>NW_016107573.1:2543965-2560993 GCF_001604975.1 Cebus imitator | reverse complement strand
AAACAAAAATAAAATAAAATAGGACAATTGAGATATAGGTCAAGAGGTAAGCCTAGAGTGAATCTTTACCAGAAAAAGCACAGAAATATTGCCTTTTTTCAAGAAGATCATAATCTATGTCACAAAGTAGTCATATCAAGTATGAGTGAGGGTCAGTTGCAATGGCTCACACTAATAATCTCAGCACTTTGGGAGGCTAAGGAAGGAGTATTGCTTGGGCCCAGAAGTTCAAAACCAGCCTGGGCAACATAGTGAGACCTCATCTCTACCAAAATAAACAAAATTAGCTGAGTGTGGGGGCACATTCCCTGTAGTCCCAGCTACTTAGGAGGCTGAGGTGGGAGGATTGCTTGAGTCCAGGAAATCGAGGTTGCAGTGAGCCAAGATTGCACTGCTGCATTCCTGCCTGGGTAACAGAGTAAGACCTTGTCTCAAAAACAAACCAAAGAAAGAATGGTATTGATGCCCTGTGAGGGTTCAAATATGTGTGGATCTAATTTGCAAACAAATAGAGAATGACATTTCAAAGTTAGCTTTCAGTTCTTAAAATCCATAGTTATGAGATCTCCTATAGGTTTTAAGATAATGAGCCTGAACAAAAGGATAAAACAAAAAAAATCAGACCTATTCTCTGGGAATGTATGCTGTCTAAAATCATACCTCCTAGATTGTCAACTTGTGAGCTTTCAAAATTAAGCAGGGTTTGTACTTGAATAGAAGTCCTCCACAAAACACCTGCTCAAAGGGAAAACAGTAGCAACAGAATAGTTAGAGGTTGAAAGGAGTCTGGCAAATTTGTTTGTTTGTTTGTTTTGAGACGGAGTTTTGCTCTTGTTGCCCAGGCTGGAGTGCAATGGTGCCATCTCAGCTCACTGCAACCTGGGTTCAAGCAATTCTTCTGCCTCAGCCTTCCAAGTAACTGGGATTATAGGCGCCCACCACCACACCCAGCTGATTTGTATAGTTTTAGTACAGATGGGGTTTCACCGTGTTTTTTGAAAAAATAATTTAGATCTTTTTGCCTTCCTGAAGCAAACTCATGCTGGAACACTAGAAAGAGACTCTACCATGTTTAGAAATAAGCAAGCAAGCCAAAGAACTAAGGAGGCCCTGGTAGTGCATCATATTAGATAGAATGAAAGCAAAGGAGGATTTCATTTTGGAGAGACAGTCTGGAAAAACTTCTAAATCGTGGGCCAGACTTGTTGAGTTCTAGTCTCAGTTCTGTTACTAAGTGGCTGACTGACCCTGAGTAAGTCGGGATCTTGAGTTCCTCATCTAGAAAATTAGATATTTGGACTAAGTGACTGTCTTAGTCCATTTTGTCCTGTTTAACAATACCTGAGGCTGGGCAATATAAAAAGTAACGGGCATGTATTGGCTTATGATTATGGAGGCTGGGAAATCCAAGAACAAGGATATCCATCTTGTATAATACAGCAAGAATATATAATACACCTTGCTGTATTATAATGTGGAGGAAGGCATCACTTGGTTAGAGAGAGAGCAAGGAGGGAAAGTGAGTCCACAAAACTTGCTTTTATAACAAACCCACTTTCTTGATAATGAAACTGTTCCCAGGATAGCAACAGTAATCCATTCATGAAGGCACCTAATCACCTCTTAAAGATCCCAGCTCTCAACACTTGCATTGAGGATTAAGCTTCCAAAATATGAACTTTGGGTTATACATTCAAATCATAGCAATAATATTTAAAGTTTCTTCTACTTTTAAAATTTTGTGATATTTTTCTAGCCTAAATTATTCCTTGTTCCTGTAGTTCTTCTCTGTTGACTCACCAAATATTTATTTATTTAGTTAGGGTTTTTTTGTTTGTTTGTTTGTTTGTTTTGTTGTTGTTGTTTTTAAGTAGAGACGGGGTTTCACCATGTTTGCGTGGCTGGTCTTGAACTCCTGACCTCAAGTGAGCCACCTGCCTTGGCCTCCCAAAATGCTGGGATTACAGATGTGAACCACCATGGCCTGCCTCAGCAAATATTTATTGAGTACCTACTTAATTCCAGTACTGTGATGATGCTGAGAGTTCAAGAATGAGATAAACAAGACACATATTGTATGGTTTCATTTATACGAAATATTCAGAATAGGCAATTTATAAAGACGAAAGGTAGGTTAGTGGTTTCCAGCTGCTGGGGAAAGGAGAGAATAGGAATGACTGCTAATGGGCATGGGATTTCTTTTAGGGTTGATGAAAATGTTCTGGAATTAGATAGCGTTTGCACTATTTTGTGAATATACTAAATTGATGGTTTATGCTCTACTAAACAGATGGTTACACAATTTTGTGAATATACTAAAACCCACTGAATTGTACCTATTAAAAAAACTTTAAAAGCTGGGTGTGGTGGCTCACACCTGTAATCCCAGCACTTTGGGAGTCCAAGGTGGGTGAATCACTTGAGGTAAGGAGTTCCAGACCATCCTGGCAAACATGGCAAAACCCCATCTCTACTAAAAATGCAAAAATTAGGTGGATGTAGTGGCACACACCTGTAATCCCAGCTACTCAGGAGGCTGAGGCAGGAGAATTGCTTGAACCCAGGAGGCAGAGGTTGCAGTGAGCTGAGATCATACGACTGCACTTCAGCCTGGGTGAAACAGTGAGAGTCCTTTTCAATAAATAAATAATAAAAGTTTAAAATATAAAAAATGAGCTAGACAGACACAATAGCTAGATACAATTTTGCTCTCGTGTTAGCTCACAGTAAGTCAGGGGATACTTAAAGACAACTATGGTACAGTATATATTGCAAAGGGCACATAACCCAGACTTCATAGTAGTGGTAGTGGGAATTAGGAAATCATTACTTAAGGAAATTTTACTAAGCCATATGATATGGTTTGGATTTGTGTCTTCACCGAAATCTCATGTCAAATTTTAATCCCCAGTGTTGGCAGAGTACCCTGGTGGGAGTTCACTGGATCATGGGGGCAGATTTCCCACTTGCTGTTCTCGTAATCATGAGTGCTCATGAGATCTGGTTGTTTAAAAGAGTGTAGCACCTCCCCTTTCTCTCTCTTCTCCTTCTCTGGCCATGTAAGACATACCACCTTCCTCTTCCCCTTCCGCCATGATTGTAAGTTTCCTGAGGCCTCACCAGCCGTGCCTCCTGTATAGCCTGCAGAACTGTAAGTCAATTAAACCTCTTTTCTTTATAAATTACCCAGTCTTAGGTAGTTCTTTATAGCAATGTGAGAATGGACATATATACACCATATCTAAGGGATGAGAAGGAATTGGGAATGGAGGAGAATGTTTTAGGCAGAGAGAATATTGCAAAATCCTGAGAGCTAGAAGGAATATAGTCCTTTGGGGTAATTAAAGGAGGTAAGAATGGCTGATGCATAAAGGTATAAGGGAAAATAGAGCTGAGGCTAGGGAGGCATGAGTCAAATCTTGAAGCCATGGTAAGAGTTTTAGATTTTATGCTGAGAATAGTGGGGAGCCACTGAAGTATTTCAGTCTGGGAAAATGCACAGTCGAGTTTGTAATTTTAAAAGAAAACTCTGGCTGCAATATACAGAACAGACTGGAGAAGAAGAATACCAGAGACAGGAAGATTGATGGTTGCAGCAGTCCAGGCAAAAGATGAGACTGATTGATCTAAAGTAGAGATGACAACAACATGGCTAAAGTGAGGATGCATTTGAGAAACATTAAGATGATTGAACATGGGAATGAGGAAGGAATTAATGTTGAGTCACAGATTTTGTGCTTGTGCAACTAGGTATGTGATGATGTCATTCATTGAGCAAGGGAACAGAAGTAAGTTTTTGGGGAAAATAATTCGCATTTGGATGCGTTGAGAACATCAAAGTGGAATAACCTTATGATCAGTTAAGAGGAACAAGTCAGCAACTTCTGAGAAAAGACCTGGGCTGGGGATACACATGTAAGAATCAATAGGATATAAATTATAATTGAAACAATGGGAGTGTATTTGTTCATCCAAGGAGTATGTGGTAGAAGTAAAAAAGAAGAGCTCTGTTTTAGTCCATTCTTGCATTGCTATAAAGAAATTCCTGAGACTGGGTAATTTATAAAGAGGTTTAATTGGCTCACGATTCAACAGGCTGTACCGAAAGCATGGCAGCATCTGCCTGACTTCTGGGGAGGCCTCAGGAAACTTACAATTATGGCAGAAGACAAAGGAGAAGAAGGCACATCTTACATGGCCAGAGCAGTTGAGAGAGAGAGAGAGAGAGGTGGGAAAAAAAGATGCTACCCACCTTTAAACAACCAGATATTGCAATAACTCACTCACCACTATCGCAAGAACTGCACTGAGGCTGTAGTGCTAAATCATTCATGAGAAACTGCCTGCATGATCCAGTCATCACCCACTGTGCCTGGCTATGCCAGCTGCTAGGTAGCTGCATCAGAGTTTGAACTTAGGTTTCTTAACTCTAAAGCCTCTTTCTTCTAGATTATACTGCTGGTTATTTTTCTCTGTATATGTGTGTGTGTGTGGGTGTATATAAAATTTAATTTTACGTTTATAAATGTTAATTCCTAAGGAATTTATCAAATGCTAATATTAACTAGCTTGAATCCTTTTTCAAAAGCAAATGGCCTGAATGCCTCAGAGTTTTCAATGGTAATATAAATTTAATTTAGGCCATCCATACATTGCAAAAATATGGATGTAGTAATGCATTGTGTTCTAATTGGCTGATGCTATTTTCAGAGCTTGATTCTCTAGAAATGCCATCAGAATGTCTTATGCTCATACAGAAATTTTTAAAACCCCGCTAATATGAAAAACTATTTAAAAATCATTATTTCTCTTATTTATTGTCTCTAAGACTAATAACTACCCCAGTAGTGGGTAATCATGGTTTAATGGGTTGGGACTAGATCTTAAACTCATAGCTGTCTT
Source organism: Cebus imitator (assembly GCF_001604975.1). NCBI lineage: Eukaryota > Metazoa > Chordata > Mammalia > Primates > Cebidae > Cebus > Cebus imitator. The sequence goes on along the minus strand of NW_016107573.1, from coordinate 2,556,091 downwards.
GCTTCCCATTTTATTTTTTTGAAATATAACGGTGACAACTGATGTGTTGAGTCAGATATGAAGGTTGTACTCTGAAGTCAAGAAAAGATACCTTGGAATCTTTAAGGATTAAAGGACTATTTGGTGGTTTTCAGTCTCATGTGTAAAATATTGTAAAAGAGTGTCCCCTAGTGCCACTCTGAAGAAGTAATTTGAGAGAAATTAAATATTACCACCTGTTTATAATCTGTATCACCACCTTGTGGCAATGTTCTCAAATAATTCTGCCCTCTTTTCTTGGGAAAATCTTCAAGAATCTTGCATTAATTGATACACGAAAACTGGTCACAGGCTATCAAGAGGTAATTTTATGAGCATTTTAGTCAGAACTTCATAAAACCTTGAAAAGAAGCCCCAATTGCCCCAATTGCAATTAAATTAAGCCTTTGTAAAGAAAAGGGATAATTTGCTTTTTTTTTTTTTGAGATGGAGTCTCACTCTGTCACCCAGGCTCAAGTGCTGTGGCGTGATCTTGGCTCACTGCAACATTTGCCTTCTGGGTTCAAGCATTTCTCCTGCCTCAACCTCTTGAGTAGCTGGAACTATAGGCATACCTCACCACACCCAGCTAATTTTTGTATTTTTAGTAGAGATGGGATTTCATCATGTTTGCCAGGATGGTCTCAATCTCTTGACCTTGTGATCCACCTGCCTCAGCCTCCCAAAGTGCTGGGATTACAGGTGTGAGCCACCATGCCTGGCTGCTGCTTTTTGTTATAGTAACAAAACAGTAGGGTAAAAACTAGTTGTATTTTAAATATTAACTTTTTTGTTGTGGTAAACTACAATATAAAACTCAACACCTCACCTTTTCTATGTGTACACTAAGCATATTTACAATGTTGTGCAACCATTATCACTATCCATTTCTAAAACTTTTCATCATCCTGAACAGAAACTCTACACCTGTTAAACTCTTTATTCCTTCAATGCCACTAGCACCTGGTAACCTCTATTCTACTTTCTGTCTGTATGAATTTGCCTACTCTAGGTACCTCATATAAGTGGGATCATATAATATTTGTCCTTTTATGTCTGGCATTTCACTTAGCATAATGTTTTCAAGATTTACTCACATTGTAGCATGTACCAGAACTTCATTCCTTTTTAAGATTGAATAGGGGTTGGGTGTGGTGGCTCACTCCTGTAACCCTAGAACATTGGGAGGATGAGGCAGGTGGATTGCCTGAGCCCAGAAGTTCAAAACCAGCCTGGGCAACATGGCAAAACCCCATCTCCACAAAATTACAAAAATTAGCCACGTGTGGTGGCAAGTGCTTGTAGTCCCAGCTACTCGGGAGGCTGAGATGAGAGAATCACTTGAATGTGGGAGCCAGAGGTTGCAGTGAGCTGAGATTATGCCATTCCTCCAGCCTGGGTGACAGAGGGAGATCCCATCTCAAAAAAAAAAATTGAATAGCATTCCATCTTAAATACCACATTTTGTTTATCCATTCATTTGTTAGTAGACATCTGAATTGTTTCCACCTTTTGGCTAATGTGAATTACGCGGCTATGAGCATTGGTGTACGAGTATCTGTTTGAGTCCCTGCTTTCAACTCTTTTGAATATACACCTAGAGATGGAAATGCTGGATCCATCTTAGCCTCCCAAGTAGCTGGGACTCTAGGTGCATGCCACCACGCTCAGCTAATCTCTGTTGCTGTGAATGACAGATTTTCATTCTTTTTTAAAATGACTGAATATGGCTGAATAGTATTCCATCGTGCATATATACTGTTTAACTTTTTGAGGAATGCCATGCTGTTTGCCACAATGGCTGTCCCATTTTTGTTCCCATCAGCAATGCATAAGGCTTTTAATTTCTCCGCAACTTTACCAATTTACCCTTTTCCATTTTTGAATAGCCATTTATAAATTTTTTTTTTTTTTTTGAGATGGAGTTTCGCTCTTGTTACCCAGGCTGGAGTGCAATGGTGCAATCTCAGCTCACCGCAACCTCCGCCTCCTGGGTTCAGGCAATTCTCCTGCCTCAGCCTCCTGAGTAGCTGGGATTACAGGCATGCGCCACCATGCCCAGCTAATGTTTGTTTTTTTTTTTTTGTATTTTTAGTAGAGACGGGGTTTCACCATGTTGACCAGGATGGTCTCGATCTCTTGACTTTATAATCCACCCGCCTCGGCCTCCCAAAGTGCTGGGATTACAGGCTTGAGCCACCGTGCCCGGCTGGCCATTTATAAATTTTTTAATTGACACAGAGTAATTGTACATATTTATGGGGTACAGAGTGATAGTTTGATACATGTATACAATATGTAATGATCAAGTCAAAGTAATTAGCATATTGATCACTTCAAACATTTATCATTCTTTGTGTTGAGAGCATTAAAAAATCCTCTCTTCTAGCTATTTGAAAATATACAATAAATCTTCTTAACTGTGGTCATTCTACAGTGCTGTAGAACAATAGAATTTATTCTCCTAGCTAACTGTAATTTTATATCCATTAACTAACTTCTCCCTATCCAACCCCCTCCCTGCTACCTTTCCTAGCTTCTAATAACTACTTCTAAGAGCTCATCTGTTTTAGCTCCCAGGTGAGTGAGAACAAGCGGTATTTATCTTTCTGTACCTGACTTATTTCACTTAACATTATGTCCTACAGGCTAATCTCTGTTGCTGTGAATGACAGATTTTCATTCTTTTTTTAAATGGCTGAATATGGCCGAATAGTATTCCATTGTATATATATATATATACTGTATTTTTTTTTCTTTTTCTTTTTTTTTAAAGACAGGGTCTTGCTCTGTTGCCCAGGCTGGAGTGCAGTGGTGCAATCATGGCTCACTGCAGTCTCGAACTCCCAGGCTCAAGTGATCCACCTTAACCTCCCAAGTAGTTAGGACTATAGGTGTGGGCCACCACTCCCAGCTAATTTTTGTATTTTTTTGTACAGACAGGATTTTACCATGCTGCCTAGGCTGGTCTTGAACTCCTGGGCTCAAGTGATCTACCTGCCTCAACCTCCCAAAATGCTGGGATTACAGACATTAGCTGCCCACTCCTGGCCTATATTTGGTTGGATATGAAATTCTAGGTTGAAAGCTCTTTTCTTTAAGGATGTTGATTATTGGCCCCCACTCTCTTCTGGCTTGCAGGGTTTCTGCCGAGAGATTTGCTGTGAGTCTGATGAGCTTCCCTCTGTGGGTAACCTGACCTTTCTCTATGGCTGCCCTTAGCATTTTTTCCTTCACTTCAACCCTGGTGAATCTGACGATTATGTGCCTTGGGGTTGCTCTTCTTGAGGAATATCTTTGTGGTGTTCTCTGTATTTCCTTGACTTGAATATTGGCCTGCCTTGCTAGGTCGGGAAAGTTCTCCTGGATAATATCCTGAAGAGTGTTTTCCAGCTCAGATTCATTCTCTCTGTCACATTCAGGTACACCTATCAAATGTAGATTAGGTCTTTTCACATAATCCCATATTTCTTGGAGGCTTTGTTCATTTCTTTTCACTCTTTTTTCTCTAATCTTGCCTTCTCGTTTTATTTCATTGAGTTGATCTTCAATCTGATATACTTTCTTCTGCTTGGTTGATTTGGCTATTGAAACTTGCGTATGCTTTGCGAAGTTCTCGCAGAATTTTTCGGCTTCATCAGGTCATTTATATTCTTCTCTAAGCTGTTTATTCTCGTTAGCATTTCGTCAACGTTTTTTCAAGGTTCTTAGTTTCTTTGCATTGGGTTAGAACATGGTCATTTAGCTCAGAGTTTATTACTACCCACCTTCTGAAGCCTGTTTCTGTCAATTCATCCGACTCATTCTCTATCCAGCTTTGTTCCCTTGCTGGTGAGGAGTTGTGATCCCTTGAAGGAAGAGAGGCGTTCTGGTTTTGGGTGTTTTTGTCCTTTTTGCACTGGTTTCTTCCTGTGGATTTATCTACCTTGTGGTCTTTGTAGTTGGTAACTTTCAGATGGGGTCTCTGAGTGGACATCCTTTTTGTTGATGATGAAATTATTTCTTTCTGTTTTTTTTAGTTTTCCTTCTAACAGTCAGGCCCCTCTGCTGTAGGACTGCTGGAGGTCCACTCCAGACCCTGCTTGCTTGCCTGGGAATCACCTGCAGCTGCTGCAGAACAGTAAGGATTGCTGCCAGTTTCTTCGTCTGTTATCTTTGTCCCAGAAGGATACATGCCAGATGTCAGCCTCAGCTCTCCTTTATGAGGTGTCTCTTTGGATATATGGGGGTCAGGGAGCTGCTTGAGGCGACAGTCCGACCCTTACAGGAGCTTAAGTGCTGAGCTGTGAGCCCCGTTGTTCCGTTCAGAGCTGTTGGGCAGCTGTTTAAGTCTGCTGCAGTGGAACTCATAACCGCCTTTTTTCTCAGGTTATGAGTTCCACTGCAGCAGAAGGTGGGGCTTTATTTATAAGTTCCTGACGTGCTACTACCTTTTTTCAGAGATGCCCTGCCAAGCTAGGAGGTAGCCTAGTCACAGTCTGACAGCAGACACATTGCTGAGCTACTGTGGGCTCTGCCAAGCTGCTGTGTGAACTTCCCTGCAGTTTTGTTTATAGAGGTATAGTTATAACTGCCTTGGTAATGGCAGTCTGCTTCAGTAATGGTGGACTGCCTCTGTAATGGCAGACTGCCTCAGTAATGGTGGATTGCTTCAGTAATGGTGGACTGCCTCGGTAATGGTGGACTGCCTGGGTAATGGCGGACTGCCTTGGTAATGGCAGTCCTTCCCCCACAAAGCTGGACTGTCCAGGGTCCAGCTGTGCTTGCTGTGAGACTCTTAATCCAGAGCGTTTCAGATTGCTGGTCTGTGGGGGTGGGACCTGCCAAGCCAGATCACTGGGCTCCCTGTTTCAGCCCCCTTTTTTTCAGTTGAATGGGCGGCTCTGTCTCCCAGGCATTCCAGGTGCCAGTTGAAATGGCTGTCCAGATTTGTGTGAGTTTTTATGTGGAGACCCACTGTGCTAGCTGAAACAGCCGTGCTGGAAACTTGTGGCACTTTTCAGCCCGGGAATCTCCTGGTCTGTGGGCAGTAATAACTCATTTGGAAATGTGTTGATCACTCACCCTCTGCATTGTTCTCGCTGGGAACTGCACTCCAGAGCTGTTCCTATTTGGCCATCTTGGATCCCTATCCGATTCGTGCCCTGTATTTTCTTTATGCATTCATCTGTTGTTGGACACTTAGGTTGATTCCATATCTTGGCTATTGTGAATAGTGCTGCAATAAACATGGAGGTATAGATGTCTCTTCCATGTACTGATTTATTTTCCTTTGGATAAATACCTAATAGTAGGATTGCTGGATTATATGATATTTCTATTTTCAGATTTTTGAGGACCTTCCATACTGTTCTCCATAATGCTTGTACTAATTTACATTCCTACTAACAGTGTATAAGAATTTACTTTTCTCTGCATCCTTGCCAGCATTTATTATTTTTTATCCTTTTATTTTATTTTATTTCATTTTTTGAGATGGAGTCTTGCTCTGTTGCCCAGGCTGGAGTGCAGTGGCATGATCTCAGCTCACTGCAACCTCTGCCTCCCAGCTTCAAGAGATTCTCCTGCCTCAGCCTCCTGAGTAGCTGGAACTACAGGCATGTGCCACCACACCCAGCTAATATATGTGTGTGTGTGTGTGTGTGTGTGTGTGTTTGTGTGTGTGTGCATTTTTAGTAGAGACAGGATTTCACCAGACTGGTTTCAAACACCTGACCTCACGTGATCCACCCACGTCTGCCTCCCAAAGTGCTGGGATTATAGATGTGAGCTACCACGCCTGGCCATTTTTTGTTCTTTTAATAATAGCTATTCTAACTTTGGTGAGATGATATCTCATTGTGGTTTTGATTTACATTTCTCTAATGATTAATAATGTTGAGCATTTTTTCATATACTTATTGGCCATTTGTATGTCTTCTTTTGAGAAATGTCTATTTAGATCCTTTGTTTTTTTTTTTTTTGCTTTTGAGTTGCTTGTGCTTCTTGTATATTCTGGATATTACTTCTTTCTTGGATGAGTAGTTTGCAAATGTTTTCTCCTATTCTATAGGCTGTCTCTTCACTTTGTTGGTTATTTACTTTGCTGTGTAGAAGCTTTTTAGTCTGATATAATCTCATTTGTCTATTTTTGCTTTTGTTATCTGTGCTTTTGAAGTTTTACCCACAAAATCTTTGCCCAGACCAATGTCCTGAAGCATTTTCCCTAAGTTTTATAGTTTTGAGTCTTACATTTAAGTCTTTAATCTATTTTGAGTTTATTTTTGTATATGATGAGAGACAGGGGTCTCTCATTCTTCTGCTGTGGATATCCAGTTTTCCCAGAACCATTTATTAACAAAGGTGTTTTTTCCCCAGTGTATGTTCTTGGTGCCTTTGTCAAAAATCAGTTGGCTGTAAATATACAGATTTATTTCTGGGTTATCTAGTCTGTTCCATTGTTTTATGTATCTCTTTGTATACCAGTAGCATGCTGTTTTGGTTACTATAGCTTTGTAGTATATTTTGAAGCCAGGTAATGTGATGCCTCCAACTTTGTTCTTTTTGCTCAGGATTACTTTAACTATTCAGAGTCTTTTGTGGTTCCATAGGAATTTTAGGGTTGTTTTTTCCATTTCTATGAAGAATGTAATTGGTATTTTGATAGAGATTGCATTTGAACCTGTAGATTATTTTGGATAATTAATATGATCATTTTAACCATACTAATTCTTCCAGTCAATGAATATGGGATGCCTTTCCATTTTTTTGTGTTCTGTTCAATTTCTTTCTTTTCTATTCTTGAGACAGAGTTTCACTCTGTTACTCAGGCTGGAGTACAATGGTACAATCTTGGCTCACCACAACGTCCAGTTCCCAGGTTTAAGTGATTTTCCTGCCTCAGCCTCCCGAGTAGCTGGGATTACAGGCATGCGCCACCACTCCCACTAATTTTGTATTTTTAGTAGAGACAGAGTTTCTCCATGTTGGTAAGGCTGGTCTTGAACTCCCAACCATAGGTGATCCACCCACCTCGGCCTCCCAAAGTGCTAGGATTACAGGCATGAGCCACTGTGCCTGGCCCTGTTCAATTTCTTTCATCAGCATTTCGTAGTTTCATTGTAGCAATCTTTCACTTTCTTAGTTAAATTTATTCCTGGCTAATTTTTTGGTAGGTATTGTAAATGGGATTTTTCTCTCAGCTAGTTGGATGAATAGCTATTTTAATGGGTATGAGATGTAAACATTAACTTTTGAGTTGAATTTGGAAATAAGTTATGAAGTTAATTTAAGAAATATTTTTGAGCCCTTGTCATATACAGAGCATTGTTACTCTGAGAGAATAACAAGGATGAATAATATATATTGAGTCTCTAGGTGATTTACAATGTATTTTTCTCCTCCAAGTATATTTGTGAACAAATAAATAATTTTACAATTTTCATTAAATAGATGGAAAATTAATCCAGAGACCTTATACCAAATTTGTACACAAACTGTTTATTAAACTTATTTCCCATGTCAAATTCTAATTATATAGTTCTCCTTTGGAAAATTAACAATAGCTACTTTTTCGAACTGAAATTCATTTTATAGTTTAGATAGGGCCTGATAGAATTATCTTAACATTTATTCTTCCTTCGCGTCTTCAAAATGTAGCTTGGTAAATTTCTTTCTAAACTGAACAATCTGGAAAACAGTTTATACTTAACTGTTGTTGATTTTAATTTTTTGTTTGCTTTTAGACTTTTTCAGTATCATTTTTGGACAGAGTAAGGGGAAAAATCATTATATTTGGCAAGGTCTCTAATTAATTAATTTTTTTTTTAAATAGGTTAGAATTGTTGAAAGAATCCTGATACATTCCTACAATGGCTACAGCTCAGCTTTCTCACTCGATCACAATGCACAAGGCATATAAGGTATTTGTTAAGAATTAAAAGAAAATCAATGACCATATAATGAGTTAGTTTAAAATTATGATTTTTATCTTTGTGTGTATGTGTTTTTAAGCAGCAGTTTATCAGTTAATTGGCACATAATACTCTGGGAGAGTAAGTGTACATTTTAATTGCCTAATAGACTGAGGACCAGAAAATTAAAATAAATTTCTACAAAGTTACTTACTGGGTGCTTGTTTCATGTTTATGCAATATATTTAGATCTTCTAGAGCAAAATAAATCATAAACAAGAAGATGTTTAAAGAGAATGGTTCTTTGTTAGACATTCGCTTCCTAAAGTGTCAGGAAACTTGTGTTGCACACCATGGTGTAACTATAAGAACAGAAGGGGAGAGCACTGAGAGAAACTTCGATGCTGGGGGTCTAGGGGAGCATTCCAGGGCCAGGCATATAGTAAAATTTGTCTCATGACATTCATTAATGCATCATTTGTTTATTCATTAAAACTCAATATTATATAATATAATAATTCATAATACTGTGTTATTCACTGACAAAATACAAAAGTATGATCTTCATCTTCCAGAAGTTTGTAATCTGGTTAGGAGTTAAGTCAATAGACAAAGTGATATATGATTTATATATATGTGAAAAGTAAGATAATATAAATTATAGGAATTTAGAGATTTCATGTGGTCTGGAATGCTTTGTATATTCCTCATAAAAGAGGTAGGACTGAAGGTGAACAGACCTTGAATGATGAAGATAATTTACAGAGAGGGGAGAGAATTCCCTGAGGAAAACCTAGCATATTCCTTGGCTCAAAATAAGAAATAAGCAGCTGGGAGTGGTGGCTCATGCCTGTAATCCCAGCACTTTGGGAGGCCGAGGCGGGTGGATCACCTGAGATTGGGAGTTTGAGACCAGCCTGACTAAAATGGAGAAACCCAGTCTCTACTAAAAATACAAAAAAATTAGCCGGGCATAGTGGTGCATACCTATAATCCTAGCTACTTGGAAGGCTGAGGCAGGAGAATCACTTGAACCCGGGAGGTGGAGGTTTCAGTGAGCTGAGATCTTGTTGCTGCATTCCAGCCTGGGCAACAGAGCAAGACTCTGTCTCAAAAACAAACAAACAAACAAACAAAAACCAGTAGGTATAACTACTACCCATATTGTACAGTTGAAGGAATTGAGGTGCGGGGAGATTAAGTAATTTACGCATGATTAGGAGCTTGCCAACAGTTCTTATAAATAAAGTTTTATTGGATTATAGCCACACCCATCCAGTTATAAAGTGTCTATGGCGTCTTTCATGCTACAATGGCATGAAATTAACTGCAGAGTCTGAAATATTTATCTGCCTTTTACTGAAAAAGCTTACTGACCCCTCTGGAAACCATACAGCTTGTTAGTAGCAAAACAAAGATTTGCATCTGACTGTTTGGCTTCAGAGCCTATGCTTTTAGACACTCCACCATGTTGCCTCCCTCATATCCCTCTATCCTCAAGTCACCCTCTGAAGTGATTAGTATTAATAACTTCACACACTTATTTCTACTCATTTTTCCTTTCTCATACATATATACACAATCATCTATACACACACAGAACTGATTCTGGTTTTTCCTGATAGTCATGTTCTATAAAGTTGTTATGAGGAGTGAATTAGCAAGTACTGAACTGCTGCTCTTAGGGAAATATAGGATTAGGTTCCTATGATCTTCTGGTTGTGGTATTTTTGTCAGCCAATCATATAACTTGTTTTATGTCTGTTTTTGTTTAGAGACATTTAATATATATCGTTGATTCATTAACATTAAACTTACAGCAAACAGCACTATAACTCATGCTTGAATGATAATTATTTAACATATATGCTGGGCATGTGGTTCATGCCTCTAATTCCAGTACTTTGAGAGGCCAACGTGGGAGGATCCCGTGAAACCAGGAGTTTGAGACCAGCCTGGGCAACATAGTGACACCCGGTCGCTACAAAATAATTTTTTAAAGTAATCAGATGTGGTGGTGTGTGCCTGTAGTCCTGACTACTTGGGAGGCTGAGGCAGGAAGATCGATTGAGCCCAGGAGTTTGAGGCTGCACTGAGCTATGATAGTGCCATTGTACTCCAGCCTGGGTCAGAGTGAGACCCTGTCTCTAAAAAAATTAAAAAAATTATCTATCACATGTATTCTCCCTATAAGCTATATCACAATGTTTTTGAATTTAGGAACCCTAATCAGCACTTTAGCACTATACTTAGGAGCCATTTTAAACAGCAAAATCACACACAAAAAAGAAAAATACAAAAACAAGAGTACTAAGTAGACCAAGAAAAAGACACACGTATAGTATGAGAGCTGAAACAAGAAGGCAGAGCATGGCCTTGTTTGACATCAGCTGGGAATGTGTGCTTCAGATAACTCAAATTTGTTGTTTCTCTGCTCACATCCATGCATAATCACAAAAATGAAAGAGTTCTAATTTGAGGGTTTACAAATTTTAGTGAGTAGACAAATTCACAAATATGGAATCTACTAATAATGGGTTGATCATACATAGCAATATAGGGATTTGTTTATTCACTTTACAAAATAAAATCATTCTATAAGCATTACTCAGAAATTTGCTTTTTCCTTTTAACATTGAATCATATTTACTAAACTTAGTAGATCTAAGACTCCTTTATTCCTTCTTTTTCTATGTACACATACACTACCACACATAGTTTTAAATTAATGGGATTTATATTCTACATGGTTAATCTTTTGATCTCTTTGCATTCTCATTACGTTACAAACACTGGCAACCAGTAAATCCTTGTTGTTTAGTTTAGCAAACATTTATTTACTGAGAAGTATGTGCCAAACACTGAACTAGGTAGTGGGTTCACAAAAATGTATAAGACATTGTAACCACCCAGTGGGCTCTCTGCCTGTTGCCTAGACAGAGCCCCAAGAATTTGAGGAGACTGATTTGAATAATAATAAAATTCTTGTCTCTTGCACGTTCAGTTCTTTGTGAATTACTCTTTCTCTATTGCAATTCCTCTGTCTTAATAAATTAACTGTGTGTAGGCAGCGGGTAAGGAGACCCTGTTGGGTATTTACAAATTTGGGGGCTTGTCCAGGATCACCCTGGACAAGCTACCTGCTTGCGGTTTGGTAGCCCCTCTCTGGTGATGGATCCAAAGGCTAGACCAAGGGGCTGCCTAGTTCTCTTGGACTGTGGGCTGACTCTGGCACTGTCTCTACCAGTGGGGCACTGCTAACCCATGGTGCATGGATTTAATTGCAATAGAGAAATAGTTCCTGGAAAGACATTTTTAAAGTGGTCTGGTGGTTATTGTTGGTGATGCCAATACCTCCGTCCTTCTCCCTATTGGTTCAGCTCCTTTAGGGTCTTGGTTTAGCTCCTTTGGGGGTATTGTTTGGCTCTCCCTAAATGGTAGAGTCTTGGTTCAGTAAATTTCTCTTCAGTTGGGAAGATTTCAGGGAGATTTCTCAGACAGAGAACAGGATGTTAGTTTGAAAGGAATGCTGTTGGAATTCTTGGTTAGGGATCTTAGTTTGGAAGGCCTTCTGTTGCTTACAGAAGTCACTTATGTCTAACTCTGAGAACCCTCCTTAAGTCTGGTCACATTTCATGAACCTTGAAGAAATTGTTAGTGGAAGCTCAACATGTCTTACTCAGAGTGACCATCTGCTCTTTCATCTTGTCCAGATCCCTGAATTCCTGGTTGGAGGTTATCCCTCCCCACCTTGAGTGGATCAAAGACAACAGAAACCAAAGGGAAAAAGTCTGTGCCTTGCCAGGTCAATACTGGGTGCTGAGTGAGGTGACCGGTGTTTGTTTTATTTGTAGTTGGTTCGACTGGGATAGAAAATGTTAATTCTGTGCCCGCGTGCAGCCCATTGGAGGCATCTGGCAAAATTGAGAGGCTTTTGTCTATGGTTCCATAAAACAGAAAAGGATGATTTTCTTTTGTAACACAGCTTGGCCCCCACAGCTATGGTGCAGCAAGCAGGGTCATCAAAAGCCATTCTATTCTTTTGGAAGCTGCAGTTAAAGAGAACCTGGAAACCTGGTATGCTAGCAAAAAGGATAAGAATTTCTTACCAGCCAGGCTTTTGGTTTCTCCCTGTCTCTGTCTCTTTCTCTGTGTCACTCTGTGTGTGTGTGTGTGTGTGTGTGTGTGTGTGTGTGTGTGTGTGTGTGTGTGTGTG
>NW_016107573.1:2541945-2543888 GCF_001604975.1 Cebus imitator | reverse complement strand
AAAAAAAAAAAAAAAAGGATTTGTGAGACTAGTCTTAGCCATAATGAATCTGGTGTACTTTGTGCTATGAATTTATCTTTCTGTGCCACTCTATAATAGAAAAAGGGGTACCATAGGATAGAACATAGGCTTAGGACCCCTATAAGCCCACTGTTCAAGCCAGTTTGGCAGACTAGTCCATTACAAACATTGCTTTGAGTCACTGAAACCAATACCGGATGAAGTTTCCCTTTCATTTTATGACCTGAAAAGTTTGATTTTGGGAACATGTTGGGGTCCCCTCTCTTGGTCCCTGACATCCAGAGGGCATGAATTTTCAAGAGGTAAGTCTGAAAGGACACATGATAGTGTTGTGCCTAGACTTAAGAATTTTCTTGAGCAGTTAAGTCCTTTGCAAGCTCGAAAATGACTGCCTTAGCCTCCTTCTAGAAAGAGCAATGGTAGCTACCCTGTGTTGTTTAACTCAGAAGCTAAAGCTCTGCTCTTTTAGTGGTGTCACAGGTTTAATTCCAGGCCTAGGGAATGAGTCCTTTTTTTTTGTTATTTGTGTAACTCTGCCGTTTATTGATTCTTTTTCTCTCATGGACAGCTTCTGATTTTCTGTCTTAAGTTTTCCTTTCTCTGAGCTACCTTTGGAGATTCTAGATTTTGTAAAACCTGCTTATCACATGTTTGAAAATACCTCATACATTCATGGTTAAGTAATAACCTTAGTTAAGGCTTACTTGTTTCACCTGGGGGATTACCTTTGGTGAAGTTCAAAAGTCAGAAATAGCTGTCTGTCTTGGCTAGGGTTTAGTAATGAGATCCTGTCTTCTAGTTATTATCCCCTATCCCCACCAAGAGAAACCACCATCTTGACATTTAACAGCATAGATTAGTTTCACCTGCTTTTGTACTTTATATAAATGAAATCATACACTAATACTCATTTGTATCTGGTTTCTTTTGCTCAGCCTTGTGTGTGAGAGTCATCTACATTACTTAGTATAGTTATAGATCATTCATTCTCATTGTTATATGGTATTCCATTGGGGGCATGTACCACAGTTTTATTCATTCTACTGTTGATGAGCATTTGGGTGGTTTCCAGCTTGGAGCTATTACAAATAATGTTTTTCTGAATACTCTAATACATGTTCTTTAGTGAACATATAAGCATATGTGTTAGATGTATACCTATGAGTAAAATATAGGTCATAGGATATGTATATATTTAGCTTTATTAGATACTGCCAAGCAATTTTCCAAAGAGGTTTAGGAGTTTTTATTATTCTACGTTCTTTTTAAAACTTTCAGTGACAGAGTCTTACTCTGCCACCCCTGCTGGAGTGGCACAATCTTGGCTCACTGTGATCTCTACTTCCCAGGTTCAAGTGTTTCTCCTGCCTCAGCCTCCTGAGTAGCGGGATTATAGGCATCCTCCACCATACCTGGCTAATTTTTGTATTTTTAGTAGAGATGGGAGTTTTACCATATTGGCCAGGCTATTCTTGAACTCCTAACCTTAAGTGATCTGCCGGCCTCAGCCTCCCAAAGTGCTGGGATTACAGGTGTGAGCCACCATGCCCAGCTTCCTTGTGATTTTAATGCTCACTTCCCTGATAAAGTTTAAACACTTGTTCATCTGTTTTTTGGTCATTTGGATAGGCTCTTCTATAAAGTGTCTATTTTCACATAAATAGACACCTTTCTATTTGATTGTCTTTCTTAAAGAGTTTTAGTTTTGGGGCCGGGCGCGGTGGCTCAAGCCTGTAATCCCAGCACTTTGGGAGGCCGAGGCGGGTGGATCACAAGGTCAAGAGATCGAGACCATCCTGGTCAACACGGTGAAACCCCGTCTCTACTGAAAATACAAAAAATTAGCTGGGCATGGTGGCACGTGCCTGTAATCCCAGCTACTCAGGAGGCTGAGGCAGGAGAATTGCCTGAACCCAGGAGGC
>NW_016107573.1:2440494-2541821 GCF_001604975.1 Cebus imitator | reverse complement strand
TTTTAGTTTTTTATACATTCTGGATATGAATCTTTTGTAAGACCTATGTATTGAGAATAGTTTCTCTCACCTTTGAGTTGCCTCTTTGCTCTTAATAGTATATTAATGAACAGCAGTTCTAAAGTTTAATATAATCTAATTTGTTAATATTTAGAAAATACTTTAAAATTATGATGTATTAACACAACACCAGCTGGAATTCATGAGACATATTTTCTGCTTAGCTTAAAGAAGACAGCAAAAAGCAATTTCATGGAGTAATAATGACAAACAGATAAAATTTTTATTTTTATGTTAATACATAAACACAATAAACATTGTGTATACAATAAACATAGTACGTCAAACATATGTCAAAATGATAATTTGAGATACTGGCACGACCTACCCATCAGCAAATATTCTATATGCAAGATGACTCTTGGTAGACACTCTTTACATACTGAAGCAAAAGTCACAAATTCGTGTATCAGTCACTCTCTTATCACACTCCTTTTATGGCACGCTATTTCTTAAGGAAGACTAATAATTTAAGAACAATGATCTAAGTTTGTTTACTATGTTGTATATATACACACACATAAAATTTAGTGAGGAACTATTGCTAGTATTGATACTTCTAACAGAACATTTTGTGACATCTTACAAAAGCTTAGTATTCCTCAGAGCTCTGGCTTAAGCAAAACACAAAAGTATGGAAAAACATGGCAGTAGAATAGTAGATGAATAGCCACAGTTCCACGTGGCTGGAGAATAGGGTGCATGGGAGAGAACAAGGGAGTGTGGGCAGAGAGGAAGGAGTGTGAGATGAGGCAGGAGAGCTAGACAAGAATAAGATTTTGACAGTTCTCAAATCCCACTCTAAGGTACTTGAACTCTATTCTAAATGAACACTGGGAGTATCATGAAAAGATTTGTGTCCTTGAAAATTAATTCTGATGGCAATATGGAAGACAGATTGAATAAAATAATTATTAGCAAAGAGATCAGTTACTACTACAGTAATCAAGGGGAGAATTGAGTTTGTCCTTAGTCAAGCCAGTGGCAGTGAGAAGGGAAAGGAGAAAATAGATTTGAGAACTCTTTTAGAGAGAATTAATAGAATTTAGTGGGGTATGAAGGAGAGAGAAGACAAAGATGAAGCTGCTTTTAGCTTGGATGAGTGGAATAATGCTGATTCACTAGTCTGAGAATGAGGCTTGGGATCAGATTTTAGCCAGGGGTGGTGGAGATAAACTGAGTTTAAGGGATCTACAAGGTGGTTTAGGCACAGATGTTCAAGAAATAAAAGTATAGAACTGGGACTCAGAACAGAAATAGGGATTTGAAATCCTTTCTGTATAGGCTGTAGCTGAAGCTATGAAACTAGATGAGATTATTCAAGAAGACAGCTCTAAAAAGAGAAAAAGCCTGAAGACAGAGTCCTGGGGGAGAAGGGGAGAACCAATATTTAAAGGACAGAACAATTAGAAAAAATAAAAGAGACTTAGATAGATATGAAGGGATAGGTAAAAAACCAAAATAGTGTTATGGTACCCTGGAGAAGAAGACAGTATGTGGGTAATAGTGACAGATAATACAAAGAAGTTATATATTATGAGGAATGAGAAGAGGTCAACGATAGGATTGTATTTGGTGACTTTGGAGAGAATAGCATAGAAAAGTGAGGGGTAAAATCCAGATTGCAGTGGGGTCCAAGGAGCGTATGAGAGGGAAGGAGATTATATAATCATAGTAAAACTCCAGTTTTGCCTCTTATTCATGGATCATTGTGAAATAAATTGTTTTAGTCTTGAATTACTTGGGTAATTGTTTCTGCCTTTTTGCTCTGCCTTGCCTATGAAGATCTAATTTAATATAATATTCAAAGCTCTGTTTCCTTTTGATTACTTTTAAAGATATCAAATTTGAAGTCTTGAGAAATCTTTTCATTATATCTGTGGTAATGATGTGCTGGACTGAATATATTAAAGAATACTAATATTTTTTCGCCTTCGTTGTTTTTCCAGGAAACAGTTTTCCCATCCCAAATCACTAATGGGCATGAGTCATTGAAAATCGTGAAGAAACTTTTTGCTATTTCCATCTCATGTATAGCATACCTAAGGGGCCTGTTTCCAGAGAGCTCTTATGGAGAACGCCATTTGGATGGTAAAGTTAAACTAAATAGTCTCTTTGGCTGTTGTAGCCCCTTTCTCTATTTAGCAGTAATAAAACTTTCACTTCTCACAAAGTGTGCTAATTCCAACTTAAGGGCCTGTTCTTCAAGACAATTTGCTATTCCATTTTCCATTTTAATTTTACTGTGTGTAGTGATTTTACTCGTAGGAATTACTAGTTCCTGGCTAGATGCCAGGTGACAGATGAAAGGAAAAAAGAAACCTGTTTGGACAAGGCCAGTATAAAAGCAACAGCCAGATCAAAATCTATTTGAACGCTGTAGATTTGCACTATTCTGTGCCTTAATTGAATTTGTTGTTTAAGGTACACTTTGGCATTGAGGAAGTTCAAAGGTGAAACACTTTTCTCCCTGTTAATGTATTTAAAAAAATGCTGGGGAAAAAATGCCAAACTCATTTGTTGATTAACATGGATATTAAGACAATTATTATTCTAATCAGTTCCAGCTTTTTTCTCAATTGCCAGGTCTTCTACTTTCATTCCTTTTGTTTCAGTGCCCTTAAACTTATCTTATTGCCTTATATTACAAGCCATTTCTGGTTCCTTTTCTTCTCTTATTATAAAAACAAGTACCAGCCAGGTGTGATGGCTCATGCCTGTAATCCCAGCACTCTGGGAGACTGAGGTGGGTGGAACACCTGAGGTCAGGAGTTTGAAACCAACCTGGCCAACATGGTGAAGCCCTGTCTCTACTGAAAATACAAAAATTAGCTGGGCATAGTGGTGGGTGCAATGCCTGGAGGCAGACATTGTGGTGAGTCAAGATCATGCCATTGCACTCCTGCCTGGGTGACAAGAGCAAAGCTTCGACAACAAACAAACAAAACAACAAACAAACAAACAAAAAAACCTAAGTACCTAGGACTCAGCAATTTTTCAAAATCTTATTTGTTTAAAAAGCTGGATTATGTACTGTGAAAATGGTCATATTGCCCAAAGTAATTTATAATTTAATGCTATTCCCATCAAGCTACCATTGATTTTCTTCACAGAATTAGAAAAAACTTCTTTAAATTTCATATGGAACCAAAAAAGAGTCCATATAGCCAAGACAATCCTAAGCAAAAAGAACAAAGCTGGAGGCATCATGCTACCTGACTTCAAACTATACTACAAGCCTACAGTAACCAAAACAGCATGGTACTGGTACTAAAACAGATGCATAGACCAGTGGAACAGAACAGAGCCCTCATAAATAACACCACACATTTGCAACCATCTGATCTTTGACAAACCTGACAAAACAAGCAATGAGGAAAGGATTCCCTATTTAACAAATGGCACTGGGAAAACTGGCTAGCCATATGCAGAAAGCTGAAACTGGACCCCTTCCTTACACCTTATACAAAAATTAACTCAAGATGGATTAAAGACTTAAATGTAAGACCTAAAACCATAAAAACCCTAGAAGAAAACGTAGGCAATACCATTCAGGACATAGGCATGGGCAAACACTTCATGACTAAAGCACCAAAAGCAATTACAACAAAAGCCAAAATTGACAAATGGGATCTAATCAAACTAAAGAGCTTCTGCACAGCAAAAGAAACTATCATCAGAGTGAACAGGCAACCTACAGAATGGGAGAAAATTGTTGCAATCTATCCATCTGACAAAGGTCTAATATCCAGAATCTACAAGGAACTTAAACAAATTTACAAGAAAAGAACAAACAACCCCATCAAAAAATGGGCAGAGGATATGAACAGACACTTATCAAAAGAAGACATTTATACAGCCAGCAAGCCTGAAGAAAAGCTCATCATCACTGGTCATTAGAGAAATGGAAATCAAAACCACAATGAAATACCATCTCATGCCAGTTAGAATGGCAATCATTAAAAAGTCAGGAAACAACAGATGCTGGAGAGGATGTAGAGAAATAGGAACGCTTTTACACTGTTGGTGGGAATGCAAATTAGTTCAACCATTGTGGAAAATAGTGTGGCAATTCCTCAAGGATATGGAACCATAAATACCATTTGACTCAGCAAATCCATTACTGGGTATATACCCAAAGTATTATAAATCATTCTACTATAAAGACATATGCACACATATGTTTATTGCAGCACTATTTACAACAGCAAAGACAGGGAACCCACCCAAATGCCCATCAGTGATAGACTAGATAAAGAAAATGTGGCACATATACATCATGGAATACTATGCAGCCATAAAAAGAATGAATTCATGTCCTTTGCAGGGACATGGTTGAAGCTAGAAACATCATCCTCAGCAAACTAACACAGGAACAGAAAATCAAACACTGCATGGTCTCACTCATAAGTGGGTGTTGAACGATGAGATCACATGGATACAGGGAGGGGAACATCGCACACTAGGCCCTGTCAGGGAGTTGGGGGCAAGGGGAGGGATAGCATTAGGACAAATACCTAATGCATGCAGGGCTTAAAACCCAGATGACAGGTTGATGGGCGCAACAAGCCGCCATGGCACATGTATACCTATGTAACAAACCTGCATGTTCTGCACATGTATCCCAGAACTTAAAGTATTAAAAAAAAAAAAAAAAAAAAGCCGGATTGTGAATCTTGTTGACTTGTCACTAAAATGGGAACTGTCATTTGGAAAATAAATATAAAGAGTTACAAGTTGCCTTATAAGATGTTATTTTTCAAAATCTAATCTTAAATTTCTTATATTTGTATTTAATGATATACCTTGGCCTCATTTCAGTCTAATTCTCTTGGTTGGGCACAGTGGCTCATGCTTGTAATCCAAAGTGTAATCATAACACTTTGGGAGGCAAGGTGGGCAGACTGCTTGAGCCTAAGAGTCCAGGACTAGCCTGAACAACACACTGAAACCCTGTCTCTATAAAAAAATACAAAAGATTAGCTGGCCATAGTGGCGGGCGCTTGTAGTTCCAGCTACTCTGGAGGCTGAGGTGGGAGGATCATCTGAGCCTGGTGAGCCATGATTGCACCACAGAATTCCAGCCTGGGTGATACAGTGAGACTCTGTCTCAAAAAAAAAAAAAAAAAAAAATAAGCAATGTAAGAGCATCAGTAAAATGCATATGTGCTATACATCTTTTGGTCTATGAGATACAAACTTGTAATAGTGAATGTGTTTATATCTAACATATAGTTGCAGTTTTCCCTTTTGTCTGGAACATAGAATTGAGAAAGGCATATTTTTGGTAATAAACACATATTGTGTGCCAGTCACTACCCTAGACAATGGCAGTGATACACTATATCCCTATATTCCCTATAGCTTTATTTTTTGTGACAGTTATCATGGAAGTTACATGTTTCCCTTTCAATGTTTGGTCTTAAAGAAATATATATCAAAAAATGCTTAATACTCCTGTGTCACTCTCTGGTAATTTCTGAATGTTATATCGACATGGAATAATTTTCATATCCCTTGATGGAGATACAGGTGACATCAATTTAGGATAGGAAAACAATATGAAAAGGTGAAGTTACTTATGCAAAATCGCACATGAATCAGTGATTGATTTTGGATTGCTTTAAACCAAAACTCTATTTACTTTGAGACAGTGTCTCATTTCATTGTCCAGGCTGGAGTGTGGTGGCATGATCATTACAGGATTACAGCTTCTACCTTCCAGGCTCAAGTGATCCTCCTGCCTCAGCCTCCTGAGTAGTTGGGACTATAGGCATGTGCCACTATGCCCAGCTAATTTTTTTAAATTATTATTTTTATAGAGGTAAGGTTTCACTAGGTTGTCCAGGATGATTTTGACCTTCTGGGCTCAAGCCATCCTCTTGCCTTAGCATCCCAAAGTCTTGGGATTACAGGGGTGAGCCTGGCCAAAACCCAAACTCTTAATATGATATTCCCATTCTTCCTAAGTATAAAAAAGTAGATTTTAGATAAAAACAAATACTTGAGAATAATCCATGTGAAATTTTTTATTCCTTTCTTTTCACTGAGAGGGAGAGAAATAACACAGAAATGACTGAGATCGAGGTGTATATTTTAAGTTGGTCAATGGAGATAGTCTCAACACTACCTCATAATTACTTAGAATTCAATAGAGGCAAAGAAGGGACACAAATTGATTTTGCAGCCAACTCAGTTGTGCTGAGTTGGGAAACTCCTAACTGTAATCAAAATTGAGACTAAGCTACTTATTACCATAGGATTTATTTATAAAGTAGATGTTTAGAGATCCAAAATGTTTTTATAAGCTATAAAACTAAATAAGTTACATAAATAAATAGTTAAAGGAAATATCCTATTTAGCATGGACAATTTTAGTACCGCAGTCATTTAGTAGATAAAAATAGACTGTGTTTCTGTTTTTGTAGACCTCAGTTTAAAAATCCTCCGAGAAGATAAAAAATGTCCTGGGTCACTGCATATTATCAGATGGTAAGTAATAGAAATTCCACAAAAGTTGAATAATAATATTTTTATTACAGCTGAAATTACCCATAAAACCTTATTTAGTAAGATCATTGTTTTAAATACCATTTTTTTCTTTCTTACTTTCCCTTTCCCTCTTTCTTTTCTTCTTTTTTTTTTGAGATGGTGTTTCGCTCTGTTGCCAGGCTGGAGTGTAGTGGCAGGATCTCACTTCACTGCAACCTCCACCCACTGGACTCAAGCAATTCTCCTGCCTCAACTTCCCTAGTAGCTGGGACTACAGGCATTCACCACCACGCTTGGCTAATTTCTGTATTTTTTAGTAGAGATGGGGTTTCACCATGTTGGCCAAGATGGTCTCGATCTCTTGACCCTTGTGATCTGCCCTCCTCAGCCTCCCAAAGTGTTGGGATTACAGGCATGAGCCACCGCATCTGGCCTACTTTCCTTCTTTCTTTTTAAAAGTAATTTGATAGAAATTTGTAAGAATTATAACTCAATATATTGTTAAGACACTGATTTAGCTTTGTTTTCAAAAGAAAATTGACTTGTATAAAAATTAAAAATGTGATGAAATATTAAATATATACACCTACTAGGTACCCACAGAAATTTTAAAAATTGATAATTTATCATATGCATGAAAGGGTACTAAACATTACGGGATCCAAAAAAATTGCTCACTGTTATTTATAAAGTTCTATCAACATATTAAAAGTTGCTGGGAGTTTTAAAAAATGATTAAATGGGAAAGGTGAGATGGTTATCAACTTATTGTACATCAAAACAAAGAATGTAAATGAATTCTGTACTTGGAAATTTTTTGGCTTTGCATGTGGTCCAATTGACATCAAACATTTATTTCTTGACAGGATTCAAGGTTGTTTTGATGCTTTGGAAAAGAGATACGTAAGAATACTTTTAAATTTACATCGGAATCAAAGACTTGTCTTTTATTCTTTAAAAAAAAATTAGACTTTTATTTCATTGTCATGTTTAACAGTATAACAGTGTCTATGTTTGCATCCATAAACTAATTTCTTGTTATCTTATTTTATTGTCCTGTTGATGTCTCCTTTGCATCAGTTAGAAATAAAACTCCTTTGGGAGGCCAAGATGGGTGAGTTACCTGAGGTCGGGAGTTCGAGACCAGCCTGACCAACATGGTGAAATCCCATCTCTATATAAAAAAAAAAAGAAATAAAACTCAGTTTTCTCTTTTATATACTCATATCTTTTTGACCACAGAATTTCGTCTGAAGTCAGAGGAAGAGAACCACAGGATGTGGGACAGGAGAGACAAGAATCTGGCATTTAGCGCATTGAACATATTTAGAATAGTGGTGATTCAATTTGCAGATATGAAAGGAAAAAATGGACTTGAATAATTGGTTTTTATTCTGTCTTAGTTATTTTGGTAACTAAGTTTGGTTCATAAGTATAATCTATTCCCTTACAATAGCTAATATTGTACCTCAAATTTTTTTTAAAATCCAGCTTAAATTTTAAGTGCATCTGATCTTTCATGCTGCCCCAGACAGCTATGAAGAGAGTATAAAATGGAGGCTCTAGTCCTAGTTGAAGAGACAAGATGTATATGAATGAAATCTTTCTTTCTTTCTCCTTCCTTCCTTCCTTCCTTCCTTCCTTCCTTCCTTCCTTCCTTCCTTCCTTCCTTCTTTCCTTTCTTTCTCTCTCTCTCTCTCTCTCTCTCTCTCTCTCCTCTCTTTCTCTCTTTCTTTCTTTCTGTTCAGCTTTTATTATGAGCAGAGGGCAGGGCAAGGCAGGGGGCTCAGTCCTTGGTAGCAACTTTCCTCATGGCAGCCAGGACATTGCTCAGCTCCTCCTGCTTCCTGTTGCTGCAGATATGTGTTCCCACCTTTTTCTTGAAGGCCCATTTGTCCTTGGAGCTACTCCATGGGATGCTGCCCATTCACAGTGAAGCCACACACCTCTCGGATCATATCCCACACAAACTTGGTGTGTTTGGTCAGGCACCTGCGGTGGCATCTGGGCCTGAACTTGCTCACATTCTTGGTCACCTTGTGGCCCTTACTGAGGCCCATGGCTGTAGGGTAGAGCAGAGCCATGCCTGCTGCTCTCCAGTGGCAGCCAAGGCCTATAAATATTTGAAATTTCTGCCACCGCTTTCCCCCATTTTCTCCATCTATGTCTTCTTTTTACTCCTCAATTCCTGTTTCTTTAAGAAATCTTGAGGTCAGGAAGGCTTACACTGGATTATTTATCACATTCATATATTTCTATTTCCACTGCACATTTGTTACTTATGTAACACACTTATTCAACACTGACCAGAGGGACTGAGGGATACAAAGAAAAAACAGAAGTGGAAAGAGCTTATAGACCATGGCAGAAAATAAGTATTCATTTGCAGGGCTGATGATTAGATGTTACATACTGACTCAGCTGTATTTGCTGTTAAAATATTGAAACATTTCTGTATTGAATGGTAAATAGCTGCTTTTCTGAGACCTCATGTGGCTCCCAACAATATCCTCCCCCTCACCTTACCAGTGTCTCTTTGGGATCCAGAACACTCCAAAATCCAGTAACTAAAGGGTTAATATCTTGTCCAAGGGTTGCTTCCAGGAGCCCAACTCTAGGGCTAAATTGGCACCCTTTCTGTTTGGCCAGTATCTACATCATATTGGGCTTTACATGTTTATTTATTTATTACTTTTTTTGTGTGACGGAGTCTCACTCTGTCGGCCAGGCTAGAGTGCAGTGGCGTGATCTCGGCTCACTGCAATCTCCACCTCCCAGGTTCAAGTGATGCTCCTACCTCAGCCTCCCAAGTAGCTGGGGTTACAGATACGCATCACCACACCTAGCTAATTTTTGTATTTTCAGTAGAGATGGGGTTTAACCACATTGGCCAGGCTGCTCTCGAACTCCCAACCTCAAGTGATCTGCCTGCCTTGGCCTCCCAAAGTGCTAGAATTACAGGTGTGAGCCACCGTATCTGGCCTATATATCCATCTTTTAAAATATCAGTTTGATATTTTTATGTTAAAATATCAGAGATATTTTGATCAACACCCCTATAATGCTCATTAGAAAAGGATGCATGCCAAAAGAAAGATACTGATCATGTGCAATGGAAAGTATGGGAAAGGAGGCACTATATGGTGTGAGACACAAGAGATAAATTTTTTCAAAGAAAATAGCTTTTTTTTTTTTTTGAGATGGAGTTTCGCTGTTGTTACCCAGGCTGAGGTGCAATGGCGTGGTCTCAGCTCACTGCAACCTCTGCCTCCTGGGTTCACGCAATTCTCCTGCCTCAGCCTCCTGAGTAGCTGGGATGACAAGCACGTGCCACCATGCCCAGCTAATTTTTTGTATTTTTAGTAGAGACGGGGTTTCACCATGTTGACCAGGATGGTCTTGATCTCTTGACCTCATGATTCACACGCCTCGGCCTCCCAAAATGCTGGGATTACAGGCGTGAGCCACCACGAAGGCCCTGAATATTTGGGCAGATTCAGAGGGGAAGAAGGCCATCACTGGCTTATTGAAGAGTGCTCATTCATTCCTCTTCATCCATTCATTTAGCAACATTTCCTGACTGTCCCTCATTGAGGGGCAGTACAATATAGTTAGAAGTTCAAGTTTTGAAGTCAGATGGTCTGAAGTATCCAAGTTCTGTTACTTAATACTTGTGCGACCTTTGGCAAGTAACGTACCTTTTGGTACCTTAGTTTCTTTGCATAGAAGATGGGAATAATAATAGAATCTACCTGTTAAAGTTTTTGAGATTAAATGAGTTAATAATCTAAAGCAGTGGTTCTCAAACTTTAGGTTGCATCAGAATCACCTGGAGGACTTGTTAAAACACAGATTGTTAAGCCTCACCTCAAAATTTCTGATGTGAGAATTTGCATTTCAGATAAATTACATGTGATGCTCTTGACTGCTGGTCTAGGGACAATAATTTGAGAACCACTGATCTAAAATGTTTAGAAGAATACCTGGCACATAATAAACACTATATATGTGTTAACTATACATTTTTTATACATTGGCTATTTAATCTGTGCCAGACATTGTGCCTAGGCATTGGATGAGATAAAAATGAGTATATATGATTCCACTCTCAGGGAGGTCGCAGTATAATAGAATATTTTATAATAGAATTTTATTTAAGAATCACTTCTTAAATAAAAAATTATAGTATTACATATACTAAAATAGCAGTATAATGTACAAAGAGTAGCTAGTTTGATGAATTTATTTTACTAAATGACTACCTATGTGACTGACTCAGTCAAAATAACTTGTTTTGGAGAGATCAGAAGACAAAATTTTAGATAGATGACTTAGACTCTTAAGTAAATAGTATTTATATTGTTTTTCAGTTGTTAATCTTTTATAACTTTCCTCAGGTGTGTACGATATGTTTTAAAAGTAGTTTGGGCTGGGCACAGTGGCTTATGCCTGTAATCCCAGCACTTTGGGAGGCCAAGGGGTTGTGAATCGTGAGTTCAGAAGATTGAGACCACCCTGGCCGACAGGGTAAAACCCTGTCTCTACTAAAAGCACAGAAAAAATTAGCCAGGTGTGATGGCACATGCCTGTAATCCCAGCACTTTGGGAGGCCAAGGCAGGGGGTAATCTCTTGAAACCACAAGTTAGAGACCAGCCTGGGCAACATGGTGACAACCTGTCTCTGCTATAAATACAAAAAAATTTAGCTGGGCACGGTGGCTTGTGCCTGTGGTCCCAGCTACTCGGGAGGCTGAGGCAGGAGAATTGCTTGAACCTGGGAGGTAGAGGTTTCAGTGAGCTGAGACTGTGTCACTGCACTCTAGCCTAGGCAGCAGAGCAAGACTTCATCTCAAATAAATAAATGAAAATAGTTTGAGTAATATCAAATTTGAGTATCTAGAGATCTTAAAAGATGTTCTCCTGTAAAAGCATGATTATCTCTAGTTGTGAAATTTTGGGTGATTTATATATTTTTTAAATACTTTATATTATGCTTGAATTCTTTAAAATAAGCACATACCAGTGTTGTAGATAACTATTGTAAAAAAGAGATTATTTTGTATACAGCTACCTAGCTTGTTTCCTTATTCCCATTCTCTATTCCTCACCATTCCAATCCATTGTCCACACTGCATACTTTCAGAAACCCAGGTCTGATCATGTCATTCTTTTGCCTAAAAATTTTCCATGGCTTTTAAAATAAAGTTCAGAGTCCTTCACATGGTCTGCAAGGCCCGTATGATCCCTGTCTGCCTGGCCAGGGCATCACTGTTGTTCCCATCTTCAGGCCACACAAGGAATCTAGAACATGCCAAGCTTCTTTTTTTTTACCTTTGTATATATTTTTCCTTTTGCCTGGAAGCTTCTCTCCCCTGCCCCATACACCTTGCCTAGCTAACTCCAATTTATCCTTCAAGTCTCCACTTAAATATTTACTTCCCTAGGGAGGCCTTCCCTGACACCCTCCCCCCCAGCCTAGATGGTCCCTTGATTTTATGTTCTCATAGTACCCCATGCTGCTTCTTCATAGCAATGAACACCATGATAATGATGCAGCTATATTTGCTTTTTTTGTTTAATGTTGTTCTCCCCTGCTAGTCTGAATGTTCTCTGAGATTGGGGCCATGTCTAGTTTTGAATGAATGCCTAAATAAGTGAACTCAATTAATTAATGTGTGAATTTCACTATGCAGTCTTAAAATCAATTATATGCAGTAACCAAAATGGCCACACAGTGGCAGTAAAGTTTTAGTCCTTCAAAATGAAATCATGGTTCTGAAAATTTTCTTTCCTTTTCTCTTTTCTTCTCTTTCTTCCTCTCTTTCTTTTATTTCTCCCTTTCTCTCATTCTTTCTTACATTGTTTCACTGTGTTGCCTAAGCTGGAGTGCATTGGCACAATCACGGCTCACTGTAGCCTCAACCTCCAGGCCTCAAACAATCCTCCTGCCTCAGCCTCCCAAGTAGCTAGGACCGCAAGTGTGCACCACAATGCCTAGCTAATTTTTTTTACTTTTTTGTAGAGATGGCATCTTACCATGTTTCCCAGGCTGGCTTTCAACTTCTGGGTTCAAGTGATACGCCCACCTTGGCCTCCCAAAGTGCTGGGATTATAGGCATGAACTACTGTGCCTGGCCTGAAATTTTCTGATTTGTATTCTAGTTTTTAAAAACAATTATCATTGCCTTGATTATATTTCTATGTGTGTCTATATATTACTCTTTCAAGCAGAGATAATCTGTTCATAGTAGTATGTATGTAGAGAGGACAAGGACTTTATAGACATATAAGATATTTTTACTTTAGTAGACTAGTTTCAAATGGGATGCTTTTTGATGTACTTGTAGCATATTTAATTATTTAGTAATAATGAATTATTTTATATATCTTTTGCCTCCAGAACTAAAATATAACTTTTTGAGAGTAGGGATAGTTATCTTTTTTGTGTCTCTCTCCTCTCCAGCAGAGCCCTGGGTATGTAACAGGCACTCACTTGAATGAGTGAATAATTAGTACAGTTGGCCCTCCATGTATCAGAGCATTCTATATCCACAGATTCAACCAACTCGAAAATATTTAGAAAAAAACCAGTACAACAATAAAAAATAATGCAAATAAAAAATACAGTGTAACAACTATTTATATAGCATTTACATAGTAATAGGTATTATAAGTAATCTAGAAATGATTTAAAGTATGGTTGAACTGATTGCACATTGTATACAGGTATCAAAATATCACATGTACTCCCAAAATATGTACAACTATTATATATAAATTTTAAAATGCTAGTCATTCAGAAATGGAGAGAAAAAAATTATAGGAAAGAATCAGTTTTTAAATATCTAGGAAATTCCCCTTTATAATGTAAAAAAATTGCTATCAAAATTGTTAACATATAATATACTTTTTTTTTTTTTGAGACGAAGTCTTGCTCTGTCACCCAGGCTGGGGTGCAATGGCGCAATCTCAGCTCACTGCAACCTCCACCTCCTGGGTTCGAGAAATTCTCCTGTCTCAGCTTCCTGAGTAGCTGGGATTATAGGCACACACCACCACTCCCAGCTAATTTTTTGTATTTTAGTAGAGACAGGTTTCACCATGTTGCCCTGGCTGGTCTTGAGTTCCTGAGCTCAGGCACTCTACCCACCTCGGCCTCCCAAAGTGCTAGGATTACAGACGTGAGCCACTGCACCTGGCTTCATATAATAAACTTTTAGCATAAAATTAATTTTGACTCTCCCGAAAAAAAGTATAGTTGACCTTTGAACAACATGGATTTGAACTTCATGGGCCCAGTTATACATGGATTATTTTCAGTAAATAAAATTGGCTTTCTGTATCTGTGGCTTCCACATCTGCAAACAAAGGTAGATTGAAAATACAGGCTGGGGGCAGTGGCTCATGCCTGTAATTCTAGCACTTTGGGAGGCCAAGACGGGAGGATCATTTGAGGTCAGGAGTTCATGACCAGCCTGGCCAACGTGGAAAAACCCCGTCTCTACTGAAAATACAAAAATCAGCCAGGCGTGGTGGCGGGTGCCTGTAATCTCAGCTATTTGGGAGGCTGAGGCAGGAGAATCCCTTGAACCCGGGAGGGCTGAGGCAGGAGAATCCCTTGAACCCGGGAGGCAGAGGTTGCAGCGAGCAGAGATCATGCCACTGCACTACAACCTGGGCGACAGAGACAGACTCCGTCTCAAAAAAAAAAAAAAAAAAAAAAAAAAAAGAATGAAAAGAGAAAATACAGTATTTGCAGAAGATGCAAAACCCCAGATACAGAGGGCTGCCTTTTCATATACTCCCTGAGGGACTTGAGTACACATGGATTTTAGTATTCAGGGGGAGTCCTGGAACTAATTCCCTCTCTGATACTGAGAGATGACTCTATCCTTTTTTTCTGGCTTTCTGGATATTTTTTTCCTACCCAAATCTTTGGAACCTCTTTGAAATATAATATTTTAATTAGTCTATTAAAAAGAGTGATAATATAGGTGTAAGTATGTAATAACACTAGTTTTTTTCTTTCTCTGGAAGCTACGTATGGCAGTACTGACAGTAAGTACATATTCGTTTAAAGACCAAGACTTGGTCTCTATTTTGTTGTCTTTTGGCAAGTGAAACATTAAAACATTATTCTCCCTCTTCCTCCCTGATTTTCTTTATCTTTCTTGGAAATTAAAAACATAAGATTTATTGAAAGTCTTAAAAAATTATGAATTGTATATTTCTTTGGTATAATACATGGGAAAATATATAGGCTGTACTATCTGCTTCATTTATTGGCTCTCAGGATTTTATTTTTTTAGTTACTTTACAGACTCCAAATTTTTTTGTTTTTGAAGTTTGGTAGACTCAAAATTCTGTATACCTTTGAGTTTAACATGTTATATGTAGTTTAGACTAGAAAATGAGAAGATACCATTGAGAGTCTTAGATCTATGATTTATTGAACAAATTTTAAACCATAATGGATTATTTAGAATTTATTTGTAGCTCAGTTATGGTAATTATAAATGTCTCATTATTAATTTCATTTTATTCAGTATTCATAGAATATTCTAAGACTCTAAGTTCACAAAATAAGCGTAGCCTATCTCTAGCTTAAAATATGTTTATACTCAACTAATAGAGCACAAATTGAACTCTATATAAAAAATGTACTCTATGAGGAGTAATCCAGTAAATTCCAGAAATTAAATGCTGTTTATTTTCCCTTATACAGCTTTATGCAAATCCCACAGGACCTGAGGTAAGAACACACACAAACATATAGGTGGGGTAGTATATGTATATTATATTTTAATATGTTTATCTGAGTTGAGGCTACAGATTATGTTACTAGACTACCATACGAGCAGAGGAACTCATAGTGGGCTCTTTCAGTATATTTTACTATAAACTTGACCAATCTCTTATTATAAGATTTTTCAAAAACTATCTAAGGGTTGTAGGGGAGAAAGGCATTGAGAAGAACTGAGCCTGTTCCCTAACCTGTTGGCATTAAGAGTCTCTTAATGTATAAATGTATAAAACCATGTTTTTTTCTTAATTTTTTTAAAATTTAATTTTATATGGACTTTTTTTTTTCCAAGTAATATAAAACCACATTTTCTTATTAAACTGATTATGAATCCTTTCTGTTTATGGCCTTTTGGGAAAATAAATGAGATATAGCCTAATTTTAATTTTCTTTTTTGCCAATTCTCGCCTTTTCATGCTTTTATAGATTTTCAGAGCATTACCTCTTCTCTCTTTAGATTTATTCCCGCTGTTTAGAGAATCCAACTCATCTTCAAGGCCTACTATGTTCAAATCTTATATGTAAGCCTCTTTGGCTATTTGGTCTAAACTAACTCCTTTCTTTAAATTCCTTTTCCAGCAGAACCCCCACAATTTAAAACACTCAATTGATTCATATTGATAACTTAATCTCCCCAACCAGATTGTAATTCTTTTTTTTTTTTAAGACAGCGTCTCAGTCTGTCACACAGGCTGGAGTGCAGTGGTGCAATCTTGGCTCACTGTGACCTCTGCCTGGCAGGTTCTAGCAATTCTCCTGCCTCAGCTTCCTGAGTAGCTGGGATTACCAGTGTGCACCACCATGCCCAGCTAATTTTTATATTTTCCATATTTTTAATTTTTATATTTTTAGTAGAGACAGGATTTCACCTTGTTGGCCAGGCTGGTCTCGAACTCCTGACCTCAAGTGATCTGCCCACTTTGGCCTCCCAAAGTGCTGGGATTACAGGCATGAGCTATCATGCCCAGCCCAGATTGTGAACTCTTGAGGACAAGAGTCTTGTCTTGTTTTCTATCTCCCAGAGTGAATATCATAATCTTGGACACATAATAGTTACTTGGGCCACTTCGAATGTGGCTGTGGCACAGAAATGGAGGGAGGAAACTTCCATTCTCTTCTCACTTTATTCTGTTTGTCTTTCTCCTAGCTTTCTTTTTCTTTGCTTTCAGTTTTCCTTCTCTAAGCCTACATATTTAACCTAACTGGTGGCATTCTAGATTAAATTATGTGTTTTGGCTCTTAATATTCTTTCTTTGCAAGATGACATGTAACTTTCTTTACTTTTTCTTTGCTTTCAATTTTCCTTCTCTAAGCCTACACATTTAGCCTAACTGGTGGTATTCTAGACTAAATTATGCATTTTTAGCTCTTAATATTCTTTCTTTGCAAGAATATTAAGCTGTTTAAGTGAGGGGTAAGAAAACTGTTGCATACAGTACGTAGTAATTCCTCAATTG
Source organism: Cebus imitator (assembly GCF_001604975.1). NCBI lineage: Eukaryota > Metazoa > Chordata > Mammalia > Primates > Cebidae > Cebus > Cebus imitator. The sequence goes on along the minus strand of NW_016107573.1, from coordinate 2,525,009 downwards.
CCAAACTAGTTCTATCTTTTATTATCTTTGTCTCTTGTTTCGTTTCAAAATGCTTCCCAGCACACCCTAAGTCTGAAGGGAAGTTTCCCAAAATAAAACCTTCTGATAGTTATTAAACTTGTCATTTTCTTAGTGCAGTATTTATCATGTTTTCTTATGCATGAAAACTTCCTAGTTTGAAACCAGGGTTTTTTGGGGTAGTGAAATGCTAAGCAAATTGAGCTTAATTACAAGAAAATATTACAGAGTGGGAAGAAATGTAGGCATATATAATAATGAAGTTAGGAAACAAAAGCTTGTTATGTGGTAAGTTTTGAGCTATCATTTATGACCTAGGAAAAAATATCGTGAATGTTTACAGAGCGTTCCTCTTACAGGTAGGTAGTGATCCCTAACCTCTATGTGTTCACGTATACTATTTTTTACTAAAAATTTCAGTAGTATGTCCAGTGATACTAAAACACTCAAAAGAACCCAAACAAATCGGTAATAATTACAATGTGACTACTACTGTGGTATAGCCATGTTCATAGGGCCTAAAAAGCATCCACAAGTTACATTATTTTATGGTTGCTATTTAGCATCAAGTCGCTGATACAACTATTTACCTCCCTGATCTCATTCTCTTAATGTACTCACAAAACAACTTTCTAACATAAACATAGTCTTTGGCATTTATCTTATTTTATGCCATGTTTCTTGAGTTGTATGCCTGGAAGTATAACCTTTCTTAAACAAAATTGCAGAAACAATAACAATGTTTATATATGCCTGAAGCAAAAATATACTAGACACGTGGATTAAAATTGTTGTACCATGAAGAGTATGTCATGGTACAACAACTGAGAACCTCTGGCTTAAATCAAACAAGTGTGTTTCCTTGGTTCAGAAGGCCAACAGAGTTTTCAGTATTGCACAAGGTTGGGGTGCTTCCGGGCTTGAAGTTTTGTTCTGGTTGTTCCATCTCATGAAAGAGATGGCCAACAAAGTAACTAAGTAGCTAAGTAAACTAAGTACTAAAGTAGCGAAGAGTGATAGTGTAGCTTTTCAATAGGCACACACTATCAAATGAGTAAGCAAGTATTAGTAAAACATGTAAACCAAAATGTAAATAAGAAAGATTTACATAGCTTAATGAATGTAAGACCATATATAATTATTATATCTGAATATTGTGAAGGCATAAATCTTATGGTTTCATTATCTATACCATTGTGCCTATTTACCATTGGAGGTGGTCAATGCTCTTTATTTTTTATTTTTTTTAAGAGACAGGCTCTCCCTTCTTCGCCCAGGCTGGAGTGCAGTGGTGCGATCTTGGCTCATGGCAGCCTTGACCTTCTAGGCCCAAGCGATCCTCCTACTTCAGCCTCCCAAGAAACTGGAACTGCAGTTGTTCACCATGATGCCCAGTTACTTTAAAAAAACTTTTGTAAACATGGAGTTATGTTGCCCAGGCTGGTCTCAAAGGATCCTGCTGCCTCAGCCTCCCAAAATGCTGGGATTACACATGTGAGCCACTGCACTTGGCCAACACTCACTTTTAATAGACTGCTTCAGGAACTTAACTATAAGTGGTTCCTGTTTCTAGCCACAATATACTTTTAGATACTTTATTTTAGAAAAAATTCTTATAGGATGAAATCCTAAGTAAGCATGAATTCTACCCTGGCCAAATATTTATTCATTCAGCAAATATTAATTGGGTTCCTTTTATATGCCTAGCACTGTTCAAGGTATAAAAATACAGGAGTGAATGGGATAGGCAAGATCCCTGCTCTCTAGAAGCCTACATTCTTATGAGGTAGGATAAACAATAAATAAGTAAATAAAAATTAGTACAAATAATTTCACATAGACATAGTGCTATGAAGGAATTTTTTTAACAGGTGGTGTGCTACAGAGTGCTGAAGTGGAGAATGAAGAAGGAGGGTTTGAATGGCTGTGTTAGATTAGGCAGTTCCTAGGAGGCGTCGCTGAGAGGCTACTGTTTGAGCTAAGTTGAATAACCAGGAGGAGTCAGCCCATGCAAGTCTGTGAGAGGCAATGGCTGTGAGGGGCAATGGCATGTGACAGGCCAAATAACACCATAGTTAACATCACAGACACTGGAATCAAATTGCGGTTCTACCACTTACTACCTTCATCAATGAGAATAGTAATGTCTGCTTCCGAGTGTTGGCTACACAAGAATGAACTGATGTAAAATATTTAGGGCAATGCCTGAATATTATTCTTATCATTAACTGGAGACAGCATGTTCCAGAGTATAGCTGTGAAAGGCCCTAAGGCAGGAAGGAATATTGGGTGTTTGAGCATAGAAAAGGTGCCATGAGCCTGGAGCTTAGCTGAGTGCAAGGGAAAGTGGCCAGAAATAAGGTCAGAGAGGCAGGCAGGGGACAGATGAGTAGGGCCTTGCAGATCAGGATAACTTTTGGATTTTATTTTAAGGGTGGTAAGAAGCTAATGGGGGATTTTAAGCAAAGGAAATACATGGTCTGATTTGTATTTTCAAAAACTCCTTTTGGCCACAGAACAGAGAACAAGTAGAACAGAGAACAAGTATCAGCTGGACTTGCAATTTGCTTTAGAGATAGACCTGAAAATTCTTGCCAATAGGTTGGAATATGGAAGGAAAAGGAAAGGCTGCATATGTTTCTGTTGCTTTGGCCTATGTGAGTAGATTTAGTATGATTCATAGAAACCACTGATGAGCAGTTTAATGGTTCATCTTTATTAGGCAACACATTAGTCTGAAAAGTGTTATATGAGGTGTTAAGAATAGTGCCTGCTGGGCTGGGCGCGGTGGCTCATGTCTGTGATCCCAGCACTTGGGAGGCCGAGGAGGGCAGATCATGAGGTCAGGAGATTGAGACCATCCTGGCTAACACGGTGAAACCCTGTCTCTACTAAAAACACAAAAAATTAGCCAGGTGTGGTGGCACGTGCCTGTAATCTCAGCTACTTGGGAGGTTGAGGCAGGAGAATCGCTTGAACCAGGGAGGCGGAGGTTGCAGTGAGCCAAGATTGCTCCATTGACCCAGCCTGGGTGACAGAGCAAGACTCCGTCTCAAAAAACAAAAAAAGGAATAGTGCCTGCTGTAAATATACCTTCCTAGATAAGCCAGAGTTAGACTAAAGTTAATTAAGGATTAGCATCTTCTATAAAACAGTTATTAATATAATTCTTTTATTGGTTGCTTCAGGGATCAAATAATAAAGCATAAATAAAATTATCAATTACTAAAACGACCTCCTCTTGATACAGTTTTAAAAAAGCAAAGATCACTCAGAGCATTAAAAAGCTAGAGTTGATTGAGAAACATGGGCAGGCAGGAAGAATGGGCATTGTTTGCTTGGCAGAGCAATTACACCCAGCATTGGCTAAGAGAGGACTGTTCATCTAGCCTATCTGGAGTAAACCTGTTGCTATAGACACCTCTAATCTCATCTGTCTGTCCTACTGTATTTACAAAACAGTTTTCTGAACTTGATTTGATTTCTCAAGTAGACTGTCTTATTAGGAAAATGCTTTTATCTTTTAAAATTAACTCCATTACACATCAATCTCCTTAGAGTTTAATCACCATAAGCCAGTTTTCCCAGGAGCTGATCACCTGTAATTAAGTTTCATGTTAAGGTTTAAGATCAGCAAAACTGGGAGACTTAAAGTAACAGAAACACTGAGACTTTTTCTGATCAGTCTAACATCCTCATTCTCCCATTGTCAAGGATCAAATACTGAACCGGATGAATAAAGGACTTTTTTTGGAGCACGGAGGGACAGTCTCTCTGGTAGCCTGGGCTGAAGTGCAGTGATATAATCTCGGCTCACTGCAACCTCCACTTCCTGGGCTCAACTGATTCTCATGCCTCAGCCTCCTGAGTAGCTGGGATTATAGGCGTGCACCACCACAGCTGGCTAATTTTTGTATTTTTAGTAGAGACAGGGTTTTGCCATGTTGGTTGGCCAGGCTGGTCTTGAACTCCTGGTCTCGGGTGATCTGCCTACCTTGGCCTCCCAAAGTGCTGGGATTACAGGTGTGAGCCATTGTGCTTGTCAGCCATTCATTTTATTTTAAATAGAATATATCTCTTATGAGGAAATGTGTCCCTCTTTATTTCTAGTTTTCTTAACAATGAAGAGAGCACAGAGCAGTAGTATCTAGTTTTTAGTGCAGGACTGAAAAAACAAGACTAAGACTTTATGTCAGAGATCAGCGCTGCTTTTCTAATTTTTTCTTATTTTCCTGTTGCCACTGTAGTCTTCCCTGAATTACCGCAGTAGCCTCTTTATTGCTCTCATGGTTTTTATTTCTTGCGCTCTGCACTTTTGAAGGAGCCAGGGTGATGTTTAAAAAATGCAAATCACTCACCTGCTTAAAACCCTTCTGTAGACTTCTGGCTTACTTAGAATGAAATCCAAATCCCTTACCATGGCCAACAAGGTCCCATAGTCTTTTATAACCTTGTTTCCTGCATTCTCTCCCTTGCTCACTGGTTTCCAGCCACTGCGCCTCCTCTCTGATCCTAGAAGAGGCATCCCTTTTCACTTGAGAGGCTTTGTTTTGCTGTTCCCTCTGCCTGAAGCACCCACCCCTAAGATCTGCACACAACTGACCCTTGAGGCTCAACTCAAACCTCACCTCTTCAGCAAGTTCTTCCTTGGCCTTTGCAAACCGAAGCAGCAATTTTCTCCTTCATATACCTCTCAATCACAGCATCTGCTTCTTGTTCACAGCACTTACACTATCGGAATTAGCTTATTTCATTTGTTTATTTATTTATTAACTGTTTCCCATACTGGATTGTCTGTATATTCCGGAAAAACAGGGACCTTTTCTGTCTCATTCACCACTGTGACTCCAGTGCCTGGCACAAAGTAGACATTCAGTATAATATTTGTTACATGAATGAATGATTTCTCAAGTGGTTCTACTGTTCATTTACCTAATTGGGTTAGATACTTTACTCTGTGATTTCATTTTTCTAGCTTTAAAATGGTAATAATAGTATCTTTCATCTAATTTATTTTTAGCATGGAGGAGAAAAACTAGGTTGTCTTTATATTTGGAAATGTTACTCTTGAATAATGTGATGCTGTGAAACAGATATATAGGAAGTATAGTAGGTACACAGTGAAAATGTTCCTTATTATCAGGTAAGATTCTGGATTTCTTTTCTAAATTGTTTCTAAATTTTTTCTTTATTTCCTCTGGTTTTTGTAGAAAGTGACTGAGATGTACCAGTTCAAATTCAAATACATGAAAGAAGGAGCCACTATGGATTTTGACAGGTAGAATCTAACTGATTAATGAACATGAGAAATATATAGGATTGAGGTAAATGTAAGCTTCTTGAGGACAGAGAAAGGCCTTACACTTATTTTCAAATTCCCCCACGAACCCTACAGAAAACCACTATTATAAAAATGGGCTGCAACAATTGTTTACATTCCTGAAATCTATGGATTAAGCTGGTAGGAATAGAGAAAATGGCAGGCAGCCCAATGGTAGAAATTATATTAATAAGCTGCCTATATTCTGTTGATTGAAGTACTCCATAAGGCTCTGTCTACCCATTAATCCAAAGTTTCTCAACTGCTATGCCAAGATACTGATCCTCTCCATGCTCAATATAGACAGACTGTACCTGGAGTAGATAATACCTCTGGACTACTTGCCTATATGCACAACCTAGTATGTTATATAAATATTATTTTCTATCTGTCCTTGTATGAAAAGATTAGAAAGCACTGCAGTTTCCTATTACATTGAAAATTCTAAGTTTTAGGTATACTAATGGGTTAAATAGGAAACACAAGGACATTTGCTTCAGAAGGTCCCCAGTGCAGATGGAGATGTTTCATTGAAGAGCAACATTTATTTTTCTCCCAGTAGCTTTTGGATTCAGACCTGCCAGGAGGGACGGAGAGCTAAGTATTGCTGATGAGATGGCATATTAATGGAAGGTACAGATGATGGTGAAAAGCTCTGGAAAATTGAGGAATCCAAGTAAAGGGGATGGATGCCCCTGAAAGGAATGATGAGAGACATGACCTAATTTTCAATTTTCCCTACTGTTAGCTCTGGCTCATCATTTACCATGAGCTTGAGGACTTTTCTACAAGATTCACTCCCTTAATTATCCTTCCATTTGTAAAACCTACAGACAGCACTAGGGTGTGAAGAGAAAATCAGTTCCAAAAATGAGAATTAAAATATTACCTTTTATTAGCTAACATTGTATAATACTTTACAGCTTAGACAGCAGCACTTTTCATACATACTTTTTCACATAAAAAGTTACCTTTTATTCTCCAAAACTCAAATATATACTGATGGCCAGAATAAACTATTTTGTTCTGAAGGCACATATGCCAGGAGGTAAGCAGTAAAATAAAAATGGCCAGATCTTTCACATAATAAGGAAGACAGAAAGTAATGCATATTATTGGTTTCCTAGAGAAGAAAGATAGGCATTTGTTTAAATGGGAGTTCTGAATATGATTTTACTGATGTATCCTGTAGGATCCCATGAGCTACATGCCTATAGCCCTTCACTCTGGTTATCTACATTTGAATTGGTTAAATCTTGATTGGTAAAATTTTAAGTCGTTCAAAATTGGAAAAGGAGCTAATGTATTCACTTAATAAATGTTTGCTTCATGAATTCACACTGCCTCCAAAGATCAGTTAGGGAAAAATCCAATGGTTTAATTACTTAGGTTTATTTTTCAGATTAAGAGCTAACTTTGTTAATGGCGCTGTATAAATATATTGTAGTCATGGTCCTTCCTGGAAACTACTCAAATGTGAGACTAACTGGGGAAGAAAACTTAGTAGATAAATAAACAAAGTTTAGAATTGGAAGGCAATTTAGTCCAAATTGTTCATTTATTCATTAATTCAACAAATGTTGATTGAATAGCTTGGCACCAAACTCTGTACTGTGGAGATGAAAGATATAAGCCACTCACAGTCTAGAAGACAACCAGTTATCCTGAGGATAAGATGAGGGTATTGTCAGAGAAGACTTCCTTGAAGAGGTGGCATATGAGCTAGGTATTAAAGGATTGATTTAGGACAATCAGGAAGAGAAGTGGAAAAGCACAGTACCAGCAAAGTGAACAGCATATGCAAATATCGTGAGTGAGAGGAAACTGGGTAGTAGCTGCAAATGAGGATGGAGGTGACGATGTGACGGGTTGTGAAAGGAATTGTATACCACACTGAGTTTGATTGAAAGGTGATGGATATAATAGAAGAATTTTAAGTAAGAAGTACATGAGCAGATTTTCCTATTAGTAATGTTACTTCAGCAGTGATATGGAGAATATTTTGCGGTGTGGACAAGAAGGAAAACAGGAAAAATAGCTACTGTAGTAATCAACGCAAGATTGAGGAAGGGATACTTTTGAGAGATAATCAGATGGTAGAAAGGCCCAGAGCTGGTGATGGATTTTATGACTGAGAGTTGTAGAAATGTCTTTACACTTATCTCACAAATGAGCTAACTGACCTAGAGTGTGTCTAAATGACTTGACCAAGGTCATTCAGCTAGTTAGCAGCAGAGCTGATATTAGATGCCAGGTCACCTAATTCCAAATTCATTGTTCTTACTATTGTGGTATATGATTTTTTGCTAATCGATTTTTTTAAAAGATCATATTTTAAATGTTTTTAGGGAATTCGCTACTTAAGGAATTCTTTGTATATACATTGCAAAAAGTACCATCCCTCCCCTAATTTACATTCTAAAAAAGTCTCAGAATGTGTTAATGTTTAATTTATATTTAATCACAGTCAAAATTTTGTTCCTTTTGGCATAGATTGTCAATATTGTATATGATTGAAAAGTATGCTTTTTTGCTATATAGTTGTAGCAGCAGTACAAGCTTTGAAAGTGGAACAATCAATGAAGATATTAAGAAAGCCAGTGTTCTACTGATTCGTAAATTGTATATACTGATGCAGGACCTTGAACCACTTCCTAATAATGCTGTACTTACTATGAAACTGCACTACTATAATGCAGGTAGGTAGAAAACTTTAGGCTAATTCCTTCTTATTGCTGAAGTAATTGCTGAACTAATATTTTATATAAGTAGAAGGATTTTGCAAGCATCTGAAAGAGATGTCTGTTGCTACACATGAAAGATTAATCTAACTTGTTCTGTTGAAACTCAGTTTTCATGGCTTTTTGCTCTTTTCATTTTGCAGTGACCCCACATGATTACCAACCCCCCGGTTTTAAAGAAGGGGCGGATTCACAGTTCCTGCTGTTTGACAGGGAGCCTATCAACCTGCAAGTGGGATTCGTCTCCACTGGCTTTCATAGCATGAAAGTAAAAGTCATAACAGAGGCTACCAAAGTGACAGATTTGGAGAACAATCTGTTTCCGGAGAACAGCACTGCTGAGATCGCCCATCAGGGTCTAGACTGTGATGAGGAAGAAGAATGCAATGACCATGTAAGGCAAAGCTTTAGTGATTTTTTATTGTGTCAGTTAAACACAATTGATATTTTTCAGTTTCTACCCAGGGCATGTCTACACATGGAGTATGTCAGCTATAAAAACTGAAACAAGTCTGGGCACAATGGCTCACACCTGTAATCCCAGCACTTTGGGAGGCTGAGGCAGGTGGATCATGAGGTCAGGAGATCAAGACCGTCGTGGCCAACATGGTGAAGCCCCCTCTCTACTAAAATACACACACACAAAAAAATTAACTGGGCATGGTGGGATGCACTTGCAGTCCCAGCTACTTGGGAGGCTGAGGCAGGGGAATCACTCGAACGGCAGAGGTTGCAGTGAGCCGAGATCACGCCACTGCACTACAGCCTGGCAACAGAGCAAGACTTCATCCCCTCCCCCCACAAAAAAGAAAAGAAACAAGACTAGCCTCTAATGTCAAATAGTTTTTAATCTAAAACAGTTTAATCTTCTAAAAGGAAATATATTTTATTAGAAGAAATTGTAACTAGAAGAAAAAAGATTTTCTATTTATTTTATTAAAGATATCATAAATTTAGAAAATTTGAGGTTTTCTTTTCTACATTTATAAATGACATTTTTAGGATTTAAAAATATTCTTGGCATTTATTCATACTCATTGGAAGTATAAATCAGTTCTTAATATTGGGATAACTGGATGGGAGAAGTTGGGGAAGATAAATTTTATGGATAAACCCAAGTCAGAGTGAAAACAAATAATAATCAACTTCTGGTTATGTAGAGGGAGACGAGCTTTGGGGCTAAATCACTGGGGATAGTCAGTGGGATTGGAGCCAGTGGAGCCAAACTGCCAGGTCTCTGAGCTCTTTATCTTCCCTTTTGTACCAATAAAGACTTGGAGTTAGATTCTTTCTAGGGTCCCATTAGGCCCTATGTAACTCCATGCCCTTAACTGGCTGTTGTCTAGATAATAATGTCAACTGTATGTCAACATTGTGTTAAAAGAGTTCTGAGTCAGACGGAAAAAATTTCAGTAGGAAGGGATGCTATAAGATCTTTTCAGGAGGTATTTTAAGATTAGAATGATAACTTGTTTGCATAAGATAATTCGAGTCTTACTCAAAGATAGATGACTTTACTAGGTAACTTCTGAAGGTTCCTTCTAGTTCTTTAATTCTGTATTATGTTTAATACATTGAAAAGAGGTTCTAGTTGTTCTAGTTTTAATTCAATTAATATAAATAATGTAACCAAACAAGCAACAGGTTGTTTTTCATTTTTAGTGCTTTCTCGATGTTAGACATAAAAATGTCTTTGGATTTTGGTGCAATTTTCCTCTTCCAATTTTCCTCAAGGAAGATATAGCTAACATAGAAAGGGTAAAAAATGAAGGCTAGGAAAAGAATGTTTCAGCAATTTTTTGTTGTTGTTGTTTTTGAGACAGGGTCTCGTTCTGTTGCCCAGGCCGAAGTACAGTGGCACATCCATGGCTCACTGGTGCCTCAACTTATCAAGTAGTCCTCCTACCTCACCCCCTTGAGTAGCTGGGACTATAGGTACATGCCACCACATTCAGCTAATTTTTTATTTTTAAATTTTTTGTAGAGACAAGGGTCTCACTCACTATGTTGCCAGGGCTGGTTTCAAACTCCTGGGCTCAAGCAATCCTTCCACTTTGGCCTCCCAAAGTACTGGGATTATAGGTATGAGCCACCACGCTGGGCCTCAGCTACGTTTTTATTTGTGTTTTATTTTTTTGAGACAAAGTCTTGCTCTGTTGTCCAGGCTAACGTGCTGGAGTGTAGTAGTCAATCATAGCTCGTTGTAGCCTTGACCTTCTAAGCCCAAGTGATCCTTTCACCTCAGCCTCCAGAGTAGCTGTACCATAGTTGTATGCCACCACACTGAGCTAATTTTTAATTTTTTTGTAGAGATAGGGTCTCCCTCTGTTGCCCAGGCTGATCTTGAACTCCTGGGCTTGAGTGATCCTCCTGCCTTGGCCTCTCGAAGTGCTAGGATTACTCCAAACCTGGTTAGATTTTTATCTTTTATACTTGATCTTAGCCAAAAGGCCGAGAAGCGATAGATTTTTATCTTTTAATTAAGAATTTCTTTCTTTTTTTACCAAATGAAAGCAGGACAGCCAAAGAATGCATAGTTCAACTGATAGATTAAATAAGGAACGTGATAATAGTTTCCAAGCATACTTTTAGTTGAAATTATATGTACAAGATCTGGACTTTGTGGTAAACTCAGTTGATTGAAGTTCCTCTCTCAGCCAGCCAAACATATGGGAGAATTTTGTAAGTCTAGTGAAGTGGTCACTGTCACTTTACCACTAAGGATTCCTTTTTTTTCTTCATGGAATACATGGAACACACACACACACACACACACACACACACACACACACACACACACACATATTCATACATGTGTATACATATGTAGAACCTTTATTTCTTTAAAAATATCATTTTGAGATATACTATGCATATAGTAGGGTACATAAAAATAATATGTACAGCTTAAAGAATAATGAGAACCTCTATATATCCTCCATTTAGGCCAAGATGTAGAACGTTGCTACTACCTTAGAAACCACCATGTACCCCTTCCTCATTACACACCCCCAAGGTGACCACTCTCCTGATCTTCATGATAACCTTTTCCTTGCTCTTCTTTATAGTTTTGCCATGGATGAGTACATCTACTCATTTAAAATTTTTATATCAAAATAATCATATTTTGGGTATTCTTCTATGATTTTCTTCTTTTGCTTGAACCTCAAAATTGAGATTTAGCCATTGTGTGTGGTTGTTCTTTTATTTTCACTGCTGTAGAGTAGTGAAAAGTGTCTGTCTACTCTTGATAGACATTCTTTTTCATTGTTATAAACATTCATGTGCATACCTCCCATACACCTGTCAAAGAGGTCTCTTGGGAACGTATGAAATAGTTCTAGGCTTGTATATTTTCAACTTTATTAGGTAACGCAAAACTGTTTTCCTCTTACCAACTTACCCACTACCAACACTGGAAGAGCGAGCCCTACATTCTTGCCAACACTTATTGTCAGAGTTTATGTTTTCTGCCAATCTGCTAGAAATGAAATGGTAATGCCTCATGATGTTAATCTGAATTTCCCTGATTATTTATATGTTTGTGCATCTTTTCTTTGGCCATCCTATTTTTCTCATATTAAATAGCTGTTCGTGTCTTTTGTGCATTTGTCTATTGGGTTATTTTTCTTTTCCTCAGTGGTTTAAAAAATATGTGCTTAGTAATAATTCTTTTTCACTCATTTATATTGCAATATATTTTTTTTCATGTTTGTGGCTCATCTTTTTACTTTCTTTAAGAGGTCTTTTGATAAACATAAGTTTTAAATTTTAATATAGTCTAATCTTTTCCTTTAATATGTGCATTTGGAGATCCTTAAGGAATTCTCTATCCGAAGTCATTAATAATCTCATATTTTATTCTAGAAGCTTTAAAGTTTTTCTTTTGACATTTAGGTTTTTAATCCACTTAAAGTTTATTTTTGTTTATGGAATGAAATAGAACCAGACCTCCTTAACATTTTAAAATTCAAGTATAATAAACATACAGTAATTTTATACTGTAATTTTATGTATACTATGTAATTTTATGTATAATAATTATATAGCTCAATAAATATTCGCAAGCTGAATACTAGAGCTGAGACGAGGGTGATGCAAGCAAGGTGCCTAGGGAGCAGATTTAAAGGAAGATCTCAGGTGCTAAGAGTAAAGGCCTTCTTAAATTTTGCCCCCTGGACATCTTGCTTGCTTTGTCTTTGTCGCAGCCCTACTGAATAAACATGTGAAAGAAGCGCTCACATCAAGAAACAGAATTTTACTGGACCCCGAGAAACCCCCAGTTTTACTTTACAGTCACTCTTCTACTCAACAAGGCTATTGCTATCCTGACTTCTATTTGCATAGATTAGTTTCTCTTATTTATTGTATAGACATTGAATCATAGAGTATTTTTGCATGTTGTTGTAGACCATGCTGACAATTTATTCATTCTATTGTTGGTGTACATTTGGATAATTTCTAATTTTTGTCTATGATGGATAAAATACTTTGAATATTCTGGAACATGTTTTTTAGTGAAATAACTATACATTTCGGTGGGAATAGAACTACTAGGAGTAGAATTGCCAGGTCAAAGAGTATGTGTATATTTAGTTTTAATAGGTAGAGCAAAATAGTTTCCAAAGCAGTTGTGCCAGTTTACACTCCCATCAGCAATGTATGAGTTGTGGTTGCTTTACTTTCTCACTAATCCTTGGCATTTTCCATTTTTAAAATTTTAGCCGTTTTGGTAGGTGTGCAGTGGTATGTCATTGTGGTTTTAATTTGCATTTCCCTGATGACTAATGAAGAGGAGCACCTTTTTATACGTTTACTGGCCAAGCTGAATATCTTCTTTTGTGAAATATCTGTTCAAATTGTTTGCCCCTCCCTTGCCTTTTTTTTCCCTCTTGGATTGTCTTATTCTTACTGATTTGCAGGAGCTCTGCAAATATATTCTGGATATAAGTACTTTGTTGGATACATGTATTGTGAATATCTTCTGCAACTTTATGAGTTGCCTTCTTAATGAAGTATTTTGTGAACAGTTCTTAATTTTAATATATTCTAATTTATCAATCTTTTTGGCTGTATTCAGAAGTCTTTGGTACTGCTCGAGACATTTTTATCTACTTCAAAATTTATAGAGATGTACTTTATGTTTTTCTCTAAAAAAGGGAAATAATTACAGAAACAGAAGACAGATTTTTAAAATTATAAAAACCTCCAGGAATAACTTCATACCAAAAAATATGAATACCTGGCCTTTCTCTCCTCTACCATCAGGTATTCATATATTTTGGTATGATATTATTAGTGGAAGTCTCATAATTTTTAAAACACCTTCTATTTCTGTAGTTATTTACCTTTTTTCATATCTGGTGCTGTTCATTTGTATGTCATATATTTTTCTTATGTTTGCCAAAAATTAACATTTTTTATTAGTCTTTTCAAAAAGTCATCTTTTGGTTGTGCTGATCTATTGCTTTTTTTTTTTTTGGTTTTCCATTTCATTTACAAGTAATCCTCCCACCTCAGCCTCCCAAGTAGCTGTGACTATAAATGGGTGCCATCACACCTGGCTAATTTTCGTACTTTTTGTAGAGGCAGGATTTCACCATGTTGCCCAGGCTGGTCTCGAACTCCTGAGCTCAAGCCATTTGCTGGCCTTGGCCTCCTAAAGTGCTGGGATTATAGGTGTGAACCACCATGCCCGGCCCATCTTTGTCTTTTTCTATTTCTCTGGTTTGGTTTGTCTTTCTGACTCCAAATTGAACTTTCCATAAATGTATAGACATGCATATACTACAGGTACCTTAGATTCAACATCTTCAAATGGAATTTTAACTTCTGACCAAACATGTACTTCCTCATCCTAGGTTCCTTATCTTGTATTGCACCATCACTTTTCTAACCAATCTGACCAGGAATGGGTTCAACTCCTATTTCTCCTCACTTCCTACATTCTTTTGGTACACAATTTCCATGTGCTTTGCCTCTGAAGTATTTATCAAATCTGGAACTGTTACCACTGTGCTGATTCAGGCTGTCATCATTGCTTTCTTGGTGAATGATAGCTGAGTCTTCTAACTGGGTCTCCTTGATGTCATCATTGTCTCTCCATTCTGTCTTCCAGAGTGTCAGAGAATGAGGCACTCAAATATTTCAAATATTTTAAGTTGATTTATTTAGTGTAATTGCAAAGGGCAGAACAAGAACCAGTAGACGAAACTTATGTTGATTTTGGCTCAATAGAAGGAAAAATTTTCTCTTAAAAAATTTTAAAGCAATATTGTTGTAACATTAATCTAAAAAGCAATGAAAATCTTCTGCTGTCCCATCATCCTATCAATAGTGTTTTTATTTTTATATGTCCCATCCTCTCCAGTATTTTTTCATTGATTTATATATTCGTATATAGTTTTAATCATGGTATATGTGAATTTTTTTCTTTCTTTTTATTGTAAATTTATTTTTATACTTAACATTATCGATTTTGTAAATATGATCCACCTTAATCTTTATATTTTTAATTTTAATGATTTCTTGTTTTTTTTGGGCATACTACCATTTCCCTACTTTGAAACATTTAGGCTAATTCCTGATTTTGCTATTATAAAGTGTTGTAATAAATACCTTTGTACATGTGAAAGCATTTTAAAATTTTTTCTATGAATATAGCATCAGAAGTGAAATTTACAGAGCTTAAACATTTGTATGGCTCTCAAATGAGTAGTACCAAATCATTTTCCAGAAGCTGCCAGGTTCTCTACCTCCTCAGGGTTGATTTTCTAACAATGATAACTACTTAAACCTGGTTGCCTTGTGAAGGCGTGAGCTCCAGTGTCACAAGCTGTGCTCAAGTGCAGATATACACATGTGTTCAAGATAGAGTAGATGATTATCTCTAGGGTGTTGCAAAAGTAAAATCATGATTTAGTGGAAAGGTTGAACTAGATTGATCTCTGAGATATCTTTCATGCTAGGATTCTCTGGGATATTTTTTGAATTCCTTTTAAAAGAATAATGCCCTGCTAAGCACTGTGAGGAAAACAAAGACATATAAGATATAGCCTGTGCCCTTTAGAATTGTGGCTGAAGAGATAACACCTACATAATGTAATAAAAAGATAATACTAGAGTGTATGAATGATAGAAATAATATTAACAATTTCGAGCACTGTTCTCACAGTTTTACATATATTATCACCTTCAATCTTCCTAGCTATTTTATAAAGTAGATACTATTGTTACCGTCATTTTACAAATGAGGAAACTGAGCCAGAGAAATTAGCCCAAGACTCCATACATAGTGAATATGTAACAGACAGAATTCAAACCCAGGCAGTTGAACTCCAGAGTACTAGGGTTATAGAAAAAAGGATAAATTGGCACTGTGTGGGAAAGTTTCATTAAGTTGGTGATCTTTTTTTTCTTTCTTTCTTTTTTTTTTTGAGATGCAGTCTCACTATGTTGCCCAGGCTGGTCTTGAAAACTCCTGGGCTCAAGAAATCCTTCCACCTCAGCCTTCCAGGTAGCTGAGATCATAGGTATGTGCCACCATGCCTAGCTTGATTTGGTGATTTTGTGGATGAATCATATTTTGATTGGCAGGGATCAAGGCAGAGGACATTCTAGGCAAGTTGGAAAGTCCAGTATGGTAGCAGCAGAGATTCTGTCTCTATGACAGAATTACAATACTGAATGTTCCACACCTTTCCTGTATCCTATATAGCTTTGCTGAAATTTCTTTACTCTTGATAACCACTGATGCAAAGATTTTTTAAAACTTTAAAGATAATTTATAATTTAAATTTTATTTAAAATTAAAATAGAAAGTTTATAAAATCTTGATCAAACAACTTAAATTGCTTTTCTACCAATGATTATAGTAAAGAAGGAATTTAACACAATCATCTTGTTGTGAGACTGTTAAAAATAAAAAGATTTTAATAAAATTTTCAGGTTATTTCTTATTTAAGTCACAGAAAGGCAAATATAACAGTGTTTCTACTAATAGTTGAAGTTATTCAATAATTGTACTATTCACTTTCTGGTGTGATTCTTAAGATCCAAGGAATAATATGAAAGCGAGATTATAATTTGGCAATGGATTCAGAATTGATAAAAGCACACATGCTTGAAACTTAAGAATTCTTAAATTATAAGAACTCTAAAAACCTAACTCCACTTGAAAAATAGAACATGAAATTGTCCAGGGAATCTTAGGACCATACAGGGTTCTGTAAAATGCCTAAATGTGCCCTTATCAATTAATCTGCCCCCACCCCCCACCCCCAACACTTTCAGGACAGGTCTTTATTCTTTTCTTTTCTTTTTTTGGAGTCAGGGTCTCACTCTGTCACCCAGGCTGGAGTGCAGCGGTGCAATCTTGGCTCTATGTAATCTCTGACTCCTGGGATCAAGCCATTCTCCCACCTCAGCCTCCCGAGGTGTGTGCCACCATGTCTGGCTAATTTTTATGTGTTTTATGGAGACAGGGTTTCACCCTGTTGCCCAGGCTGGTCTCCAACTCCTGAGCTCAAGCAACCCACCCTCTCCCACCTCCACGTTACTAAGTACTAGGATTTCAGGCAAGAGCCACCATGCCTTGTCAGGTCTTCCTTCCTAAAAGGGGTGTTTTGGGCTTAAGGTGTAGCTAGTAAGGCTACACAAACACAAAGGTACCTCACATAAATCTGGGAAGTTGGTTAGTTTTTTCCCTGTCATAGTCGACAGATAGCAGTAGACATGCCCACTGAAGACAACTTCCCCTAAAGACTCTTAGACAGGCTTCCTCAAAAAACTAACCTATATGGTGCTAATCAATATATGTTCTGTAATTTGTTGTAGAATCTTACTTCAATATATGCGAAGTTTAAATGCTGAGGGAAAAGTACTGCTTTTCAGTAGAGATAGTTAACCCAGTCTCCTTAAAAATCTCTAGTAATTACTTACAGAGACAGCAATAAAAAGATGGAGGGCTAATGTTGGGCAGGTCTGTTTTGGAGACTAATTGTTCCAGTTTATTAAGTCATTATAGTTCTTTGAAAATTAATATTTTAACCATATTTTTAGGCAGGGGTCTACTATAATTTTCTAATTTTCTGAAATACTTATGTGTCTTTATACCTCCAAATATGGTTGCCAGACACTCTCTGCAGCTTTTCTTCTAGGCCTTTCTTTTGCAACTAGAAATCTTGATCCAGAATGGTATTTTTTTCATCTGTAACATATTAATTTCACTGAAGCATAAATAATTCATACAAATGATGTTTTTTTGAGAATCAGCTGTAGGCAAAGAATTCTGTTTTCTTATAAGAGCCACAAATTTTTTAAAGTTTATTCAATCATTTATCATTTGATTTAGTTACAATGAATGGTTTGCTTTTTAAGCATATTCCAAACATATGCACTCCATTTCACTATTTTCTAAGTGTAATAAAAATGGTTTGCATTTTGCCTGGATTTCTGCATCTTATTTCAATTTAAAAGTAATGTTTTGTTTTGTTTTTCAGACAGAGTCTCGCTGTGTTGCCCAGGCTGGAGTGCAGTGGCACAATCTCTGCTTACTGCAACCTCCTGGGTTCAAGCAATTATCCTGCTTTAGCCTCCAAAGTAGCTGGGACTACAGGCACCTGCTACCATGCCCAGCTGATTTTGTTTGTTTGTTTTTTTATTAGAGACAGGGTTTCACTATGTTAGCCAGGCTGGTCTTTGAACTCCTCCTGACCTTGCGATCGCCCCACCTTGGCCTCCCAAAGTGGTGGGATTACAGGCATGAGCACCATGCCTGACCAAAATAATGTTTTATGATAGCTTTTTTCTTTCTGATGAATTCCACCAAAGAATCCACAAATTATAACAATATGTAGTTTACCTAATGTATTTTTTTCCTCCATGAAGCTCATTCTCACTCTTTTGTGCCAACACAATTAAAGTGTAAATGATTTATTCTTAAGAAATTAGAATGTAAAGTACATTGTTTCCAAGGTAAATGGTAACATTTAAGTATGGACTAGAAAGATATTTTTCTGAATTCCTTAGAATTGCTTTGTATTCCAAATAGCAGATTAAAACAAGAGCCTTTTCATTCAGAACCTATTTTCTCCTACTAAGCTCTGAACTGAAGTTTTGTATTTTTTGAGGTGTAATCGGATGATTTTCATAGCATCACATCTCCTGAAGCATATATGCCTTCTTTGATATAACCTAGTGTTGGCAAGAATATCTCAGATTCTTGGAAGTGGGATTGATTATTGGAAGCACTGGAAGAGGCACATTATTTACAGAAAATATCCAACCTTAAAAACCACACATCAGGCCGGGTACAGTGGCTCATGCCTGTAATCCCAGCACTTTAGGAGGCTGAGGTGGGCAGATCACTTGAAGTCAGGAGTTCGAGACTAGCCTGGCCCAGGTTGTGAAACCTCATATCTACTAAAAACACAAAAATTAGCTGGACACGGTGGTGCATGCCTGTAATCCCAGCTACTCAGAAGTCAGAGGCACGAGAATCACTTGAACCTAGGGATTCCAGGCAAGAGCCACCATGCCTGGTCAGGTTTTCCTTCCTAAGGAAGAAAGGTTGCAATGAGCCAAGATTGCGCCACTGCATTCCAGCCTGGGTAGCAGAGCGAGACTCGTCTCAAAAAAACAAAAAAACCACACACATCATTCTTTCTTCGTCATGAGACTGCAGTCCTTTTCATTAAGTTTCCTTTTGTCAAATAGAAAATTCTTTTCAATTAATTTTTCTGTTTTGCATTCTAGAATGTAATTGTTATCCTCTGTTAACAGTGCAAAGAGAAATGAAAGTTGGTTGACTTTCCCATCAGTCTTATAAGTCATTTCTTTTTTTGTATGAATCATTCTATAACATATCAGACAATTATTTCCTTCCTTTTGTAAGTTGGAAGAGCCACACTGGTTATCTGTATATGCTTCACTTACATTAAAAAATATATTGATATGTATTATAGCAGAAAAAAAGTCAGGCATAGTGACTAATCTTAGAAATGCTTTGGATGTTACGATTAATAAGTCCTAGCATTAAAATAATTAAATTTTGTTTACAAAAGAGTAAGAATATTCCGTTTGGTTAAAAAAGAGTTGCCCGTAACAATACAATGTTATCATTACACCAAAATCAATGAAATATTAGATTTCATTTAAATTCAAATGTTTTTCATAGTGACTTTATTGAGATTTTTATTCAATTGCACATTAGAAAAAAGTATAATGATAATGTTACCCAATTTCCTATGACTATAATCAGTTGGCTGATTTTTCTAATACCAGTATGTGTTTTAAAGTTTTCTATTTGATGCTAAATTGTCTGTTGGTACACAGATGAATTATGCTTGTGAAAAAATCTAGGCATTATAAGGGGAGTAATTCTTTTAGCATTTATATTAGGATCTCAAAATTGAGAGTTAAGACTTTAGAAGACCATTGTCCTTCTAACAACAGTAAATTTAGAAACACAATTGACCCTTTGTATTTGTGGATTCTGCATTACTGGATTCAGCCAACTGTGGGTTTTAAAAAAAAAAGGGTGGTTGGGTCTGTACTGAACTTGTACAGGCTTTTTTTCTTGTCCCCCATTATTCTCTAAGCAATACAGTGTAACTATTTATGTAGCATTTATGTTGTATAGGGCATTATAAATAATCTAGAACTAATTTAATGTATATGGGAAGATGTACATATGATGTACATGTGATATGCCAATACTGCGCCATTTTATATAAGGGACTTGAGCATCCATAGATTTCATGCCTGTGGGTGTGGAGTATGTGTGCCCTGGAACCAATTTCTCATGGATACAGAGGGATGACTATATACTTTATGAGCCATTACCTAGCTGTGCTTTTTCTGCACAATGGAGGGCTCTTTCTGCTTTGGTAGCCAAAGTTAGAACAAACAAACATTATCACTAAGGGTATCATTTTGACATTTAAACAAGGCTACATGAAACTCCTTGTGAAGAAGGTTTAAAAGAATGTTCTACTGGGGCTGGATATGGTGGCTCAAGCCTGTAATCCCTGCACTTTGGGGGGCCAAGGCAGGCGGATCACCTGAGATCAGGAGTTCAAAACCAGCCTGGTCAACATGGTGAAACCCTGTCTCTACCAAAAATACAAAAAATTAGCCATGCATTGTGGTGCGTGCTTTTAATCCCAGTTACTTGGGAGGCTAAGGGAGGAGAATCACTTGAACCCAGGAGGTGGAGGTTGCAGTGAGCCGAGATCACACGATTGCACTCCAGCCTGGGTGACAGAGCAAGGCTCTGTCATCAAAAAAAAAAAAAAAAAAAAAAAAAAAAAGAGATTTTACTATATTCTAATCAACAATAGGTTATCAGCATTTATTCAGTCAATAAATTTATATTGAGGCCTACTATACTTGAGTCATCATAGGAGGGTAGTGTACACAAAGATGAATAGGCCAAATCCCTGATTCAAAATTGATTAGGGGAAGTGAAACAAACAAATATCTATTTATTATATAATAATAATAATCACCACTTATTAAGTGCCCACAAAAGGCTGTGTATATATGTGACTCTAATTAATCCCAACAACTTTGTATGATATTTTATAGCTGAAGAAACAGAAGTTCAAAGGCATTAAGCAGCATGTCCAAGATTGCCCAACTAGAGAGCATCAAAATCAATATTTCAATCTAGGTCTCTCTGGCTCCAAAACTCATACTCAATTTGTTAAATCATATATTCACCCATGTAGAGGAGAGTGTATAAAATCTCAGAAGAGAGGTAAAAACTCTATGTTAGAATGACCAGATTCCACTTT
Organism: Cebus imitator; assembly: GCF_001604975.1. NCBI lineage: Eukaryota > Metazoa > Chordata > Mammalia > Primates > Cebidae > Cebus > Cebus imitator. The sequence continues at coordinate 2,504,133 of NW_016107573.1, read as the reverse complement.
CACTCATGAAAGAATAATGTAAGAGTTACCCTCTTGCTGTCAACAACTAGAAAACTGGGTAAAATATATGAAGCAACTGTTTTCAGACATTAGACAACAGGCATGCGGAAATTGAATCCTTGACAGAAGAAAAGTGAGACAAGCCTTAAAATAAAAAAAAAAAACACTCAGCAGTATATATGAATATGTGTGTGTGTGTGTGTGTATTCGTCTTACTAGTTCTGTTTCTCTGGAGAACCCTGACTGATATGTTGCTGAATTCATCAAAGAGTTCTAATAGTTTTTTTTAGAGGATTCCTGAGGATTTTCTATATACAAAAGCATGTAATCTGCAAATAGATATAGTTTCACTTCTTCCTTTCTGATCTGGGTGACTTTTATTTCCTTTTCTTATCTAATTGCCCTGTCTAGAACCTCCATTACAATGCTGAATAGAAGTGAAGAGACATCTTTATCTTTTTCCTAATCTTAGAGGAGAAGCATCTAATTTTTCACCATTAGGTATGGGTCTTTGTTTTAGGTGCCCTTTGAAGAAGTTCCCTTCTTAGTCGGCTGCGTTTTTTAAATCATGGAAAGGTATTGGATTTTGTCAAATGCTTTTTCTGCAGCTCTTGAAATGATCATGTAACTTTTGCTTTTAATTCTTATTACATTAATTGATTTTTATATATTAAACTAAGCTTACATTAATTGATTTTTAGAGATTAAGCCAAGCTTACATTCCTGAGATAGATCCCTCTTTATCATTGTGTGTTTGTGTGTGTGTGTGTGTGTGTGTGTGTGTGTTTATATTGCTAGATGTTTTGTTAATATTTTGTTGAGGATTTTTGTGTCTAATATGTGAGAAATATTGATCTGTAGTTTTCTTGTGTTGCCTTTGGTTTTGTTACACTGGCTTCATAACATGAGTTGAATTAGCCCAGTGTGGTGGTACACACCTGTAATCCCAGCTACTCGGAAGGCTAAGGCATGAGAATTGCTTGAGCCTGGGAAGCAGAGGTTGCGGTGAGCTGAGATTATGCCATTGCACTCCAGCCTGGGCAGCAGAGTGAGACTCTGTCAAAAAAAAAAAAAAAAAAGTTGAAAAGTTTTCACTCATCTACTTTTTGGAAGAGTTTGTGAAGAGCTGGTATTGATTCTTTTTTAAATGTTTGGTAGAGTTTAGTAGTGGAGCTGTCTGTTACTGGGCTTTTCTTTTTGTGGATAGTTTTAAAAATTATTTTTATTTATTTATTTTATTATTATTTTTTCTTTCTTTCACAAGCAGGTATGATTTTTTTTTTTTAAATAGAGAAGAAGTCTCACTCTGTCACTCAGGCTGGAGTGCAGTGATGCGATCTTGGCTCACTGCCAACCTCCTCCCCTCACCCCCGGTTCAAGCAATTCTCTTGCCTCAGCTTCCCTAGTAGCTGGGACTACAGGCACGAACCACCATGTCTGGCTAGTTTATTTGTATTTTTAGGAGATAGGGTTTCACCATGTTGGCCAGGTTGTTCTCAAACTCCTAACCTTACATGATCTGCCTGCCTTGCCCTCCCAAAGTGCAGGGATTAAGGGTGTGAACCACCGTGCCCGCCTTTTTTTTTTTTTTAATTGAGGTTTCAGCAAGGCTGTGTTTCATGTCTTTTTATTGTACCTCTATTCCTCCTTGACTTGTTTTCCTTTGCACTGAGTGAATGAAGCATTTTAATTTCTTTAATAATTTTTCACTATTTTTTTGAATTTCTTTAGTAGTTACACTAGGGTTTATCATGCATATCCTAATTTATCAGACTCAGTTTCAGGTTTATACTGGCTTAATTCCAGTGAGACAGGGCAATATTATCCTTATGTAGTCTATTTTCTCCCTTTTTTGGTATTATTTTTATGCATATTACATCTATTAATGTTACAAGCTCAACAATTATTGCTATAATTGCTGCTTTATCATCTATAGCTATTTCCTTGCACAAACGGCTGTTCTCCTACTTACCTCCTTTGTGCTGTTATTGGCAAATATGCTACATTTAAGTTTTAGGTCAAACAATATACCATATGCATTTTATTTTATACAACTTATATAAAATTTAGTTCATTTAAGGTAATAAAGGAGAAAATGTGCATTTATATTGCCTTTTACAATTGCATTTTAAGAGCACCTTTATTGATGCTGTTTGTTTTCTCATGTCAGTTTGAATTACTGTGTGTTGTGATAATTTTCAGCCAGAATAATTTTCTTTAGTATTTCCTGTAAGATAAATCTGCTAGCAAAATTCTCTCAGTTTTTGTTTTTCTTGGAGTGTTTTTATCTTTGTTTTTTAAAGATAGCTTTACTCAATAAAGAATCCTTGGTTGACAGTTTTCTTTCCTTTGAACACTTTGAATATGTTGTCTAACCTCCTAACTGGCCTCCATTGTTTCTGCTAAGAAGTCAGCTGCTTGCCTTATTGGGATATCCTTTTTAGTAATGAGTCATTTTTTCTCTTGTTGTTTTTAAGATTTTCTCCTTGTCTTTGGTTTTCAGCATTTTTACCATGATTTCTATTTGTGGATCTTTTTGCTACTCAGAAGTACAGGTTTAGGTATGCCCAGCAGTCATCCTGAGATAATGGTGGTTGATATGCCTTGGATATTTATCCTGCCCAATCCTCATGTTGAAATGTAACTGGAGGTGGGACCTGGTGGGAGGTGTTTGGGTCATGGGGGCAGATCCCTCATGGCTTTGTGCTGTCCTTGTAATGGTGAGTTCTTGCAAGATCTGGTTGTTTAAAAGTGTGTGGCACCTCTGTGCTCTCTCTCTCTTGCTCCCACTCTTGCCATGTGAGACACTTGCTCCCCCTTCACCCTCTGCCATAATTGTAAACTTCCTGAGGCCCACAGCAGAAGCTGATGCCAGTGCTATGCTTTCTGTACAGCCCACAGAACCACGAGCCAATTAAACATCTTTTCTTATAAATTACCCAGCTTCAGATATTTCTTGGTTGTAACACAAGAATAGCCTAATACAGTGATTTCATCTGGGCTTTCTTTGGCCATTTCTTTCCCTGCTCAGTTACTAAACACAACTAGTTGCTGGTGATTGCTCCCTTATTTTTACCAGTGCCCAAGGCATAAATTACTCTATAGTTTAGTCCAACCAAATTTGGACTTTTTTAAAGGGATAGTAACTGAGGTTCCAGTGTTTTGTTCTGACTACAGGAGGGCTTCTCTCAGTTATTTATTTGCTGATTCTCTCCTGAAAACTAGCCAGCCTACAGTTTAGCAAATATCTCTAATAAATCTACCAATCTCCTTCTAATTGCCTTTTGATACAACATCCATTGTATTTGAGCATGTCTTTATCCTGGAATTTCTTCATGTTCTGTTGCAATACAGTCTCTGTCTTTGGAAAGAGATTAAGAGCTATCTATTTATGCCCTGCTTCTCCCCTTGGAAAAATATCTGAGCCACAGCTCTGGAGCTAGGTATGGGGACAAAAGTGTGCTTGTATCCTAGTGACACTGATGCTTTAGGAGCTGAGTGCTGAGTGGAGGGGGGGCAGTAGACTCAGATCTTCTTAGCTTTCCTCTCTCAGCATAGAACCACTGCCTTACAAACCAGGGCAAGAGGGATTGAAACCTCCCCATTCTCAGTGGTACTATAACCTAGGCAGAACTTCCATCTCACCAGTGAGGCTGGGTAGAAGAAGGAAGCCCCCACCTCACAGCCATACTCACATAGAATTTAGCAATAGCTGGGGGCAAGATGAAAAATACTAATGTCCTATGAAGATAGCCCTCAGAGTGGGAGCTTGGGAGAGAGGGAGGCTTGTGTTCTTGGCTATCCCAATCTATAATGGAATGGAGTGTGAGCTGGGAGGGTGGAGGAAATGGTCTTGGGACAAATACCACCAACTTTTGTTGTTCTTGGCAAATTTTAGAAGATATTCTTGAATAGATGCTTCTTCATTTACTGTATGCCTTTAGGTATACCAGAGACTTCAATTTCTAAAAACAGTTTTTAGCAGTTTTGCTGGAGAGCTGATCTGTGGACCTCCTCACATTGACATGTGGGAAATTGATCTCTTTTTTTTTTTTCCCATTTATTTATTTTATTGTATTTTAGGTTTTGGGGTACATGTGAAGAACATGCAAAATTGTTGCATAGGAACACACATGGCAGTGTGATTTGCTGCCTTCCTCCCCATCACCTACATCTGGCATTTCTCCCCCTGCTATCCCCCCCCAGCTCCCCACCCCCCACCATCCCTCCCCTATTTCCCCCCAACTGACCCCAGTGTGTAGTGAAATTGATCTCTTACACAATATTCTGGCAAAGGCAAAACTATAGGGGCAGAAAAATAACAGTAGTTGCCAGGGCTGAGAGTGAGGTTTAACTACAAAGGGAAATTGAGGAGTTTTGGGCTGATGAAACTGGTTTATAGTTTCATTGTATATACATTTGTCAAAATTCACAGAACTGTACACTAAAAAGAATAATTTTTACAGTATGTAAATTATACCTCAATAAAATAAATGGGAAAGCTATTATAAATATGCTCAAATATTTAAAGGAAAGCATAAACATAATGAAGAGAAAAGTGGAAGGAGTTTTTAAAAAGGTCCAAATAAACCCCAGAGCTGAAAAATACCATATCCAAAATTTTAAAATATCACTGGATGGGTTTAACAGCAGATCAGAAGCTATAAAAACAATAGATCAGTGAACTTGAAGTAGAACAATAGAAGCTATTCAAATTGAAGCATAATGAAAAAACAAAACAAAATGAAAAGAATAGGACCTTGGTGACTTATGGGACAACATCAAGCAGTTTAAGCCATGTGTAATGGAAATCCCAGAAATCTTCTGGGATTTTAAATGGTAATGTCTGTAAATGTTACAAACTGATGAATTCTATCAAATAATTAAGGAAGAAATAATACTAATTTTGAACAAAGTCTTTAAGAATATAGAGGAGAAGACTTTACAACTCATTTTATGAGGCCAGAATTATCCTGATACTAAAACTGAAGACATTCCAAGAAAACAAAACTATGGACTACAATACCTCTCATGAACACAGATGCTAATGTCCTTAACAAAATAGTAGAAAACTGAATCCAGTTTTCTGGAAAGGATAATGTGTCGTGACTGATGTGGTTTATCCCAGTAATACATGGTTGGTTTAAAATTTGAAAATTAGCCCATGTAATTCACCATGCTACAGAATGGAGAAAAACCACATGATCATCTCTATAGATGCAGAAAAAGCATTCAACAAAATTCAACATCCATTTGTGACTTGAAAAAATGTAAACTTCAAGAAAACAAGGAGTATAAAAGAACTTCTTCAACTTTATAAAAGATATTTACAAAGAATCTAAAGGTGACATTATACTTAATGGTGAAAGATTAAATACTTTGCACCTAAGACAGGAAATAAGACTCTTACCACTTATAGTAAACATTATACTAGAGGTCCTACTAGCTAATTAAGGTAAGAGTAAGAAATAAAGGTATGTAGATTGGAAAGGAAGACGTAAAACTTAAACTTTTTTGAGAATGATATGATTGTATAATAGAAAATCCTAAGAAATCTGCAAGAAAAGCACCACCAGAACTAATATATAATAAATGAATTTAGCAAGGTCACATATTAATACATAGAAATTTGTTGTGTTTCTCTATACTGTCAATGAAAAACTGGAAAGGAAATTTTTAAATACTATTTACAATAATATAAAAATTTATAAAAATATGTAGGGCTAAATTAATAAGACAGATGCCAAGATGTGTGCAATGAAAACTACAAAACGTTGCTGAGAGAAATTAAAGAAGACCTAAATAAATGCAGATATGTACCATATTCATGGACTGGAAGACTCATTTAAGTTGTTAATTTTCCCCAAATTGATCTATACATTCAGTGCAATCCCACTAGAAACTTTACAGCCTTTTTTTTGGTAGGAATTGACAAGTTGATTCTAAAATTTAATTGGGAATGGAAAGAACCTAGAAAAGTCATAAAATTTTTGAAAAAGAACAAAGTTAGAGAACTTTATCAGATTTCAAGACTATAAAAGTACAGCAAACAAGATAAGGTGACATTGTGCTAAGGATACACAGATCAGTGGAACAGGATGCAGAGTTCAGAATTAGATCCACACATATATAGTTAATTAATTTTGCATAAAAGTACCAAGGTAAAATAGTTTTTTTAAACTAGTAGTACTATTTTTTTCCATATGGAAAAAAAAATGAACCTCAACCCTTACCTCACATTGTACACGATTGACTATAAATAGATTAAAGACCTACATATAAGAGCTAAAATTATAAAACATCTGAAAGGAAACATGGGATAAAACTTTCAGGAAAAACTTAGGCAGTACCCTAAAAGTACTAACCATAAAATAAAAAAATACTGATAAGCTGGACTTTATCAAAATAAGAAAAACTTCTCTCCCAAAGACATTATTAAGAAAATGAAAAGGCAAGCCAAAAACTAGGAAAAAATATTCTTAATAACTATATCTGACAAATAACTTGTATTCAGACTATATTTAAAAAACATCTGCAACATAATAATGAGACAAACAACTCCATTTTTTAAAATGTCAAGAATTTGAAGACACCTCACAAGAAAATATATATTAATGGGCTGGGCACAGTGGCTCACACCTGTAATGCCAGCACTTTGGGAGGCCCAGGTGGGAGGACTGCTTGAGCCCAGTAGTTCAAGACTAGGCAACATGGTGAGACTCTGTCTCTACACAAAATTTAAAAATTATGTGGGTATGGTGGTGCTTGCCTGTGGTCCCAGCTATTGAGGAAGCTGAGGCAAGAAGATCGCTTAAGCCCAGGAGGTCAGGGCTGCAGTGAGCCTTGATTGTGTCACTGTACTCCAGGCAGCCTGGATGACAGAGTGAGACCCTGTTTCCAAAAAACAAAGAAAGAAAAGAATAAAAGAGAAGAGAAAAGAAAAAAAGGAAGGAAGGAAGGAGGAAGAAAGGAAGGGCCAAATCAGCTCATGAGAAAGATTCTCTATATTCTTAGTCATCAGAGAAATGCAAATTAAAACCAAAATGAAATACTAGTTTACATCACTAGAATAACTAAAATTAAAAGTATTGACATTACCAAGTGTCATCAAGGATGTAAAACTTTTGGAATTCTCGCACATTGTTGGTGGGTGTGTAAAGTGATACAAGAGCATTGGAAGATATCTTATGATTTCTAAAAAAAATGCTTACTATATGATGCAGACATTTTTACTCCTAGGTATTTACCCAAGGGAAATAAAGATGTACGGTCACAAAAAGACCTGTACATGAATGTTCGTAGCAGCTTTATTCATAATAGTACCAAACTGGAATCAATTCTCATGTCCATCAGTAGGTCAAAGGATCAGCAAATTGTGGTATCTTTGTACAGTGAATTATTACTAGCAATAAAAAAGAACAAACAACTGATACATATAAAACTGTTAATGAATATTTAAAATTCAGAAAAAATTCAGACACATCAACACCTGTGAAAAGAACGGGGAAAAAAAAGAAAAATTTAGACACAAAAGACTAAATACTGTATAATTTTATTTACATGAAATTCTGAAGGAAGCAAACTAAGTTTATAATAAGAGGAAACAAATTAGTGTTTGCCTGGTGTAGGGGTGGGATTTAGTGCAAAGAGGCATAGCAGAACTTTTTAGGGTGATGAGATGTTTTATATCTTGATTGTGGTGGTGGTTACAAGGACATATACATTTATCAAAATGCAAAGAAAAACATCTAAAATAGGTGCATTTTGTACATTCTATTGCATATAAATTTTGCCTTATTACAGTTGAATTTTAAAAAGCAATGATCCATAGTGTGAATCAGCAAAGTCCTATTGTTAATCATCTCAAATTGGAAACAACCTAAATATCCCTCAGTAAAGTATTGGTTCAATAAATTTTGGAAGAACAGTAAAATGAAGTACTATGTATTCTTTAAAAACATATTAGACAAAATAATTGACTCAGAGAAAATATTTGTTATTTTGCTGTATGAAGGAATAAATAAAATAAGCCACCTAACAACCTTCCAGTGTATAATATAATTTGGGTTATGTCAATAACTGATGCTTATATTATTATAACTACATAATTTTATACAGAGCTGAGTCATGTAGTAAGTCACAATTGCTTTTCCTTTCTTGTACAAGTTTTTGTTTTCCTTACAACTAATAATTGCTTTTCATTGGCTCAGTTTTCTCTTTACTTATTTCTAATTCAGTTCCAAACTTTATGCTGTTTACCTGCACTACCCAAAATGGTACCCACTAACCACATAGTTACAAGAATTTAAATTTAAATTAATTTTAACTAAATAAAACAGTAAGTTCAGTTTCTCAGTCACACTAATCAACATTTCAAGTGTTCTAGCTAGTGGCTATTATATTGGACAGCACAGATATAGAACATTTCAATCATCACAGAAAGTTCTAATGGACAAGGCTAATTTTTAAAAATTGCCTCTCAAATATTCAGAAACCACAATTTCATTTTCACTGAGAAATTTCTCTGGAGCTTTCACCTTTGACCAAATCTGGATGTTTGCTCTCTCTGCCTGGGATTGGGCTCTCATCCTGGAATTTCCTTTCACCAACTTCCAGGGAATTCTTTGCCCCTCCTCTGTGTTAAATTTCTTGTTTCCTATTCTTGGTTTCCTTCCTCATTTCGGTGGAGCACATCTTTTGGTAACTTCCTTAGAGAGGACAGCATGAGAGATAAGGTTTTGAAACATTTAATGCCCTAAAAATATCATCAATCTACCCTTATATTTGAGTGAGAGTCTTGCTGGAAATTAAAGCCTAAGAAGACATTTATTTTTCATGATAATTTTTGAGTCATTGCTCCTCTCTCTTCTAGCTTTCGGTGTTGCTGTTGAGAATTTCCAAGCCCTTCTAATTCTCAGTCTGTGTATTATTTGATTTTTTCTATCTGGAAGCTTTTTCCTTACGGTTCTGAAATTTCGTAATAGTGTCTCTTGATGAAGGTCTATTTTCATCCTTTTTTTTTGTGGTAGGCACTCAGTGTGTTTTAATCTGGTAACTCAGGTACTACTTCAGTTCTGGGGAACTTTTTTCAATTATTTCCTTGATAAAAATTATGTACCATCAGATTTCTCTGTTTTATCTTTCTGGGCCCCCCAATATTTAGATACTGGATCCCTGTACAAGTACTCAATTTAAAAAAAAATCTTTTCCCCCCAATTTATTTATACCTTTGTTGTGTTCTTGGGGAGAACTCCTTGACATGGTTCTACTCTTCTATTGGTTTTTCATTTGTGCTATTGTATTTTCATTTCCAAGAGCTTGTTGTTGTTGTTCTCTGAACATTCCTTTTTATGGCACCCTGTTCTTGCTCATGGTTACAGAATTGTCTCTTATGTGAGAGAATATTAATTATCTATATAGATTCTTTCTCTCTGTATGTCTGTGTTTATTTCTTTTGTTTATTGTTTCCTCCTCTCCCCCCACCCACCTCCTTTACCTCTCTCTCCTTAGAAGTCCTCAGATGACTGGCAGTCCTTGGCTGTCTGCTCATATTAAAGAGTGGGGGACTATGAATTCCCTGAGCTTGTGGATGAGGCTTGCTGATTTTGGCCTTTATTATATTAATAAAAGGCCTGGACAAGCCTATGGGAGAATTCCCAAAATCCGTATTTTAAAATCTTTCCTCTTGATCAGTTTCCCCAGAATGTAGGCTTGCCAATAGTGTTTTGGGACCCAAATAGAGATAAGAGGACTGAGGGTCTCTGCATTCAGTATACATGCTTTCACTTAACTCCTTGATCCAGTACCATAACCCTGCCTCAACTGTACTTTTTACTCCATTATCCAAAGACTTTCTATTACCCTCTATAGAGAATAAACCTCTGCTTTTATCCTAAGGTGGAAGAGGAATAACTGTTTCACCTTACAAAATTAGGGAGAGAATCTGAGGATTCCAATTGTTTCATAAATGTCTTTCAGTTGGTCTTTCTTATTTTAGTTCTTCTCTCCACCTTCTGTATCCCCTCTTCCAGAAGTATCTGATGCTGAAAATTATTTAGAATGATGTACATTTGGTTGATCCTCGGTTTGGTCCACTGCTGGTTTAGGTTTCTTGGGTCTGCTATTTTAGTTATTTCTCTTCCATCTGCTTCCTGGCTTCCAAAACTTCATTGCCAATCTCTTTTCTGTCATTCTAGTGGGGTTTTGGGAGGAAACAAAATAAACGTGTGTGTCAATCTACCATCTTTATCCAAAAGTCAGTAAACATATTTCTAAAAACATAAATATGTCAAGAGTCATGGGACAAGCAATGCATTTTTATTTATATATTTTGGTCTGAAGTATAAAGACAATATTACTTTAATTCATACAGGATTTCTGAGAATTGGTAAAGTATTGCTTAAGAATTTCAACATGAAAAATACTTCCTAATACTATAAAAATACTACAAAACTATATTTGAAGAATTTAACCTTAAATAGTCTGAGGAAGGAATATTAGCTCATAGTCCTCTGCTTGGAAAAAAAACCCTCATCTGAGTAGAAGACCATAGGTGATAATAAATGACATTATCCAAAAATATTTGCATGTTTTAAAATTTCTCACTCATATTCTGTCTTGTTAGAGATTGCCAGAACATCACTAGTCTCAATTTAGGAAAAAATATTAGTAAAAGATAGTTTGAAAGATGATATAGATGCTTTCATAGTAATTGATAAGAACACACAGAGAGATCGAATTCTTCCACTTGGTTTTGGATGCTCTGTGTTGTAATCCTGACTTTGTTCAAAAGTAAGACTTTGAAATTCTCTGAGTAGGAGAGGAGAAAAATTTGAATGAAGCTGATCTAAACAGAGGTAGAAAAAAAGCCTTCAAATAATCCTGGTGATGCCTCTAGTTACCTGTTTGCTTCCTTTCCTTACCAAATTTCTCAAAAGATATTTTCTATTTACTGTATACCTCCTTACCAGTTTTTCCATACAGAAAGCTGACTTCTTCCCCCACCTTCACTTTCCAACTACTATCTTCAAAATAAACAATGACCTCCTAATTAATAGATCTCACAGTCTCTCTTCCTTTTTCATTCTTCTTGATCTATTTTTATTTTATTTTTATTTTTTAGAGACACTCTTGCTCTGTTGCTCAGGCTGGAGTGCAGTGGTACAGTCATAGCTCACTGCAGCTTTGAACTTGTAGGCTCAAGCAATCCTCCTGCCTCAGCCTCCCAAATAGCTGGGACCCAGGTGTGTGCCACCATGCTCGGCTAATGATTTTTTATAGAGACAGCATCTTGTTTTGTTGCCCAGGCTGAACTTGAACTCCTGGGCCCAAGCAATCCTCCTGATTCAGCCTCCCAAGAAGCTAGTATTATATTTGTGTACCATCATGCATGACAAATTATTTTAAAAATTTTTTGTAGAGACTAGGTCTTGCTGTGTTGCCCAGGCTGGTCTTGAACTCCTGGGCTCAAGCAATCCTCCCACCTCAGCCTCTCTAAGTGTTGGGATTACAGATGTGAACCATCACGCCCGACCTTGATCTTTTTTATGTTGTTGATATACTCATTTTTAAAACAGCCTTTTTATTTCTATATTATACTTCTCATTCTTTTTCCAGCTGTCCTTTTTCCATTCACTTCTCTCTTTTACTTTTGTTCCTCCTTCTATTTCTAATTGTGGTCATCCCCAAACATCTCCCAAGATCTTTGACCGTATGCTCTTTCAGCTCTATATGTTTTCCTTATGAAGGTTCATCCATTCTCAGGGTTTTAAGCATCACACGTATGCTGTCGACTTCTGTATGTATTATCTTGAACCCTGACCATCCCCAAGAGCTCCAGTTCCATATCTGTACATTCTATTGGGCATTTGTGCTTGTATATTAACACTGTCATGTCAAATCCATTATGCTTATCTTTTTATTCACTACTGTTTTTCCCTTTCCATACATAGAACAAGTTTCTCTACCCAGTTTCCCTCCTTCTCAGCATCACCTTTATCTCAGTGTCTTAGTTCAGAATCTTGAAATCATTCTCCTGCATTGTCCTTATTTAGTCAAGTACCAGAATTCCCCCAAGCCTTCCCTTTCCAGTCTGTTCTTACTGCCAAAACTCAAGTTTAGACCTTCATCCTCTCCCACTTGAATTACTACCACAGCCTCGAGGCTCTCCCACAACCTCCTACTCTATCCTAGATACCACTGCCATCTAATCTTCCTTAAATACAACTTTCATCATATCACTTCCCTAATCAAAAATATCTCATGAGTCCTATTTCCTACGTCAAGTCTAAACACCTCTTCCTAGTTTTCAGGCTGCTCGTAGCCTGGCTCCACCTTATTTGTCTTATTACCCAACATGTTCCCCTTCCTTGAGTTAGGTCAGTTTTCTCACTGTCACAAGAACTGGCCAAGTTCATTTCTTCCCCCATATCTTAACAAGTATATTTTCTCTTGTCCAGAATGCCTTTCTTTCCATTCAATTGTCTATGCTTCCTGTGTCCACACCCCTGCTTTCTATTCTCTTTAACCCACTTTAATCAGGCTTTTATCACCACCACTTTACTATTCAAGCCATAATTCTTATTACTTTCCTATCACTAGTCACTTCCTCAGTCTTTCCCATCTCAGTAAATGACCCTATCATTTACTTAGTAGTTTCTCCAAACAAAACCTAGGAGCTACCCTTAGTTCTCCCTCATAACCCATATCCAGTCAGTCCATGAGTGAGTCTGGTAAGCTTTCCATTCAAAATATATTTCAAATTTAACCACTTCTCACTATCTCACTGCTACCACTCTGGCCCGAGCAAATAGTACCTCTCCAGTGGTTTCCCTGCTTTCATTTTTGCCCTTCCACAGTTTATTTCACACAAAGCATCTTTAAAGATGTCGATCTATTCATGCCACTTCACTGTTTATGGCTTTTAAGGCCATATCTGATCTGCCCCAGCCCAAGGCTCTGACCTTACCTTTTTTCAATTTCCCCTTACTTCCTCTTCTCTATTTTCTCCTGCCTTCTTTCTGTTTCTACAGTAAACTAAGCTTTTTGACACCTCACTTACACATGGACACATTTCAGAATAGTCACTAGATAGGTTAGAAAAGAATCACTATTTTCAGTTTCCACAGTATTTGTCAATAAAATATGTATTATATTAATGGGAAAAACCTTTTTCTAAAATCTACATTTTTCTGTAAGCTTATTTTTATTCTGAAATAATCTCAAGCTTACAGAAAAGCTGTAAGTACAGAACAAATCATGTTTTTTCTTTTTCTGAGCCATTTGCTTTTTCACCCCTATATACTGTACTATGCAATTCCTATAGGCAACCACGTTCTCCTATATATTCACAATATAACCAGCAAAACTGGAAATCAGCTTTGGTTCATTACTGTCATCTAACCTTCAGATTCCTTTCAAGTTTTTCCAGTTGTCCCAATAACATCAATTATGGAAAAAGGATCCAGGTTAGAATCATGTGTTGCATTTTGTTAAATTTCTTTAGCTTCCCTTAGCTTGGAACAGGTCCTCAGTCTTTCCTTGACTTTCATGATCTTGACACGTTTTAATAGAACAGGCCAATTATTTTTTAGAATGTCCTTCAATTTGCATTTGCCCAGTGTTTTTTCAAGATTAGATTCAGGATATGCATCTTTTTAAGGAATAGCATGGGGCTTGGTGTGGTGGATTACGCTTGTTATTCCAGCACTTTGGGATACTGAGGCAGGAGGATCACCTGAGGCCAGGAGTTCAAGACCAGCCTGGGTCACACAGCAAGACCTCCATCTCTTAAAACTTTTTTTAAAAAATTAACTGGGTGTGGTGGCACACACCTGTAGTCCTAGTTACTCTGGAGGCTGAGGCAAGAGGATCACTTGATCCCAAGAGTTTGAAGTTGCAGTGAGAGCTATGTTTACACTACTACACTCCAGCCTGGGTGACAGAGTGAGACTTTGCTCATTTAAAAAAAAAGAAAGAGAGAGAATATCACAGAAGTGGTGCTGAGTAATCTTTACTTCCTTCAAGTGTCACATGATTTTGATTTGTCTCATTATCAATTATGTTTTATTTGGTCACTTGATTAAGGTGGTGTCTGCCAGCCTTCTCCACTGTAAAGTTATTTTACCCTTTGTAATTAATAAGTAGTTTATAGAAAAGTACTTGGAAACTAGGTAAGTTATCCTGATCCTCGTCAAACTTCCCATTTATTTACTTATTTATCAGTATGGACTCATGGGTCCTTATTTTATTTGCTACTGTCTTTATTTATTTTGATGCTTATAGTATCTAAGATTTTGCCAGTGGGAGCCTCTTTAAGTTGGCTCCTGTGTTCTTTGACATGTTCCTCTAATTCTTTGGGCACTTCCTTACATTCTGTCACAAGCCATTTCAGACTCTTCTTGTGTTTTCCGTATTCCAGTCCTGGAATCAGCCATTTCTTCCAAGACCCCTGGTTTTTCAGTGGTACCTTCTAATAGCCACAGTGTGGCTTCTCTCAGTGGACAGAGCTAGAGAATATATGTATGCATACAGACCCACAGCCACACACACACACACGCATACACACACATATATTTATGTATCTGTATGAAAATCCATGAGTTCACGCCTATACCATCAATGCCAATTCAGTGCTATAGAGGTCATCCTAGCTTTATCACTTCCCATATTTGTAATTTTTATCCATCAGTGAGAGAACTGGCAGCCATCATCCTTAGCATATTTATTTATTTGATCAGTTCCCTGAAATGTAACCAAATTCCCATCCTTGCCACCCTCCCTGCACACATATAGACACCCATATCACACCCCTAGGACTCTTTTCTCCTCCTCCTCCTCCTCCTCCTCCTTCTTCTTCTTCCTTCTCCTCCTCCTCCTCCTCCTCCTTTCTTCCTCCTCTTCTTTTTTCTTCTTCTTCTTCTTCCTCTTCCTCTTCTTCTTCCTCCTCTTCTTCTCCTTCCTTCCTTCCTTCCTTCCTTCCTTCCTTCCTTCCTTCCTTCCTTCCTTCCCTCCCTCCCTCCCTCCCTCCCTCCCTCCCTTCTTTCTTTCTTTCTTTCTTATTTATTTATTTTTTTTTTGAAACAGAGTCTTGCTCTATCACCAGGCTGAAGTACAGTGGCCTGACCTTGGCTCATTGCAACCTCTGCCTCCCAGGTTCAAGTGATTCTTCTGCCTCAGCCTCCCCAGTAACTGGGAGTACAGGCATGTAAAACCACGCCCAGCAAATTTTTGTATTTTTAGTAAGGACTGTGTATCACCATGTTGGCCAGGATGGTCTTGATCTGCCTGCCTCAGCCTCCCAAAGTGCTGGGATTATAGGTGTGAGCTACTGTGCCCAGCCCGGGACCCCTGATTCTACTCCCCAGACTGCCTCCTCACCCTGCTCGAGTTTTGACACTATTTGGGCATTTTCCCCATGTAGATGGCCCTCCTTGCCCTGCTCAGGATCTAATTCTAGCACTTCTATTGTGGGTCACCCATACTTGTGATGCCCTCCTTACTCCATTTGGTACTGACTCCCCAAGCCATGCTCACCGTCCACATGGTTGCCCTCCTCACCCTGCGCAGGCTCTGATACGGATGCTTACGGATGCTTACTTGCTCTGCCCCACCTGACTTTGGCTTTAGGACTGAGCTGTTTCTCAAGGCTTAGGAAAAGGAAGAAGTAAGACCATATTTTATTTAGAAAATGCTTCCTACTTAGTGTAGCTTTGACTATGAGTTGAGAAGGCTATAACATTTCCATTCCCTTTGACCTAAAAAAGCATATATTATTACTATCTATCTGCCTTAAATACTGTAACAATCAGCGGACAAGGAGCCAAATCATTTTTGAAAGAACTCCTAACCTAAATCACCGTAGAAACAAAACAACCAGATAAAAAAGAAAGATTTCTTTGCATTTTTTCATCTTTTGTTCCAATTATGGCCACGATCTCAGAGTCACTATTGAGTACTAATGATTAGTAAGTTAATAAACCTTACATTTTAAACAGGGTAGTTTCTGACAGCAGAGACTCTTGGATCAAAATTAATTGTATCTTTTAAAACTGAGAAATGCAAATATTTAGTCACAATAACATTACTGTCATTCAGTCATACCACAAGATTTTGCAAAGGAATGTCTATATTGAATTGATTTTCCCTTGAAGCTTTAGAACTAAAACCTCTGCAAGATTGCCCTTGATAATCTTTTCGCAGTGATAAAAACACTGACAAGGAGTCAGGGCATTGTCATCAAAAAGCAGACTACAACTTTCCCAGGACAAAAATATTCAAGTTTGCCTCCAAACCCCTTCAAGATATAAACTAACTATTCCAAGAAGTAGCTTTTTCATTCCTAGTGTTACTCTAAATTTTTTTTTTGTCTGAGAGACAAATTTAGCCTGTTTTCTAAATTAAGATATGTGATGATTGGACTTTTGTTTAATTCTAAGCCAAAATATACCCAAACTCCCACTACATTCCTTGGAAGCCCTAGATGCTGTTAAAGTGCTCTCTTGGTCACATCTCACTCCTTTTGGGAGTCAGCACTCTCCATCTGTATCCTCCTGGAGACCACGAAAGGGAAAACAGCCTCTGTGACTTCTCCAACCAGGTGGGTCAGATTAGCTTTACAGTCCTCTTACAAGGAGGCTAACAAAGCCCGTCTGTGGGTGTTTGGGCACATTTTACAAAACTGCTGATGACCTCATGAGCCAAAGAAACCAGGTCTCACATTGTGGACTAAGCCTAAATATTAACACTACTTTATATTTATGTAGTGTCTTTTTTCCGAGGAACTCCAGTCTCTTTACAGACATTATGTCACTAATCCTCAAAGCATCCCTGTTTAGTATATGGCAAATATTATCCCCCTCCTTTTTTTTTTTTTTTACTGTGATGGAAACTTCCAAGTTGGTGATGGAACCCAGCCCCCTGGTTCTTACTCTATGCACTATACCATAAAAAAAGTCAGACGAATACTTTTTCAAGTTATTCATTGCTTCTTGGGTGGGATTTGAGAGGATGTCTTGGCTTGTATGCATTTGTCTCTAGCTTCTATGATCCTCTTTTTCTTCTTCATTCTAAGTCAAGCATGTTCAAGCATATTTATCTTCCACTGTTGCTTTTATAGAAACATTAGAAGTTTGTAGCTGAAATTTGAAGTGAAAGGCTTTGGTATTGAATATGTAATTTCACTTATCACTCAGAGATCCCTTATACTTCTCATACCCCAAAAGAAATTAAATTTTTTTAAAAATTCACCATGCCAGCTTAGAGTGCATTTTATTTATAGCAATCACATGTTCACCAAAGTCAGGTAGTGTTCAACTGGAAACAACCAATTTGTATTGAATTATTAACATGTGCCAGATATTGTACCAAACATTTTCAAATACATGGTCTTATTTTACATATATTAATACATATGTAATATTCCATGTGAACTTGTTAAATTAATTTTTTTTTTTTGAGATGGATTCTAGCTTTGTCACCAGGCTGGAGTACAGTGGTGCAATTTGGACTCACTGCAACCTCCGCCTCCCGGGTTTAAGTGATTCTTCTGCTTCAGCTTCCTGAGTAGCTGGGATTACAGGTGGACACCACCACACCTGGCTAATTTTTGTATTTTTAGTAAAGATGGTGTTTCACCATGTTGGCCAGGGTGGTCTCGATCTCCTGACCTTGTGATCTGCCTGCCTCAGCCTCCCAAAGTGCTGGGATTACAGGCGTGAGCCACAGCGCCCAGCTAAATTTAGTTCTTAAGTGTATAAACACTCTCCTAGAGTAGGGCAAAGAAAAAAAAGAGGCTTTTGTAGAAATATGGCCTCAGTTGCTATATCCAAAAAAAAAAAAAAAAAAAAAAAAAAAAAAAAAAAAAAAAAAAAAAGAGCTCCCTCAATTCTCTCAGTGGAAATCCCCAGTGTAAATATTTCCACAAAAGAGGAAAATGTGGGTAAAATCACCAGGATTTAACTTCATACTCACAAAGTTAAAAAAAAAAAAAACTTAAAAGTTTGGTTCCTACATAATCAACAACTATACAAAGCATAGAGAAGAGAATAAAATACAGCCATACCTAAGGACGACAAATATTTCTTGATTTCACTTGGTTAGAGCCTTCCTAATCAGGATTATTAGAACCAGGAATTATGAACCATAGTGTATAACTTTCTCCCTCCCTTCCTCCCTTCCTCCCTCCCTCCCTTCCTCTCTTCCTCCCTTCCTCCTCTCTCCCTCCCTCCCCCCTCCCTTCCTCCCTCCTTTCCTCCCTTCCTTCCTCCCTTCCTCCCTCCTTCCCTTCCTCCCTTCCTCCTTCCCTTCCTCCCTCCTTCCCCTCCCTTCCCTTCCCCTCCCCTCCCCACTCCTCTCCTTCCCTTCCCTCTCTCCCTTCTTTCCTGCCTCTCTCTTTTTCTTTCTCTCTCCTTCTCTCTTTCTTTCTTCTTTCCTTTCTTTCTTTCCAGAGTCTTGCTCTGTTGTCCAGGCTAGAGTGCAGTGATGCAATCCACCGCTCACTGCAGCCTCGATTCTCTGGGTTCCCATGATCCTCCAACCTCAGGCTTCCAAGGAGCTGGAACCACAAGCGCACAACACCATGCCTGGCTAATTTTTGTATTTTTGGTAGAGATGGGGTTTCACCATGTTGCCCAGGCTGATCTCAAACTCCTGAGCTCAAGCAGTCTGCCCACCTTGGCCTCCCAAAGTGCTGGGATTACAGGCATGAGCCCTGCACCTGCCCCCATAGTGGTAAAACTTTAGTCACAAAAATCAGTTTCATATCTCATTTTAAAATTCTTTTATATGAACTACTGTCATGTTTTTCAATTTGGTAGACATCTGTAACTTAGGCTGAATTAGATAAAGCCAATGAAATGAGAGACAATGGGGAAAAATTAGGAAAGCTCTTCTAAAATAAGGCAGAGAATTTCAACTTTTAATCACTGAATTTAAAAGCCCTCAGAATAAAAATGTGCCATATGCCTTGCCGTAATGCTGTTCCGCTCTGCTCTCTGGCCCAGCTAGATTCAAAATAGCCCGACATTTCTAAGTAAATAGTGCTTGATTTGAAACTGAGAAGCCCTACTATACCATGGAAAATCTTTATAGGTTGGAAAATATGTATATTATGTCATACTTTAGGTATATAATGTAGACATATTCTGTAGCATAGCTTTGCTGCAGTTTATACTCAACAACCTTGAGTTTTTAAGGAAATGTATTCATATATTCCAAATGTTTGGTTTTTCTTTCATAGGAAATATCAGCCTAAAAGAATACCCTGTATTTCAAGTAAAAACTTAGTGATGGGGAAATTTAAAAAGTGTTAGTTGAAAATCGAATGTTTACCCCAGCAGGGTTGCCATGCCTGACTTTGCTGATTGTGCACTGCATAATTCCAGGGATACCTAACACATAGACAGAAATGTGAATGGCACCCCCTGGGGTTGAGCAATGCCTGGCAGCCCTGATTTTAACTAAATAGTAAAGCTTTTGAAAATGTTTATGTTTTTTCTCTGATTCACTACTGAAGACCAGTTGTGAGCCCCAGAAGGGCTTTTATTATTTTTCCGATTTTTTTGGGGTGTATGCAAGGTCCTTAGTTTTTTCCTCTCCATGTTGGTTCCAAAACACTTCCTTACTGACTGAGCTTCAGCACACTGCTCTGGCATTCTCCCAGCTCTAAGTTTTCATGAGTCAGGGAAAATGTGTGCACTCTGAGACTTGTCAAACATGCTTAGCCAGCCCAGGGCTAATTTATGAAGGCCTCTCTCCATTCTTCTTTTCCATCCATATTCTTACAGCCTACTGCTTGTACCTTTATTTAGCCCTTACTTCATCTTACCTGTGTTGGATGTTTGTTGGAGTTTGTTGTTTACATATGTATGTTCCTTACTACCTTGAACCACTCTACTGCCCATCCCTCCTGTGTTGGATGTTTGTTGGAGTTTGTTGTTTACATATGTATGTTCCTTACTATCTTGAACCACTCTACTGCCCACTCCTGCTGCCACGGTGTCCTGCCCTCATCACCGTGTCCTGCCCTCATCGCCGCCATAGCACTTAGCATGGTGCCTTGACTCTTCTGCTTGCCTGACCCTCCTCTTTTACCCTTTCATTCTTTGATTTTCTTTCATTTTCTTTAGTCAGGAGGAGAATATGTGTTCTCTAGATGGGGAGAATAACTGGAGGAATGCAAAGAAAGCTCACCTCCGTAAAAGACCAAGAGTAGCCCTGCAGATAGGTCTGTTACTTGGTCACAACGCTCCATTTCCTCATTTACTCTTACTGTGGCCAGGCCTGGCCCAGATTAAATAAAACAACTTGAAGAGAGTGATATCATGAATTTTATAACAGTTTAAGTTTTTAGTGATGCAGTTGATTTTAAAATGAAAACAGTACAGATGTTTTTGCAAGATGTAAAAGAAACTGGTAACAGTGGTTGTCTTTCAGGAGGGGACTTGAGTGGTTCTGGGACAGCAGGGAGAGTTTCACTATATACTTTTATATTACCTTTGAATTGCATATTATTATTATTTATATGTTTTAGCTATTGAAATAGATACATAAAACTAACAAAACTGGGGGCAATTAAATAACTGTACTTGAACTAAATTGATGCTGTAGAAAATTCTGTTAATTACAGCAAAGTGTTTGAATATGTTTTTTAAAAAGTAGATCAGGAAGAGAGGTATGATTATTCTCATTTTGTGTTAGAAATTTTGAAAATGTTTCATCATTTCCTGGAAAAATAATATGAACATTAAGTTTAGGTGTGTACCCCTCATGTAAAACTTATACTTATTCTGAACACCCAACTGCTTCTCTTTAGAGGCTTTCTATTTCTCTTCAAGTGAATTTAGGGCCAATTTCAAGTGAAAATCTGACTTCTTAGTGACTGTATCTTGCAACTCTGCCTCTGCCATGTATGGAGGAACTTTATTGGGGGATGCCAGAATTCCTAACTGTTGTCTACTTTGATTTCTCCTTTCTGCCAGTGAGACAGGCAGTTATGACCTGAGGTTTAGATATTGTACCAGTAGAGATCTTCCATCTTAGACAATTTTCATACCAAAGTGGTCTTTTTCTGATATTTTATGGGACCTATCTCTATAGTCATTTCTGTACTTACAGTTACGCTATGTTCCTTTCAACACCTGCTAAAGCACTTATAGAGACTCATGTTCAAGCAAATGACCTACATAGCAAGTCTGTGAGAAGCAGGGTATTGCATTTCCAATTCTGTATCTGTTATCTTTTCATCTCTTTTTTGAAGAATCAGCAAACGTATGTCAAACTTTAGTACATCTAATGACACCATCATGTCATTGCCTGTAAATTTCCTCTATTCATGCCACAAACCAAGAAACAACTTTTTTCATTTTTATAATTACCTCAAGTATGTGCTTGTGCGTGTTTATGTATTTAATGTATCCACTTTTAACTACCACAGAATTCATAATTATTTGCCCAGGCATTTGAAAGTAAGAAAGTAACTGATATTTTTCTATCAAAAAGCATTTAATAATATTTTAGAATATTTTATAATTTTAAAAAGCCAAATAAATGTTATATTTTAAAATGTTCTTTCTTACCTTTACAAATAAAGCAAGATTGCAAATAAAAAGATTTTTACAATAACATTTTTTATCACTTTGAAATAAAGGGGATAAAAGAGATTAAAGTAATAAACATGTTGATTATTATAAACATATCAAGTAATAGAAGACACAATTTTAACAGAATTAATAAACACATTAATATGAAACTTCATCTTTTTAAGTTTAAATATGTTTAATATAATTTACACGTGAATACATTCTCATAGATGGTTCAAAAACTGCCAATAAGGGTATTCCATACCTTTTCCTTTGCATTTAAAACACACATACAGGCTAAGCATAGTGGCTCACACCAGTAGTCCTAGCACTTTGGGAGGCTGGAGTGGGCTGATAACTTGAGCTCAGGAGTTTGAGATCAGCTTGGGCAACATGGTGAAACCCCATCTCTACGAAAAATACAAAAATTAGCTGGGCGTGGTGGTGCATGCCTGTAGTCCCAGGTACTCAGGAGGCTGAGGTGGGAGGATTACCTGAGACGGAGAGGTCAAGGCTGCAGTAAGCTATGGATGGCACCACTGCACCCTAGCTTAGGCTGTCTCAAAATATACACACAAACATACACACATGCACTCACGCACACACACATGCACGTGTGAACACACAATGTGTTGTTCAATATGGCAGCCACTAGCCACATGTAGCTATTGAGCACTTGAAAATATGGCTAGTTTGAATTGAGATGTAAGTATAAAATATATGCTGGATTGTGAGGATGTACTACCAAAAAAAATGTAAAATATCTCCATCATTTTAATATTCATAAATTGAAATGATAGTTTTTAATATATTAGGTTAAATTAAATATTAAATTTTAATTTCAACAATCTTAAAATATGGCTCAAATTTAAGAGTATTTATCTGGTGTGTAATTGCGTTTTGTATTCTATTTTTATTAGGCAGTACTGTATGTAGGTATATACCTGCATACATTTGATTTGTAGACATCTTAAAATCACAAATGCCATAATATTGTCCTTTTTTTGAACTTACTTTTTTCACTTAACATACGTCTTATAGATTTTTCCCTATCAGTACACTTAAATGAGCCTCATTCTTTTTAACTGTGGCATAGTAATCCTTAGTATTAAAGTATTCTAGGTTTATTTCAAGTTTTTGATATTGATGGAACATTTAAGTTTTCACTTTCTCTTAGGAACATTGCTTCAGGAATGTCTTTGAACATAACTCTTTGTGCATATATGGGAGCATTTCTCTAGGATAGAGGCCTAGGGGGCTAGAAGATATTTGAAGTTTTTGATTAGTGAAACTAAACAGTCCTGTTCAAAGTTTGCATTGCAATAAGAGAAGACACTTATTTTTTATGGTTTCATCATTTTTATAAATCATGTACTGATTTTCTTTTCTTTTTTTGTTTTTTTGAGACAGGGTCTCACTCTGTTGCCCAGGCTAGAGTGCAGTGGCATGATCTTGGCTCACCTGCAGCCTCTGCCTCCTGCTCACAAGCAATCCTCTCCCAACTCAGCCTCCTGAGTAGCTGGGGTTACAGGCATGTGCCACTATGCCCAGCTAATTTTTTGTATTTTTTGTAGATATAGGGTTTATCCATGTTGCCCAGGCTGTTCTCAAGCCACTGGGCTCGAGTAATCCACCTGCCTTGGCCTCCCAAAGTTCTGGGATTACAGGCATGAGACACCACAGCCGGCCATGTGCTGACTTTTCTTTTTTTTCCTTTTGCATTGATTTTTTATTGTGGTAAACAATATATAATATAGAATTTGCCATTTTAACCATTTTTAAGGGTACAGATCAGTGGCATTAAGTGTATTAACATTGTTGTGCAACTGTCACCACTAACCATTTCCAGGAGTTTTTTCATCTTCCCAAACTGAAACTCAATACCCATTAAACAATAACTCCCCATCTCCCTCTCCCCATAGCCCCTGGTAATCGTCATTCTATTTTCTGTCTTTATGAATTGACTACTCTATATATCTTATACGAGTGGAATTATGTAATATTTGTTCTTTTGTGACTGGCTTATTTCACTTAATGTCCTCAAAGTTCATCCATGTTTGAGCATGTATCAAAATATCCTTCCTTTTAAAGCCAAATAATATTCCATTGTATGTATATACCATATTTTGTTTATCCATTCTTCTATCGAGGGACAGGTGGGTTGCTTTTACCTTTTGGCTATTGTGAATAATGCTGTTGGATGTGTACCCAGCAGTGGAATTGCTGGATAATATGGTGATTCTATTTTTAATTTTTTGAAGAACCGCTCTACTGTTTTCCGTAGCACTGCACCATTTAACATTTCTACCAGCAATGCACAAGTGTTCCAGTTTCTTCACATCATCCCCAACTTGTTACTTTCTGGTTTTTTTTTTTTTTTTTTTTTTTTAAGAATAGCTATTATAATGAGTATGAAGTGATATATATCTCTGTGGTTTTAATTTGCATCTCTGATGAGATGCAAATTGGCCAATTGCGTATCTTATTTAGAGAAATGTCTCTTCAAGTCCTTTGCCCATTTTAAATTCAGGATTTTGTTTGTTTGTATTTTAAGAGACAGAGTCTCACCATGTTGCCCAGGCTGGTCTCAAACTCCTGAGTTTAGGTGATCTTCCTGCCTCAATCTCTTGAATAGCTGAGATTACAAGTGTGAGCCACCATACCCACTAAAATCAGGTTGTTTTGTTGTTGTTGAATTTTAGGAATGCTTTATATATTTTGGACATTAATCCATTATCAGATATATAATTTGTAAATTTTTTTTCTCATTCCATGGATTGCCTTCTTGATAACAGTGTCCTTTGATGCACAAAAGTTTTAAATTTTGAAGTTCAAGTTACCTATTTTTTCTTTTGACTTTGCTTTTTGTGTCATATCTAAGAAATCCTTGTCAACTGCAATGTTATAAAGATTTTCCTTATGTTTTCTTCTAAGGGCCTTATAGTTTTGGCTCTTAAGTTTAGGTCTTTGAACTTTTCTGAGTTAACTTTTATGCATGATCTAAGATAAAGGTCCAACTTTATTCTTTTGCATATGGGTATTCCGTTTTCTCAACAGCGTTTATTGGAAAGACTGTCTTTCCTCATTGAATGATCTTGGCATTTTTGTTGAAAATCATTTGACCATCTACATGAGGGTTTATTTCTGGGCTCTTTACTCCATTGGTCTATATGTCTGTCTTTATGCCAGTATCACACTGTTTTGATTACTGTAAGTTTGTAGTAAGCTTTGAAATCAGGAAATGTGAGACCTTCAACTTTGTTTTTCTTATTCAAGATTGTTTTGACCATCTGGAGATCTTTGAGATCCCATATAAATTTTAGAATGGGTTTTTCTATCACTGCAAAAAATGTTTTTGGGATTTTGACAAAGATTGTGTTGAATCTGTAGATTGCTTTGGGTAGTATTGACATCTTAACAACATTGTCTTCCGACCTGTGAATTCAGATGTTTTTCCATGATCTCACTATTTTATACATTTTATATGTTGTTTAAGAAGGTCTTCCCAGTGCTAAAGTTATAAATCATTTTTTCTATATTTTGTTTTAATAAATTTGTAGTTTGGGTTTATACATTTTGTTCCTTAAGTTAGCTGGGAAATTTCCCCCAGTATGAGAACTTTTTTCCCATTTTATTCGTACCACCTGAATAGCCTGCCCTTTCCCTGCTAATTGAAATGCCACCTTTTTCATAAACCAAAGCATAAGTTTGTTTTTAAATTTGCTATTCTATTTCACTTATCTATGTACATGCTCTTGTACTGTTGCTATATTTTTAAATTAATTTTATAGTAGGTTTTAATATCTGGAAGGGTAACTGTTTCTCCTCATTCTTCTTCTTTTTTGGTTTTTAAGATTTTCTCATACATTTGCTTATTCAGATAACTATTAGAATCAGACTAACAAATTCCAAAAGATGTATTATTGGAATTTTGATTGAGATTATATTTATTTGAGGAATTAATCTTGGGAAACATCATTTTTATCATAATATGCCTTTGTGTTTTGAGGAAACATTATTTCTAGTATCTATATTCTTATTATCATCATAGTCCCTAAGAAATTTTCTATTTACTTGTAAGTATTCAAGGTTACCACATAGAATAGCTCTCTTTGTCCAACAGAACTTTCTGTGATGATGAAAATGTTCTGTATCTGCGATGTCAAATAGGTAGCCACTCACTACGTGTGGCTATTGAGCACTAGAAATGTGGCTAATGCAACTGAGGAAGTAAATTTTGTTTTATTCCATTTTGATTAATTTAAATATAAATGGCCACATGTAGCTGATAGCTATCAATTTAGACAGTATGGCTTTTGAATGTATGAATAACTGTGTAACTGAATGAACACTTTTATAAGTAGCAGAAGTAATGTAGCAAAAGAATTATTAATACTTACTGTATGAAAGACATTGTGTAATGTATTGCAGAGAGGCGAAAGACCATAAAATTAATACACATGAATTCCTAAATAAAAATCCAATCCCAGATATAGGACAATTTGTTTATAAGTATTTATGTTGTCACAAACATTTAATTACAAAAATATGCTGTGGATTTTCATTAGAAAGAAAGTTCATGTCAGATTAAAGGACCAAAAGAGGCTTTGTGGATGAAGTTCTATTAGAAATTGGCCTTGAGGGAATTATTCAAAACTTAAAAGAAAGAAAGCAATGGAAGATTTCTGTTTTCTTAAATTTAGAGGAAATAGAGAAGAGGGAAAAGAATGTGGTATGTTTGGAGGATTAGTTCCCTTGGTTGCTGTAACAAATTACATATTTGGTGGTTTAAAACACCAACAATGGCCGGGCGTGGTGGCTCACACCTGTAATCCCAGCACTTTGGGAGGCTGAGGCGGGTAGATCATGAGGTCAAGAGATCGAGACCATCCTGGCCAACATAGTGAAACCCCATCTCTAACTAAAATACAAAAATTAGCTGGGCATGGTGGAGCGTGCCTGTAGTCGCAGCTACTCAGGAGACTGAGGCAGGAGAATTGCTTGAAGCTGGGAGGCAGAGGTTGCAGTGAGCAGAGATTGTGCCACTGCACTCCAACCTGGCACCTGGTGAAAGAGCAAGACTCTGTCTCTAAATAAATAAATAAATAAATAAAAATTTTAAAAATGGGAGTTTGTAATGAAGTGCACTGAAGGGTTCTAAGAGCAGATCTGTTTTAGAAAGATCCCTACGGCAGCAGTGTGAAAGGTGGATTGCAATCAACATGTCAGTAGTGCCTCACTGCCTCTGGGGGCTCTAAGAGAGGTTTTGTTCTTTACCTTGTCCAGCTTCTAGTAGCTGCTGGCATTCCTGGTCACAACAGTCTCTGACCCTATTGTCACATTGTCTTCTCTTCTGTCTGTGTTCACATCTCCCACTGCCTTAGTCTTACAAGGATACATATGATAACATTTAGGGTCTACCTGGATAATTAAGAAGAACTCTCCATTTCAAGATCCTTTATTACATCTATAGAGACACTCCCTCCCTTTTATATTTTTGCCATGTAAGGTCACGTTTATAGGTTTCAGAATTTAGGATATGGACATCTTTTGGGGGTCCATTTTTCAATGTACCACAAATATCCAATTTGCCTGAAGTTAGGGATTCCTGTGGCAGGAGGAATTATGATAACTGTCAGTCACTGAATGACTTGCACATTTGTGATGTTGTACCAAGTGCTCTACTGTGCTATTCCATTTACTCATTACAAGAACACTGTGTAGGCATTAGGAGATGAGAAAGGAATCTAAGGTGGCAATGTTTTCTACCTTTGATGACTAGGAAATGACGATTTGCAGAAATTGTAGCGTCATGAGGAAAAATTGGTTACAAAGGAGAAACAATATATTTGACTTTGGCTGTGTTTAGTTTAAGGTCCCAATAGGCTGTGCCTAAGGAAAGGTCAACCCCAGATAGCAGCTTAAGAGCCCTACAAAGAATTCTCATGGTCTCTTCTATAATTTCTTACCTTGTTTTCCCCTTTGGGTTGAAGAAACAAAATATAAGGAGCACTAAACTTAAATCAGGAGACCTGGGTTAAAAACTTCTACTTACTAAATGTGTGAACTGAATAAGTCATTTCACTTCTCTGAGCTTCAGTTTCTATATCTGTAAAAGAGAAATAACCACTCACTCTCCCATCACACACAGTTATTGTGAGGAATAAATAACATAACATATGTGATGTTTTTAGTATATAGTCCGTTGTAAGCATTTAAATGTTTAATTTGAATGTAATAAGTCTTAAAGCTATCTGGATCCTAAGTAACAGTCTACATTATTTTTACAAATCTATGATCTACTGCTTTTCCCATTGTCCAAATGACCATTCTGTACTTTCACCATTTAAGTGTTTTAAATGCCACCCAAGACCAATTTACTCCCATTCTAAGTAGATGGCCTAAACTGTACTTCATAGAATTAAGGCCATCAAACATAAATCTTTCAACTTTCTGCTACCATATTTAGATATTTGCCTATCTCTGTATCCACTTTAGCTCATTCCTTCAGACCTCAGAAGCAGTAATATCCTTTCTTTTGTCCCAAGTAAACACTTCTTTCAATCTATGCCTTCAATGCAATTTCCTTCATCCTTAGCTCCACATCACACAGTCAATGCCTGGTGGACATCCTCATTTGGCATCTATTCCAATTCAGAATCTTGAAAACAGGGTCAGTTGTTTCTTCATCCATCTTCCCTACCATTCTCCTTTCTCCTACTCCCTTGACTTCTATTTCCCATCTTGGTCACTGGCATAATCAGAAACTTGAGTAATTTTTTGTCATGTTTTACTCCTTTCTTTCCTTTACTATACCTGTGCTCATTCCAATGAATGATCAAGTGATGGTAGGGCTCAGCTTCAGGCATTCATTCTGTCTCTCCTGAGCCCTCTATCCTTTTAATGCTCTCCCTCTAACTTCACTGCTGCTTTTGGTCTTGCTCAGGTCATCTTTTTTCTGAAGTAACCTCATTGCTTCTTATCTCACTCCTCTCCAATCCACCCTTCACACTGCTGCCATAGGGATCTTTCTAAAACAGATCTGCTCTTGGAACCCTTCAGTGCACTTCATTACAAACTCCCATTACAAAATCCAAACTTTAAAGAATGACATTTTCTGACCCAGCCCACCACTCCCACACCTTTCCTGTTAGCCCTGTAGAACTACACCCAATTCCCCAGAGGTATCATACTTTATGTCCCTGTACCTGTGCTCCTTCTGTCTAAATTGTGTTATCTGCAACCCCATTTCCTAATGCTGTTTGCCTAGTGAATGTCTGCTCATTTTGCATTAATTAGTTCAAGCTTTATATCCCTTTTGAAGCCTTGCCAGGCCTCCCCAGAAAGAACTGATAAGATCTTTTTCGAACCCCTGCTGGACCCTATACATGACTCTGTCATTTTCTTGGTAACCTGTTTGTTTCCCCCTACCAGGCCTTCTTTGAGGACAGGAAGTGTCTTGATCAGTTTTGTATCTTTAGTGTTTAGCACAATGTCTGGCACACATAAGGTGCTCAAAAAATATTTTTCAAATAAATGAATTATAAAATTTTAAGTCATATGATGCCTTAGAGAAGAGGGGTAAGGGGGAACTTATATAATAACTTTTGGAGATAAATGGAAATATCTGATTGTGAGCCTAAGAAGAATATACATTTATCTCCTAACGAGAGATAGTCATGGTCCAGAACTCTGGCCACAAACTGCAGAAGATAAAGAAATTAATTGAATGGGCAACCCCTTCATAGGTCCCGTAAAACATGGGATAGTCCCCAATGTGCTCTCGATGTGATTTCCTCCATCCTTAGCTCCAGTTCACATAGGCAACGCCTAGTGAACATTTGGATATCTCACCTCCAATTCAGAATCTTAAAAACAGAGTCAATTATTTCTCCATCTATTTCCCCACCATGTTCCCACCTCCCACTCCCTCAACTTCTGTTTCCAATCTTGGTCAATGGCATTACCATAAACTTGGATAATTTTTGTCATGTTTTACTCCTTTCTTGCCCTTACTGCACCAACATATTAAAGTCTACAGCTCCACTGGTGTTGGAGGTTAGTATTCTCTCAAAGCATTTGCTTTCTTACTGCTCATTCATCACAATATTAATATAAACTACATTTATGTTAATAGCATTTATTTTATAATTACTGTTGATCTACATTTCATTGTGGCAAAAAGATAAATGTTAAGGGAATCAAAACTAACATCAGTGCTATAACTTACTTTTAGGGACATAGATCCTTTGAACCATAGAGATATTTGATCTGAAAACTGCCAAACCCAAAGATTCTAGACATAAACTTAACTACACATTTATACTGGTGAGAACTGGTTTTCTCAAAAGAAAACATTTTGCCAGATCGGACTTGAAAAATAATTTTGAAGTAAGCAAAATTCCCTGCACTCACCCCAAGCACAAAACTCACCATATTTCTTGGTTGCCTGGGGCTGCCCTCTCCCTTGGTTCCCCATGCAGGTCTACCTTCTCATGCAAAACAAGTACTGTGCCCTAAACTGCCCTTTCTGTGTCACAACATATCTGTCTTTTTTTTTTTTTTTTAAACCTGTGAGGATCTGTTTTTAATAGGCTGCCACTTGGAGACCACTTGGTAAATTCGCTTACACTAACGTCCTATTGAGTCATTTTTAACAGTAGTGTGTTGGATACATAATGCCTAACCCTAAGAGCCAATCTAATAAAGGGACATTTCCCACCATCTCATATATTTTCTGTATCTTTTCATGTTTCATTGTCTTTAAGCATATTGAACTTTCTGCCTAGAATAATCTCCCCCTGCTCCCACCACCACTTCCAGTCTGGTGAACTGCTACTTATCCTTCAAGAACCAGCTCAATGTCTCTTCTAAGGACCCTCTCTAAATTCCCCTGGTGAGTTGGTCACTCCCTCTTGACTTCTATACAACTTTGTGTACTTGCCTCAATTTCTTTAATCTTTTATTCACTCTTCAAATGACTTCAAGGTGACTTCCCACCAATCCAGTAAACTCCATGTGGTGAAATCAAGTGGACATATTTGAGTCTTCATCTTCCTTGCCCTCTCAGCAACACTTGACACTATTGACCACCCCCTTTTAATTTCTCCTCTTCTTCTTCTTAAAACCCCGTGGCTTTCTCAACATGACAGTCTGCTTGTCTTCTTTTGTCTCTCTCTTTCTCAGTTTCCTTTGTTGGCTCATCCTCTAACTTATCTCTAAATGTTGGAGTTCCTTAGGCTATGTCCTGATCTCTTTCCCTTTTCACGCTCTGGTCTTTCAATAAACAAACTCTTCCACACCCACAGCATTAATTACCCTCCATATGCTTATGACTTTCAAATTTACATCCCTAACCCAGACCTCTTTCTTGAACTTCAGACTTCCACGTATAGCCACCAATTCAACCTGTCCACGTGGAGGTTTTGCAGGCACTCCAAACTCAGTAGGTTCAAAACTCCCATTGTTCTCAACCTGAGAGAACAGCACCTCTATCCATGCAGTTAGCTAAAGTAGAAACTGGGGAGTTATTATTGACCCATCTATCTCTCTCTTACCATGTATCCAATTGGCCATCCTTCTGACTCTATCTCCCAAATATATCTCTCAAGTTTGACTTCTCTCCATCTCCACTGCCACGCAAGTTATCACCTGTCTACCACTATAGCAGACTCATCACCTGTATCTGCTTGATGTCTCCAATACATTTCTACACTTCAGGCAGAGTGCTCTTTGAAAATCTATTCATCAAAAAGTATTTATTGAACCTTTACTATGTCAAGGCACTTGGTAGATGTTAGTGATACAAATGTAACCAAGACATGCATGTTCCTAATCTCCTAGAACTCTAAACAGTTCTATGATTGGGAGACCTAACTTATTTGTGATGGAGAGAGTTTCTTTGAGGAAATAATTTTTTATCTGAGATCTGAAAGAATGAGCAGGAATCAACTAGGCAAAAAGGGAGGGGCAGTGGAGGGGAAAGAACATTTTAGGCAGAAGGAATATCATGTGCAAAGGTTCAGAATTAAGAGGAACCAAGGTATAAGAAGCAAGGTATGAGGCTAGGCACAGCCAGGGCCTGAGGAGTCATAACTCTAACTGGGAAGTACTCAGGCGTTCTAGTAATGCCTCAAACAGCCTGCCAAAGTAGATGAGTGAGTGGAGATGTGAGCACTTTTCTGAAGAGAGAGTACATAGCTTTCATCAGGGTCTGTGACACTTTCCCTCTCTTGAAAATGTAAAGAACCATATCTGGGCTATGAAAGGCCATTTTTGGAATTTTCCTAAAAGCAATGGATGCCATTGGAAAGTATGAAGCCAAAAAGTAACACAGCCAGATTGTAAAATCCATGGGGCAGGAATTTTTATCTTTTTTGTTCACTGATTTGTCCCAAACACCTCAAAGAGTGCCATGCATATAGCTGACACTCAATAAATAACTGCTGAATGAATTGCTGACTGCCTATTTTGGCATTACATTATATTGCATTATATTGTAATTGTATACTTAATGTCTCTCCTTTGCAAGGCTCAATTCTAGGAAACCAACTATGTCTCATTGATCTTTGTATTACTAGAGATATGATTTTAGTGCCTTGCTCATGGCCTGGCTTAAAATCAATTTAATTTATTTGTTCATTCATTCAGCCAATAATTAAAGAGCATCTACCAGATGCCAGGAACTGAGAATACAAAGATCATTAAAATATTGGGGCTGGGCATGGTGGCTCATGCCTGTAATCCCAGCACTTTGGGAGGCTGAGGCATGCAAATCACCTGAGATCAGGAGTTTGAGACCAACCTGGCCAATATGGTAAAATGCTGTCCCTACTAAAATTACAAAAAGTAGCTGGATGTGGTGGTAGGTGCCTGTAATCCCAGCTACTTGGGAGGCTGAGGCACAAGAATTGCTTGAACCTGAGAGATGGAGATTGTAGTGAGCTGAGATTGTGCCACTGTACTCCAGCCTGGGCGACAAAGTGAGACTCCATCTCAAAAAGAAAAAAAAATGGCACTAACCTCAAGGAGTTTATACTCTGAATGGGAAGACTAGTAAGTAGGCCTGATAATACTACATAGTAAATGCTACAAAGGGGGTAAGAGCAGAACCCAGCCCTGGGGCGTCAGGGAAGCCCAGCGGGCAGAAAAAACTCTGGAGCTGCCTCTGGACCAAATGAAGAAGGTAGGAACAAAGCATAGGAGTGGGCATTAAAGGCAAAGTCCAGAGCGGGGCAAGCAGGGCCCATTAGAACTGCAAGTGGTTAAGTGTGGGGGAAGATGATGCTGCAGACATAGGCCACAGCCATAAAGCACCTGGACTTTATTCTGAGGTCCATGGGAAGTTATTAATGGATGATTGATGAAGCAGAAGAGTGATGTGGTCAGATCTGCATATAAGACTGTGCTCCAGAGTAGAGAATGGATTAGAGAAGCAGTCACAGTGGGAGTAGGAGTGATTGGGAGAGATGATGTTTGCCTGCACTAAAGCAGTAATGGGAATAGGTGACAATGGATGGATTTGAGAGCCAGTAAGGAGGTAGGACCAAAAGGAATTAGTGATTAATTAGATGCTAGCAAGAGAATGATGGAGTAGTCATGGATAATTCTCTGGTTTTTAACTTGGACACCTTGGGTGAGTGAGAACGACGATTGGGAACAGGCTTAGAGAAGCAGAGGATGAATTCCAATTTGGGCAGACTGTGCTTGAGTTTTCTGTGGAATACCCTTGTGGAGATTTTTAGTCGGCAGTTGGATACACACATGGATCTGAAGGTCAGAAGGAAGGTCTAGGCTGTAAACATAAATGTGGGGGTCTTTGCTTATGAATGGTAATTGATTCCTAGAAGTGGATGAGATCACTCAGGGAAGGTGTGGAGAATAAGGAGAAAGCCAAAGACAGAACTCTGGGAGAACATTCAAGTAACAAGCATTTTTTAAGGGAGTGAATAAAGGAATAAGTGATGATTTAGAAGAAGGAATCCTTTCTAGAGCTTCCCAAATACTGCTACCAAATCAGCTGGCTATCCTATTTGTGCCTAAGGCAAAGCCTGCTTTTTGGCTTCTCAAATGGAGAATATGTTACTAAACCAAAGATGGAAAATAGGGCAACATCATACACAGAAAGCATATCTCCTGGGCTTTTTTCAGATACGTATGTGGATACTCTACTCCTGAGGCTCTATTGGCAAACAGATCATAGCAGCCTCTTGTTAGTCTGCATCAAGAAACACTTAATAATTAAAAAAAAGAAAAAAGAAATACTTCAAAAGGTGTATGTTTAAAATATAATATGAAATGTATTAGAAGTCATTTGATGATCATCTGATGTTGTTCAGATCATCCAGATAATCTTCCTAGCCTGCCTGATCACTGGCCCTTTGCTTGGATGTTGGCTTTGGCGCCAAGTATACAAACTCAGCCAGTTGGAATATGCCTGAAAAATGTTTCTCAAATATTCCTTTCTGTGGATAAATTTGTTGGTTTATGTAGTTTGTATAGATTATTCATCTATGCTAAGAAGTATCCCCTGACTGATAACTTACTTGTTTTTCAGCCCACTGATATTCTATAAACTATTGAGAGTTCCCAGGTTTCACTATTACCTTGAGATATTGAAGATACTGAAAATACCTTCATTATTGAAGATATTTTGACTCACTGCAATAAAATTACAGTTCTGCTACTTGTAATTAAACTTTGATTTATTTGAACAATGGAAGAAAAAGAGAACAAAACTATTAAACCGTCAGGTCAACTGGTCATTTGAGAATTTGTACACTCATCTTCTCTTCTTTCATGTGTACCTAGATTTGATAGAAGTGAGGATAGTTTGGTTTAAATGGAAAGCGTGCCCAAGGAACATTTCTAGACAAGTTAAGTTTTACCAGATACTTTTCCTAGAGTCAAACCATAACAAATGCATCTCCTAGATAACAACTTAGTTTTTGTGCTTTAAGTTTTTATGTTGCTATTTCCTTTCCTTTAGAACAGGCCATTTCAAATTTTTACATGTATAAGAAAATGAGTTATTTGATGGGCTGCTCTATTTATTTTCCCAGAGTTTTATATAGCTTCTGTCTTAGTATAAGCCAAAGGGAATTTGTGGTTTCTGAAATCAGAAATTCAACTGCTTTCTAAAACTAAAGGATGAATTAGTGCTTAAATTAGCCATTTGACACCCAACCTTTGTTTCTAATGGTACTTAAATGTTTTATTGGCACTTCCACTATTTTATTATAATAGCATATCAATTAAATAATAACATGCCTCTCCTAGAAAAGACAAAAAGGATAAATTTGGAACCTCTACTATATATTCTCACAAGTCTTGCTTTAAAAAAATATATATCTTATTCAATTTTCCTTCCAAAGAGAAAACATAGGACATGGAAAAACCTTTCCTCCCATCTAGTGGCTGGAAAATATATAAATGTCCTCTATGTGTTTCTTGGAATTCCAGGCATTGGGGATTGTTTCACAGATTATATCTAATTGTTCACTCAGTTAAGCAAAAATAAGCTATAAAATCTTTAGCAAAGCCAAACTCAATGGCAAAATATATATCTATAATGATTCACTAACCAACTTCCCTTTCACCAATAACATACTCCTCAGTAGAAAGATTATGGTTCTTCTTAATTCATTAATCTGAACATACCATAGAAAAGACAAGGCAGTATGTCTCTACTACCTGAAACTGGGACTTAAATTACATTTGCCTCTAAAGCAGTCAGTGTCCCAGATCTCTCCTGAACCTTAATTGCTCCTTCTTGGCCCCACACCTTGACAAGCCTTCTCTCAAGAATTGGATGTGTTGAATTCACTGGAGAGAGCCAAAAAACTGTCCCAGAAACTGGCTGCCTCCAAGGGAAACTTAGCTCCTGAAATTTGGAATACCAGACTCTGATACTGGCAGCAAGGCCTCTATGCAGGGCCAAACCAGCCCACAGGAAAGCAGGTTGGGATCCGTTATGCAGCTTGAGGGATTAATGCTTGGTCTACCTGTCTAATATATGTCTTGTGCAGATGTCAAAATCTCTGCTGAATTATGCCTCTCTCTGGTGATTCTCACAGATTCAAAGAATGAATTTTGTGTGCAGTCAGCAAAGTTCTGAGTGCTCCAGGAAGAAGAGGAAGGTCAGTGAACCAGAGAAGGTCTTCGTCCCTAACAGAAAATAAAACCTAGATAATTCTTGCTACATTTATTTTAAAATAAGTTTATTTTGTAAAAACATGCATGAATTGTCTTAGCAGGAAAGTAAATTCCTGTTTCCAAAACCTTTTTCTAAGTTTTTTGCTCAACTTTTTTCTGTCAGTTTACTAAGTGCCAAATTGCTGGTCAGGTAGGACATGAGTTCACTTTGCCACAAGGAAACAAGGTCAATAGAGCTGCCTTGGGATAGCATTACTTTAAAGCTGGGTTAGAGATGAAGCACCTTTTATATTATATTTGTAAAAGAGCCACAGTAGATATTTTGGAAAGAAGCTGTTTTCTCAAAGGAAAGAAGGATTTTTTTTTTTTTTTCATAATTAAACTCTTCAGGTATTTAGACTCCCATGAAATGTTTTAACTTGTTATAACCTGTGTACTGGAATCCTTCTGTAGCTGTATTAAATATTCCCACAGAGTTGCATAGGATGTGTGTGGAGGCGCTTATCCAGGTGTGATTTATGTGTTAACCTCAGTCACAAGGTTGATCAGCTAATTGTGGGACCAAAATGTGCTTTCCCTCAACTCTGGCCTCAGGCCCTCTTCTGTTAGACAATCCAAAACAGGGAACATGCTGCAATTCAGGAACCTGGCACTCTTCTTAAGACCTATATTAAATATTTCCCAATAATCACTTCAGTTTACCAGTCTGTAACCTGCAAATGATGCTATTAGTTCCTTCCTTATTCTAGAAGAATTTTGATAGACCTAATTAATGATTAGTATGAAATGAACAATAAATGATTTAAAGTGTTATTTCTATTATTTATATAACATTAGATTTAGTAACTTATGAAGTGAGGTTTAGTAATTTAATTTAAATAGATTAGACCAATAAGTTAAATGTTAAGTGTGTGACTTATGGTTAAATAAAATAAAAATACAAGATTTTTTTTTTTGTTGTTCATCTTATTTCCCACAGAAAGGAAAAATCTCTTTGCCTACATCAGTGTTTCTTCAAACGTAAACTGTAGTGAGATCATCAATACCTGGAGTGCTTGTTAAAATATGGATTACTAGGCCTGCCTCCTTTCTACTAAATCCAACTCTCAGGTTCAGGCACTGTGGAAAACTTTCCAGATTCTAACACACACACACACACACACATACACAAAATGGAGAGCCAGCAACCTCTGACCCAGACTAAGGTGAATCTCTGTAGGAAAATCTCAGGGAGCCTGCCTGTTCAGCACTGCCCCTTGCCAGACTCTCAGCCATTCCTGACTATCTAGGGCAGCCTACCAAACAGGGGCCTTAAATTGGGCTGTAGCACGGGGGCCTGCCGGCGAGAAGGAGCATTTCCCCTTCTTTTAGCATATTAAGTGGACTCATGAAAGCCTGCTCTACCCCTGAAAGTAAGGGAATGGAATTGGATTTATTATATCCTTGATAGAATTGTAGACTGAGTCACTATAATTTCTTTTAAGAGAATCACATAAAGAGATTAGCTGTCTAGTAGAGGAATTGGGTTTGTATCTCTCCAGAGAGAAGATGTAAGAGCAAATTGGTAAAGGC
The DNA here is from genome assembly GCF_001604975.1 of Cebus imitator. Classification (NCBI taxonomy): domain Eukaryota; kingdom Metazoa; phylum Chordata; class Mammalia; order Primates; family Cebidae; genus Cebus; species Cebus imitator. The sequence continues at coordinate 2,466,829 of NW_016107573.1, read as the reverse complement.
TACAGGAGATCATCAATTTGGCTCAGTATAAAGAGGAGCTTTTTTTTTTTTTTTTTTTTTTTTTTTTTTTTTTTTTTTTTTTTTTTTTTTTTTTTTTTTTTTTTTTTTTTTTTTAATAGAGATGGGGTCTCACTCTGTTGCCCAGGATAGAATGGAATGGCATGATCTCAGCTCACTGCAACCTTGACCTCCCAGGTTCAAATGATCCTCCCACCTCAGCCTCTGGACTAGCTGGGACTACAAGTGTGTGCCACCACTCCTGGCTAATTTTTGTATCTTTTTTAAAGATGGGGTTTCACCATGTTGCCCAGGCTGGTCTCAAACTCCTGACTTCAAGTAATCCACCCACCTCAGCCTCCCAAAGTGCTAGAATTACAGGCATGAACCACCACATCCAGCCCAGGAGGAGCTTTTTAACTCTACAGTTGTCAGTTGTCAACATTTTGAAATGGACTACCTTGTGAGTTAGTGAGCTTGTCTTCACTGCAAGTGTTTAATCACAGAGGAGCTTCACAAAAACTCTATAAAAGACTCTCAAAGCGAATTAGCAGTACTGAGTAATTAGTCAGTCTGGGTTTCAAAAGGAACTATTTTGCTTGAAGGGGAATTGAGCTTATAATTTGTATTTGTGATTGTCATAAACTTAGCCTAAGGTTGACAGATCCTTTAAGTCAAAGTCTCAAATTTGAATCTGTCTAGAAAATTTCTTTTTGTTTTTTTCTTGAGGTGGAGTCTCACTCTGTCGCCCAGGCTGGAATGCAGTGGCATGATCTCGGCTCACTGCAACCTCTGCCTCCTGGGTTCAAGCGATTCTCCTGCCTCAGCCTCCTGAGTATCTGGGATTACAGGTGCCTGCCACTGCGCTTGGCTAATTTTTGTAGTTTTTAGTAGAGACTGGGTTTCACCATCTTGGCCAGGCAGGTCTTGAACTCCTGTCCTCATGATCCGCCTGCCTCAGCCTCCCAAAGTGCTAGGATTACAGGCATGAGCCTCCAAGCCCAGCCAAAAATTTCCATAGTGATTTTATTATCTCTATTAACACTTCTTTCCCCAACAGAACAGTCTTTGTCACTGCCAGTGTGTGGACTGTGTTTTTGAGGCAGTGTGTATGCAAGGCAACAGAGAAGTTTCTGGGCCTGTGCCCTTGGCTGGGCACACAGGGAAGGAGATCTGTTATCAAGAGAATCTGAGAACCATGAAAATGTGAACTTTCTGATTTTACACAGTGGGATTCAAATATGCAACCAGCTATCAATATTGGAATGTATTCAGTTCTATCTAGTGAATGATTTATTAGAAGGAAAGAAATCTTTTCTTTAGGCTATTCATTTTGGTCCTTAATTGTAATGGGATGAATAAGCATAAGTGCATCAAGGAGCTGACACTTCAGTAAAGAGAATGAAAACAGGCCCCACACTGGGATGCCGGAGCTGTACCAGACCCTTCCCTCACACTGACTGTGCTTGATTCATCAGTGTGATCACAAAGATTAGATGATGATAGTTGGAAACTGAGACATTATTAAATAAAAAGTTACGCAGGGGAAATTTTAATTTGGCTGTTTGGGGTTTTTCTGTCTTTACAGAAATTTGGTCTAGCTGGAAAGACATGGGTTAGGCTCATGATTGCCTCCAGCCTTTGAAGCCAGGCACCGAAACCACACCTTCATTTCCCCTCTTGCAGGTCCCTCTGCTGTCTGGGTTCTTTCATTCTCCAGCTCACCTCTGCCAGGAAGAGGCTGGAAATGTTCATCAGTGTCAAGTTGCATTCATATAAGTTCAGAGTTGTGTGTGTATTCTTAAAATTCTACTAACCATTAGAGCCCATATTAATGTATCTTAAAAGTGTCAATTTATGGTTTCAAACCCAACAGTATTGGATATTCAGGGACTTCCACAGGATCTTATAATAAAAAAATTCTCAGTTATAATCATCATCATTTAGAAAGAGGTCCCAAATAATAAAATGAAACTGAACACATTATGCTTGTAAGAGTTAAGTCCACCTGTAATCCCAGCACTTTGGGAGGTTGAGGCCAGCGGATCACGAGGTCAAGAGATTGAGACCATCCTGGCCAACATGGTGAAACCCTGTCTCTGCTAAAAAATACAAAAATTAGCTGGCATGGTGGCGTGCACCTGTAGTCCCAGCTACTCGGGAGGCTAAGGCAGGAGAATTGCTTGAACCCAGGAGGCGGAGATTGCGGTGAGCCGAGATTGCGCCACTGCACTCCAGCCTGGTGCCTGGCAACAGAGCATGAGTCTGTCTCAAAAACAAACAAAAAAAAAGAGTTAGGTCAAGTCTGCTACAATGTATGATTCCAGATTCTATACAAGTGAGAAAATGCCCAAATGTATCCTCTTTAGACATTTTTAGTTTGTTTAAAGGAAAAAAAAGTATTATTTTCAGTGTGACTGTGTGATTTGTGTACTAAGGTCCTGGCTGAGACTTGATATATAATTTCCAGTTTTGATAGACGAGGAGGACACTATTGTCTTGGTTAAAAAGAAAAAAATTTTGTAATGGGCCCTTGGGTTATCCATTGGTAAAGTCAAATTCCTATTTAGAAATGCCAAGACTTGAGGTCCTAAGGAGCTAATCTGCTCATATAATATCCCTTTGGGTGCACAACATCTCTGCAAATAGACTTTCACGTTCTGGGAGGAGCAAATTCAGTCTCATAGTAGGTGATGGCTCACAGGTACCAATGGCTACGTGAAGGGCTGTCGTAAACTGTTCCCTGCAACCTGGCTGGAAGTTGCACATGCGATTTGCTCAACAAAGGATGTTGAGAAAGGGATTGGCTAGCATTTCTGGTAATAGGCTGATTTACTCAGCATCAGGGCTTTTTCCTGTGTTATAATTCCATCATGTTATCCCAGAGCTTTTAGTAGCAAAGTCTCATTACACTTTTATTTTATTTTATTTTATTTTGAGACGGTCTCACTCTGTCACCCAGGCTGGAGTATAGTGGCTTGATCATGGCTCACTACAGCCTTGACCTCCCAGGCTCAAGTGATCCTCCCATCTCAGCCTTCCAAGTAAACTGCCCTGCACACGTATAGTCACTACTCAACAGATGTTCATCGTGATTGTTACTTTTTAACTCTTAGCATGTCCACTTCATCTCCAGGAGCTTAGGATTCCTTCTTTCCTCTTTTCTTTCCTTTCCTTTCCTTCCCTTTTTCTTTTTTTGACAAGGTTTCACTTTGTCACCCAGGCTGGAGTGCAGTGAAACAATCTTGGCTCATTACAGCTTCAACTTCCCAGGCTCAAGCAATCCTTCCACCTCAGCTTCCTCCTAAGTAGCTGGGACTACAGGCATGTGCTGCTACGCCAGGCTAATTTTTTTTTTTTTTTTGGTAGAGATGGGGTTTTGCCATGTTGCCCAGGCTGGTCTTGAACTCCTGGGCTCAAGCTATCTGCCCACCAAAAGTGCTGGGATTACAGGTGTGAGCCACCACACTTGGCCTTAGGAGCTTGGGATTTCTATGCTGTATTTTGCCAACCCAGGGCTCCTACATCAACATCCTGTCCAAGCCTAGGGCCAGCACTTGAGCCATGCTTCCAATTACCTTTGTTCTCAGAACACTCCCCACTCCTTTTCCTAAATTGAAACTCCCTTTCCTTCAAGATAGTTCAACGGGAAAGAAGCATCAGATAAAGCTTAATATGCTGCCCTCCCACATTTGCATTTTAAAACAGAAGCTTATTAATAAGAAAAATGAGTCTCACCTAGGGATTGTGGTATGAGAACAGACTGAATAAGCAAGGAAGAAGGAAGTTTAAAGGGAACTTTGTAGCTGTCTTTAAATTTATGAAAGGCTATCATAAAATGCAGGGAACCACAGACACATCAGACACATTCTGGGTTGTTCCAAAGCATAGAACATAAACCCAGTGGGAGGACATCCCAAGGATGCAGATTTGGCCTCAACATATTAAATAATTTTTCTTCCATGCTCTAGCAAATTGCCTTGCACATGGAAGGCAATCAACATTTCACTGTTTTTGTTAGCAATTAGAACTGTCAGATAGTGACTGCTTCTGGCTGTAATGAGTTCCTTATCACTAGAAGTGTTCAAGAGTAGTTGTCCAAGATGTTGTCCGTTTGGATAAGAATTGAACTAACTGAATAATCCCTTCCAGCTATAAAACTCAGTGACATTTCTATAAATAGTTGAATTTCAACAGAGATTTTAGAGCAAAGGAACATTTTATCAATACTTTTTCCAAAAGGCAGGAAAGTAGTTAAAATTGCGGGTTCTGGAGTTAGACATTACCTGGGTTCAAACCCTGGTCATCCTACTTACTAGCTGTGTGATGCTAAGGAAGTTACTTGCTATCTCTGTACATCAATTTTCTTATCTGTGAAACGGGGGCAATACTAGTGTCTTTCTCACAGAGTTATTGTGAGAACTCAATCAGTTAATACAGAAAAAGCATTTAGAAGAATAGCTGGCATATAGAAAGTTAATGTTCAATAAACATTAGTTATGAGGTATCATCTGATACCCTTGCCACCTCTACAGCTTTTTACGTCTTTTCAGTATGTGGAAGGAGGTCCTTTGTAGCATAATTGACCCTGACCTTGTTTTTTTTCCTAAATCAGATACCAGCCACGGCCACTGTGATTAACCAGTGGACTTTCTATCTCCTAAAAGCAAGCTTTAAAGCTAAACAAGCAGACAGGGCTGGTGACGTGCAGTTTATGAAGGATCTGCCAATGAAACACAATCATGGCTGTGGACACCCTAACCCTGCTATGTGCCTGGCAAGTGATAGATAACCAGTAAATATTTGTTGAATGACCTGGGTGCAGTGGTGTGTATCTGTTATTCCAGCTACTCAAGAGGCTGAGGCGGGAGGATCGCTTGAGCCCAAGAGTTTGAGACCAGCCTGGGTAACACAGCAAGGCTAAATCTCTAAAAAATAAACAACTAAAAATAAAATATTTCTAGAATGAATAGATTAACTTTGTAGGGTTTCATTTTTCCCTACATTTTATTTATTTGTTTTTGATTAGGTGATACATTCACGTGATTTAAAATTCAAAAGGAACAAAAGGATATATAAAGGAAAACCTCCCTCCCACCCAGTCCCTCAGCAATTCAGTTCCCTTCCCCCTAGGTAGCTAACATAACCAGTTTCTCATATGTCTTTCCAGAGCTATTTTAGGCACAAATAAGTAAACATACTTGCTTACACACATTTATTTCTTTCCCTACTTTTTAAACAAATGGCTCATATACTGTTCTAGGCATGATTATTGAAGTAGCCTCAGAAATGGGAGTGAGTATGGGCACACCAAGGAGGAATTAAAGAAAGAGCTCAGGGACAGAAAAATCAACCAGGAGACTATTGCATTAATACAGATGTAAGGTGATTAGAGCCTGGACTAGTATATTAAATGGGATAATCAGGGAAAGAAGTGTTTAAATGCTTTTTAGCTTACACTAGAGTAACCACTGTAATGATCAACAGATAGAGTATTTCTGTCACCCCAGAAGTTCCCTTGTGTCCATTTGCAGCCAGCCTACCCTCCCCAGGCCCAGGCACCCACTCCTCTGCTTTGTCAGAATTTTTCAGCTTTTGTGTTACAGGCCTCCATGCCCGTGGTCGGACCTCCACTCAGCGGAGTTAATCACAATATCAGTCAATGTCGATGGCACTTACTCAAGGCCAGACACTCCACTAAGCACCTACATGTGCTCATTCATTGAATTCTCTTTACCAGTTGAAACAGGTATTGCTTTTATCTGAATTTTGGATAATATAAGATACAGAGAAGTTAAATCACTTGTTGAAGATCACACAGTTAGTACATAGCAAAGCCAGAATTTTGAACACAGAGAAATCTGCTTCCAGAGACCATATGTAAAAATAATATAAGAAAATATTCAGACCTCAACAGAAAGACTTCACTACTATTCATCAAGATTCAAAGGGAAGACCAATCCTCAGTAGACTGATATAGAAGGAACTTGTCCAGAAGCCTTCAAGTGTGCTTTTTTTTTTTCAAGTGTGCTTTTAACTTGTCAATTAAAAGAAAGCCAGTAGCCTTTCTTTATAGGCATTAGCCAGTGGGCAGAGTTTCACTTTATTCCCCTGCCTTCAATGTGCACACCCCCATGATGTGTTCTTCTAAGAAATTATAACATTTAGAACTATCTCTTTATGTTATAACTCTGGTGTGGTCAGGGCATTACTGAGAATGACAACTATCTCTGCCTATCTGTGGGTCCCAGAATATGCATGTCATTCTGAAACCACAAGGAATGCGGTTAAATCCTCTGGTCACATCTCTCAACAAAGATTTATCTGTTTCACTGTTGTCTCCAAAGACCTTTTTTCCTGGACTAAGATGTTAATTCACAGTGATGTCTACTAATGGGTCTTCCCTAAAGAGGAGGCTATTAAAGGAATTAATTACATTACATGTTCAGAAACTTCCCAGCATAATGAAATGATTCCCTAGTATGAGAAGGAAACCATTGAACTAAATCATAATGGAGACAAGTTTCCATAAAGTGAAATGCAAGTTTGCTAATATAACTGTAGACTATGAGAAACAGGAGAGTGAAAATGCTAATAATGAAACCACTTTTTAACTCACTGATGGAGTTTTAATAGATATAGATCATCTTTTTCCAAACATTTCAAGTTATTCATTATTACCTTCTATTTGAGGCCTAAGTTTGCCGCTTACTAACATTGCCAATTAACCTTAAAATGCAATTTTAATGTTTTGGGTTTTTTGTTAAATAAGAAAGTAGTTATCCTGAGTCAACATAGAATAAAAGAAAATGGACTTAGTTGCATTTGGTGGCATTCGAATTCCAGAGGAGGTGGTAGAACGATCTATTCTGGAAATCTAGGTTGGTTTCGACACAGTGCGGCCTAAAGCTTGGGGAGTAGATTAGATGACTTTCTGCTCTCTTATTCCTCTGTATGGTCCATTTTCACACTGTGCAAATCTACAGAAATGATAATAGCAGAAGAAAAAGATAATAGCAGGTTAATTGTGGTGCTAGGGATTGTGCTGGCAACTGGCAAACTACCAATTCATTGGTTTCTAGGTAGATTGGGGACAGTGGTGCAGGGCAGGGTAGCATGGAATATTCATTAGAGTCAAAGTCTGGATTGTAGTCTTAATCTTGGTTCTCCCTTTATTTCTGGACAAGTCTCTTAGTTCTCTATTCCTCTGTTTCTTTAGCTGCAAAATGTGGATGGTGAACCTGTCTTTCCACCTAGGGTTTTCAACAACCAGGAGGTAGAAGCCGTGGGTTATGACAGTCTACTCTAAATCTGGCACAGTGCCTGGGCTCTGGGATAGTTTGGAGGCGGAATGGAGGGTTGGTTCCCTTGAGGGACCAACCTATTCATCATCAGTGGTTCTAGAGAGATCCTGATCCCAGGAACCAGGAGAGCCTAGCCCAGTTCTCTGGCCCCTCCTCCAGGCATTTGGGTTACTGTTGAGCAAAAGCGAGCTTTATCAGGACCTAGTCTATGCTTAACTGAAACTTGGGCTTTAGTCAGAAACAACTCAGCCTTCATAATGAGGCTCACAGGGAAGTTGTTTTTATTAATAATTATAGTATATAAAGCAATCATTTGCATGGTATGAACTCTTTCACAGATTATGGTGATAATACACTGTGTAGAGAGGCAGAAAAGTTACAGAGTTTGCAAGATAATAAAACACATTTCAATATCTTGCTATTGCTTAGATTTCAAGTGCTTCTTAAAATGGATAAGCTAAATAAACTCTAACATAGTTCTAGCTAAAAGTCATAGTCTAACAGTTCTGATGGAAACTGTTAAACCAATTCTGTAACCAAAAAGATAAACAGCTTAAAACTGCCAGGTATCAGTATTATTGTAATATTCCTTTTATCAAAAACCTATAACTGAAATTTATAGGTAAGAGTTTACAGTAAGCAGCAGGTACCTGGAAACTTGTCAGTTAAGATTTCCCTTTATAGAAGAACCTCTGCTGTAAGCTTTTCAGCCCTCTAAAGCCAGTAAAATTAAAAAAAAAAAAAACTTTCACAATTAGTTTCTAAGGAAATTATGTAAAGGTCATGATACTAAGAGAAAAGCTTTAAATTGTCATTTCCAATAGGACATAAGCCTCCTAAGAAAAAAACAACCTTGTGTGTTTTTCTTTTGGGGGAGACATATATAAATAACAATCAAAAATCTTTTTCTTGATTTAATTTTAAAGGAGATAGTTAACTGAATCACTTTAAAATGACTTCCTGCTGCTCCCCCAACCTCCTCAAAATTGAGAATACAACAAATATTTGCATAGGTTTATTATTCACATGTAATCATGAATAATTCACTTTGTACAGACAGCTGGGTAAACAAGAGATTTGGAGTTTCCTTTTCCTAGAATATTTTTCCATTGGCTGAAAGGAAACAGTATCAGTGGTGATTTTATATGATTTTCAATGCCATCTTGTCTTCTCTCCCCTGGGTAGGAGACCCCTCCTCCCTGCTGTTCTTTTTTTTTTTTTTTTTTTTTTTTCAGTTTACTTATTTCTGTTTTTGGTTTACAACTCACCAACATAACATTTTTTATTATAAAATGAAAAAATAGCTCAGTCATTAGTTTTTTTAGTCTGCAAGACAACAAAGTGTATGTTTCTCACTTTCCACAATATTAGAGTTTTTTTTAAACTGTGGGTTTGCTTTCGTGTGAAGACCCTCTTACTGATGGAAAAAGATCCTTCAGAACTCATTCTGCCTCATCATTACCACCTTCATCTTTTCCTATCAGTCATTAACAATTTCCCAATTATTTGACAGTCTTCCACAGAGCTGGTTCTCATTTCCCTCTGCTCCTCCCAGGCCTACGTGAGGAAGTGGAGCACGTATCACTGAAAACAGGTTTAACCAAGGCATTTCCACTCCTGGGCAAGGGGGCCTAATTTACCAAAGGTCAAGGATCCTTCCAGTTCTGTGAACGTCATTAATCAAACTGTGATAGTATAACCTGTGGTTTAGGAGACAATAAGACTTGCCATAATTCATCTATGACCAAATGAGGGGTTGAGGGTCAGTGCGGGGGTGTCATAGTATATCTTTGGGAAATCCTTGCTCTTTGTCGTGGCCTGGCAAGTAAGAATTTTCCCCACCCACCAAATGTCAAGCATCCACCCTGACTATTGAGGACAAACATTGGCTTTGGGATGTATGTGTCCTCTATTCAGCAACACATATAATAAAATGTGAATGTGAAAGAATGGCAAGTAGCATTCTAGAGAAAATTAACCATAATTTGACTAAATTAAAAATTAATGTTTTCTTCATTTAACATTTAGGGCTTACTATATGCTAGATGTGTTCTAAGCCCTTCATACATATTAACTCTTTAATTCCCATAACAATCCTTTGAGATAGGTACAATCCTTATCCCCATTTTACAGATATGGAAACTGAGGCACGGAGAAATTAAGTAATTTGCTTATTGTCACCACAGGAAGTGGTCAAGCAAGGATTTGAAACAGGTAGTCTGACTCCAAAATCTGTGCTTTTAACCACCATGCTTTCCTATGAGTATAATACTTGTTTATGGTAAAAAGTATGGCAAAATAAGAAAAGCACTAAGAAGAAAAAAATTACCCATAGTCCCACCCTCTTCTTTAGTATATTTCCTTTGTGTGTGCCTGTGTGTATTTTTTTTTTGTTTTTTTTCAATTAACTATACTTTGTGAATATTGTGCCATAGAAGATATTGATTTGATTGAACATTTAGATCATTTTCTTAGTCAACTGTGTTAAGTACTGGCCCAGCTAAGTGTGGAAGCACTTATGATTAGTGGAATGGAGGGGGTTGGGGGGCTGCTGATTTAGCAGGTGCCTTATTTCCCTAAGCCAAAGAGCTGCCCTGAAAATGGGCCAAATATAATTTCTTTTAAGCAACCTGAAAAATGTGTTTCAGCCTAGAAACATACCATGACTCTTCCCTTCAAAACGTTTCATTTACGTTCACTTTATAATGTTCAGTGTTCTTAGGGGCAAGGTAGCAGGGGCAGTGGGGGTGGCAGCAGGGAGTGGGTGTGAGTCTTAATGCAAAGAGAAATGTAGGCTAGTCAACAGGAAACCCAAAGTGCTTGATACAGCACAGTGACCTCTAATTGTACCCTGGCATGGCTGCTTTCTCTTTCTTTGATAGGGGTTGCAAAAATATAATAAATATAATAATATACATTTGAAAAAAACATTTATCTGGTAAACAAAACTGTTGTTATATGCCAAGACAGTAAGCATCTCTGAAGCCAAGACAGCAGTGGTCATTGCTCTGGCCAGCTACAGCTTTTGGCCAAGTCACATGCCATCCTGTCAACAGCCAAAGAGGTAAACAGCATAGATATGTGCTGACCTAACCTCAGATACTCTCGGGAGCACAAGGAAATTGGCTTGAAAACACTTTCTCTTTTTTTCCTCTTTATTAATTGAATTTCTGTCTCTAATTAAAGAGGCAGAAACGGAAAACAATATTCAAAAGGGAAAGTCAAAGAATAATCCCCGTCTCTGGAAAAAAAAAAAAAATCACCGAATCATTAGAAACATGGCTGCATTGATTCTCTCTCTGTCCCTGAGCTGCTTACCCATTTTCAGGTGAGGAAGTAAAGAGGAGGGCCAAGGGCCAATGGCCAACATTTTCAAAGGGCCCTCTCTGGGAATTACTTTCATATGTACATAAATTTCCACAATAAGTATCTTCTGAAGTTTGTATGCAACTCAATTGTTCTTTCAAGCTTCTTATCCAATGTTCTAACTTGAGTTGTGCTACCAGAAAATCAGGTGTAGCTTAATTGCTAAGTCAAAGTTGGCTTCTTTTGAAAATCAAAACTCACTAACTTGAGCCCCTAAATTCACCCCACCTCCTTATTTTTTCCTTTAAAATGCCCTTTTTCCTACTCCCCACAGTCACTGGACTTAGGTCCCCTTGTAGCATTGCAGGCAACTGCCATTTGAAATTTTAAAAATGAAATTTGGGCCGGGTGCAGTGGCTCATGCTTGTAATCCCAGGACTTTTGGAGGCCAAAGAGGGCAGATTGCTTGAGCCCTGGAGTTTGAGACCAGCCTGGGCAATGTGGTGAAACCCTGTCTCTACAAAAAAATACAAAAATTAGCCTGTAGTCCCAGCTACTCAACTGGGAGGATCATTTGAGTCCAGGAGGTCAATGTGATCGTGCCTGAGTGACACAGCAAGACCCTGCCTCAAAAAAAAAGGTTTTTTTCTTTACCCCTAAACTAAGGTCACATCTCTTTCTGTTTCCAGTGTTTTGAAAACTAGTTCTAACTCTTTCTATCTAAGTCTTCACTTCTAGTCTTGGGGGAATGACAAGGCATTGGGACAGGAAACGAGTAAGCCCTTCCAACCAACAACCTACTAGCTGTTGAAGGTTTCTACTTCATCCAGGTTCCAAACAGACTCCTTCAAGTGAAGATTTGGGGAGCAGTGAAGTACTAAGGACCAGACCAACAATCTTTCTCCAGAGAAGGCTTCAGTAGGTAGTAACTAGAACTCAGGCTAATATATTATATTAAAACTCACCATTACAGAGGACTTACAAAGGGTTTCTAGTGCATATAATCACATTGAAGTTTCATCATTATCTCCTGGGGTTGGGGAGTAGGTGGGTAGCAACTACTGCACATAGCCTGTGTTGGCTGCCCCAGATCTCACAGTTTATGGAGGACCTGCTCTGAGTGCACCTGTACCATGTACATGGCACCTGTATCCTGGCCTTGCTCCCTCCTTGCCTTGAGTCTTCCTCACTCCTTGCCCAGCTCTGCTATAGTGCCTTATACTGCAGTCAAAAGCTGTCTTTCTCCAAGACATACTGATCAGTTAGCCTAAGCTGTAAACGTTTGGTTTTGGTGTCGCTCTACCCAAAGAGGAGTCTTCAGGACTCCTCTCCTGACACCCTGCTTCCTGCTGTTCCTGCCCTCTCATGCCACATCTCCCATCTCCCAGGATGCCCTGCGGCCACACCCCACCCAGGCCTGCTGTCTTGGAAAACCACTCATGACTCGAGCTTGCATATTTTCTCCCACAATTAAACTCACTTGCCCTACATCTCCTCTCTCTAAGTCCTACTAGGAGTCCAATTTGTGCTGAGACTACTGGCTGGCAATGGTATACTATTCTAATACAACAGTCCCCTTAGGAACACTTATTAGCCATGTGGGCGTGGGTGAGCAATTCAGCGCCCTCTGAGATTCACCTGTGAAATGGGGATAATCATTCTTTACAAGTGAGGACCAAGTGAAATCATTTGGAATGCTATGTATGTATACACATATCACCTGAATTCCTTCTCTTTCCTCAACCCTCCCTTTCTCTTATAAAGTAATTTCAGGGCACCATCTTCTGCTGCCTGGATTACTGCAGCAGCCTCTGGACCACAAAATTTTCTCTGCACTTCAAGGACATTTCATTTCCCATCTTGCAGTTGGTAAGACACATTTACATATCAGCTGGCTTCTGAATGTGGCTTCTGGACATTCAATCCCCCCAACTACTTTCATCTTACAGCTTCACTCACTACCCCCGGCACGGTTATCTCTTGCAGTTACCCCTGTCATACCACCTTTGCCTGTCGATGGCACTATGAAGTCCCCATTGGCACCTGTTCATGCCTCTCAGCCTAACCCCTGCTAAGGAGCTGACAGGGGCAGCGTGCTCCAGTAATGCTGAAGCACTCTTCTCATGGAGGCTCACCCAAGACGGAAAGAAGAGCAGAAGGAAATGAGGGAAGGAAGGTGGAGGCTAGAAAGACACTTTGGAAACTGCGAAAGTGGCCCTGAGCTCACATGAAATGCAAGCCAGCAAAAGTGTTGAGATTGGACACTTTAATGTGGCCCTTTTGAGAGAACAGCTGTAGCACTGCAATTTCCTAGAAATCTGGATGGACATATTTGAAGACAGGGAAGCACTGAATGGAAATAACTAGAAAAGAGGCTTCCTCCTGAGCTCTGAATGTCCTATCATAGAGGAGTTACAAGAATGAGCAAAGCTAAGAGCAGACTGAAAACCCACATGTTGTACATTTAAAGTGATAGCTGGGAACCCAGATTCTATTTTTAGTCAAAAAAGAAAAGCAGGGGAACATGCATGAATTGCTATGAGCAAGAAGGGCCAGCAAGGAAAGAGAGAAAAACAAGGGAGAAGAGACCAGTGTCAGCTTTCAGGACTGACATTACGATGATTTTTCTTTCCCTGCTCTAAGAAGTTGATCTGGTGGTCCTAAGTTCCTGGCATTGGGCAATTTCCCAAAAGTTTGGAGAAGTTACTCATGAAGAAGCAGCCAACTCCAGACAGTTCGTCGGGAAATGAGGAGAGTCAGTGCCTGGGTGGTTTTCATACTAATCCAGGATTTATTAAAACTCAGAAAGCAAGCAGCAGAGAAGGTTTTTGTAATGAGACATTTTGCAAATAGAGTCATCAGCATTTTTAGTAGAAAAGAATGTTTCTCTCTGATACTTTCTGAAGGAGGTGGCTGGCTTGGGAGGCTGGGAAAAGGAGGGGGCTCCTTCTGTTGAGTGCTGTGACATGTGGGGGACTCCAGCAGTGGGAGACTCTTTCCTTTCTGAGTTCTCTCCCCTCCAGGGTACAAAGTTTTTATTTGTAGTTGGGAGGAATTAGACTTAATGATCTAATAGAGCTAACTTTTTCCTCTCAATGTGGTATGATGTGGCATCAGTAGCTCTGCCAGATACTGATGCTACCAAGGGAACTTCAGTGCAGGTGGACTTCACGTTATTACATTGACTTCTTCTTCCAAAGTTACATAGAAACTAAATTGTATTAAATCTTCACAAATAGTTAAAGAAGCCCTACTTGAAATCTTTTGTAAATCTACATATGCATCTGAAAGGTGAGTAAACACTTCCAAAAATGTTTTGCTTGCAGCTCTGAATTTTGATTGGTCTCCTTTGCGGCTGGAACATTCAGGATGTGTAAATGTTACGGTTTAGATTAATCATCTGTCCATACCCCCCTTGATTTTCCAGAATGTTCTATCGAACAGATTGGTTTCCCTTCGTGTAAAAAAAAAAAATCCAATAATTCTTGTTTCTTTGGGAATTTATAATTTTTTACTTAAAAACAAATTGTTATTTCCAAACACACTAGAAGACTACATCATCTAGCCCTTGAACAAGCATTGGCCGAAGTTTGAATGAGGAGATAGGCCCACAGCATAAGTTGATGCTGATTGTCAGTGGTCAGTTCAATATACATAGCTTCTTGGAAATGGGTTTTGTGCAAGGTACTGCTGGGTATGATGAAAGGAAGACCTGAGCCATTCAGACGGTCCATTTGATGCAGCAGCAACAAGCCCTGAAGAGGAGTGGCATTAACAAATACCAACAGGTTACCACACACCTCAGAGCAGAGAGAGAGATCTGGCATGGTGAGGGAAAGCTTCAAGGAGGGAGTGACTTTTGAGCTGGCTCTTGGGGGGAGGTCAAGGTTTGTATACATAGAGTCAGGCAGGAAGAGCATCTCCTACTAGGAGGAAAAGAGGAGTGACGGCTCAGAGGTTGAGGACTGAAGGGGGTTTGGTGACAGAAAATGGACAAGTGTGGCAGGAGTTCCAGAAAGGAAACTCTGGAAAAGTTTCAGAACAAAGTTTGCATGAAGGGTTTGCAAACACTTATGCAAAAACAATAATTGCTAAGAAGAGTCAAGCATGGGTGCACTAAGAACTAATCACTTCCTGTTTTTTATAAGGTTATTAGACTGGTAAACTAGAGGATGTTGGCCAAGAGATTCTTGTGATTGGCTGGAATTTGGTCTTTTTCTAATGTAAAGTTTCTATAGTTCTGTGTAAGAGCAGAATTCAACTGGACTGAGTTCCATTATGCCACTCGTTGCAGCAAGGCATCTGCCATGGGCTCTGTGATATTCTTGGTAAGGCTGTGGTCTGTGTAAAGCAGCATTCATCCCCAGAGATGATGAATCAATGGCAGGATACAGGATGGTTCCCGTACTATAACAGGGCTTGATGTTTGGCCCATTTCATTTTTCCATCTTCATTTCTGTTTGCCAATGACATAAGGAAACACACGGGCACACAGGATACATTGAGTTCCAGATAATATGAAACTGGAAGAGATAAATGTATTAATTGATGTATCAAAAAAGATCTTTTGGGGCTAGAATGATAGAGAAAAACAAGCAGATGAAATACAATAGTTATAAATACAAAATACTGTATCTAGGGTCAAAAAATCAACTTCTCAAAAAGCAGATGGAGAAATATGTCTTAACCACAGTTGATGTGAAAAGAGACCGAGGCCTTTTAGTTTACCACAATATGGCCCTAACAGTGTAATGCGGCTTGGCACAAAAAGGCGATATTTAGTAAACATATTGTGTCACTCTGTTCTTTAATTCAACAAGTCCTTATTTAGTCCCCTAATATGTGTCAGGCACAAGGTTGGGCAGTGAATACACCCTGGGAACAAGACAGAAAGAGTCCCTCCCACACTTAGCCTGTAGTTTAGTAGAGGAGAGAAACACCACCAGAAAAAGTAAACACATAATCATTAAACCTTGTGACAGGGGTCTGGAGGGACACAAATAAAAGTGGGGCAGGGTCAGGAGGGACCTGCATTTCATGAAAGTGGTCAGGGCAGGCCTTTCTGAGGAAGTGGTGTTTGAGGCCATACGAAGAGGAAGGAGAGGCAGAGAGGCAGGACAGTGAGTGCATTGGCCCTGAGTCTGGAAGGAGCTTGATGTGTTTTTGGAACTGAAAGACAAATAAAGCTGGCCCCCACCATGACTGCCAATGTCCACCATTCTCCTGTTCTTGAATAGCGATGAGGCTTCTGACACGTGGCTGCCTGGCTGTGCTATATTTCCCAGCTTCCCTTGCAGTTGAACATGGCCATGGGACTGAGTTCTCATGAGTGGAATGCTAATAAAAGATCTTTAGCTGGGGCCCTTAAGAGGTGGGTGAAACCCCTCCTCTTCACACTTTCCTTTTCTTGCTGGATACATCTTGGACTTGGTAGCAACCCAGCTTATACCAGAACATCACATGGGATAGCAGATCCCCAATCAGAAGGGGCCTGGGTCACTGAATGACTGCGGAGAATAGAGCCACTTGCCGGCCTGGATCACTCATGTCACTCATCATCACTCACCACTTAAGATGATTACTTGAGAGAAGAAAGATTCTATATTCTTTAAGCCACATGTCTTACTTAACCTATGATAGAAACAAAGGAGATACTAATGCCACCAATCAGTCCACATTTAGAGCGTTGCATTTAGTTCAAAGGGTCCCATTTTTAAAAGAGACATTGACCATTTGAAGCATGTCTAGGGAAAGGTAACAACAACAAAACATTTAGGAGTCTGAAAACCAAGTCAACAAAAAGCCTGTTAAAGACATTACAGTTGTTTAGTCTGGAAAAGAGATTTCTCCAGGGTGACATGATAGCTGTCTTCAAACATTGAGTAAGAGGAATGAAACTGAATTGGGGTGGCTCAATGGGACCTGTGGCTGGTTGGGATTTGTGATGAAGCAGATTCTCATTCAATATAGGGAAGAAGTGTTTAACGATGAGGGATGACTAGAAAAAGGCCAGATTGCTTTGAGCATCAGAGGCTTCTCCCTATCACTGCATCCAGAAGCTGGCTACCCACTTTTGAGGAGACGTTGCAGGGGTGATCTGACATCATGGTGGCAATTCTAGAGAATTCTAGGGTTTCATGTAGGAGAGGCGATAAATCATGCAGGTGAAGCCAGGTCACAAGGGGAATTGACTGTCAGTTTGGAGTGTATCTTGGAGCCAAGTAGCATCTTGAAGGTTTCTGAGCAGAGTAGCAACATGATCAAAGCAATTTGCTAGGAACATTGCTTTGGCCAACATGGGGTGGAAAAAGCCCTGATTTTTTTTTTTTTGAAATGGAGTTTAGCTCTTGTTGCCCAGGCTGGAGTGCAATGGCGTGATATCAGCTCACTGCAACCTCTACCTCCCAGGTTCAAGCGATTCTACTGCCTTAGCCTCCCAAGTAGCTAAGATTATAGGCACACGCCAATTACGCCTGGCTAATTTTGTGTTTTTAGTAGAGACGGGGGTTTCTCCATGTTGGTCAGGCTAGTCTCGAACTCCTGACCTCAGGTGATCCATCCACCTCAACCTCCCAAAGGGCTGGGATTACAGGCGTGAGCCACCGCACCTGGCAAAAGTCCTGATTTTTATAGCCCGTGTTGGTCATTGGGAGCTTGTATTCCCTGAACCAGTAGCAATTTAAAGAAAACCAAGAGTAAACAACATTGAATTTCTTTACTTTATTCTTGAGATAATCCAAAAAATATTTATGGGCTAGCATTTTTTAACAATTTATCTTCCAAGATGGATGATCCTTTCATTTCAAGGAACTAAAAGTATTTGACACCCTAGTGTCATTCAGCCTTGTCTCATATCTGAACCGCTATGTCAGGGGCAAGACTATCACACCTCCTCTCTCAGATAAGGACTCACAAAGAGAAGTGAGCTGTTCAAGGTCACAGTGAGTCAATGGCAGGGCAGGCTCTTTGAGGCCTCCCAGCTCTCAGGTCCATACGCTGCCTTGTACCCATGCAAAGGGCACCTCAACTAGGAATGTCCCCCACATGCCAGAAGAAACCAACCTGAATGAACATCCTTTCTGAAGGTAGAAATTACCTGAGATATTTAAGTCTTAACCAATCGCATTTTTTAGATGAGTAAACAGACTTAGCGAGGTCACATGGGCAAAGGCCTACCTGAGACTTGAACACAGGCCTGGGGTTCCTTGTACTGCATCTTACCATTCTATCTATCCATAAAATGGTAGACCCAGAAACACCCCACACGATCACCTGGAACCAACTAGGCTATCATCATCAGCTCCACTGTCTGGAAATAAAAAGGCTTATATTGGCTTTGGCCACCAAAGAGAGGAAACATTCTGCAATCCTTAAAAACTCACAGCCGAGGGGGGCGGGGAGAACTGTTTGAGCCTTGTACTTACAAAGTCAAAAGAGAAAACATGTGTTTCACATTTGTCTTGGGATGGGAAAGAAAAACTTTTCCTTTCACTTAATCTTGGTTTAAACAAACAGAGAGACTGCCCTTTCTGTAAACTCACCGAATGTCAAATATTGTTCACTTGCATGGCATCGGCTTACTAAGCCACTACAGAGCCACTTTCCTCACGTAATCCCCTCAATCAGAAGGCACTTCAGCTTGAAGAGGGTCAACCGAAATAATACACATTTCCTCTGATGATTGGACGAGGGTCAGCTGATGGAATCAGGTTTCCAAACCTATAACCCCTGGTTTCAGCCGGAGACTTGAGGCAATACAGCTTCAGTCATGACTCAAGATTTTGTGAGTGAAAGCAAGCACGTCAAGTGATGTAAGAAAATTCCCCCATTCCTCCAACCCACTGCCTCCTCCTCCCTGGGGAATTCAGTCGGAGAGCATTGTGTTGGGGGTGGGGGAGAGACCGAGGTGTCATGTCACTGGGTGCTGAGCTGCCGGGCACTCCTCGTATCACCATTGCAGTGGCCAGCGTCATCACCATTGCAGTGGCCAGCCTCAGCGCTTGACAAAGGAAGTACTCAGTTACAATTACCTTCCTGTTGGCCAGCAGCTCAGATAATTGCTTTGCAATGTGTGTGAGAACCTCATAAATTAAACTAAGAAACAGAGGGGCCAGGTCTGGGCTGAAGGGAAGTGTCAAGTGGAGGAGGCAGTGATGCAAGTCTACCTTTGAAGTCACTTTGTTTGTGAAAAGTCTGCTGTGCTCTCTTAAGGAAACTCCACTGGAATGAGGTTTCTGTGCATGTGAGGTTTAGGGCTATTGTTTTTGGCTCTGACTTTCACCTCAAGCCCTAGCTAGGACATGCATAAATCCCTTAACAACAGCCTGACATGAAATTGCTCACCCTCTCATTGCATCAGGGGACTTTTACTCAGGTGGATTTTGAATGCCTCATTGTTTAATAGGACAGGAAGTTTACTCTTAATGTAAATGAGGAATCCTTCTCCCCGCCTTACCTCCTTGGAAGATTTGTTACAGAGGCCTGCCTTGTTGGCCCTAGTCAGGCTTCTGGTCTAGCTCCTTCCATAAAAGCAGCTGCAGCCCAGCAGCAGCTGCCCACTTTCTTTATCAGGGTAAGGCTTTTCTTAGGACCAAAGTTTTGGGGCAGGCTTTTCCCTAGAGGGGTTGCTGGGTGATGGGTTAAGTAAGGGCCACCCAGGGACTAGACTAGGTGGGGCTGGATGTGAAAAGGATTGGATTTTCTCTTTTCAGTTTCTTCATTCGGATCTGGACCTAGATTTGTTTATCATAGAGAGGGAAGCCCCTTCTCCAAACCTTACAATGCTTTTCTTCCTTGGGCTATATCACAAGGAAAAAGTGGGCAACTAGCCCACATGTAGGGTATAAGGATAGGACTCAAGTCAAAATGTATCAGGCTAACCAACACCAGAAAGAAGATGCCTAATTCAGAACCATGACCCTACCCTCTGCTAGAGCAAATCTCTGAGAAAGATAGAAACTTCTAGAAAAATCCTTGTGGGTCCCCCACATTTCACACCACACTCTGTAGGCAAACCCTTTTTAAAAACTAGGTATAACCCTCTCAATCTTCTTCTGATGCCCCCAGCAACGAGATTGACTGAGAGATCTTCAAAGGGAGAATAGTCTCAAATACAACTACTTTAGCCAAAGGAAACCAGATATGGACAACGAGGGAAATGACAGAGACACTAACTCAGTAAGATGAGGAAGCCCCAGTTTATTTGGTTTGTATATCCAGAATCTTTTTTCCTACAAATCTGAATAGAAACCAATAATTAGTTAAAAAAAAAAATCAAGTCAGGCACTGTGCATATAGACCTAGAGATTAGTCTAAGGTTGAATTCCCATCACTATTGCCTTCCACACACAGCTTCATCAACAATGATGAAGAGTCAAGGACGGGCCTGGTGCGGTAGCTCAGGTCTGTAATCCCAGCACTTTGGGAGGCTGTGGCGGGTTGATCACTTGGGGTCAGGAGTTCAAGACCAGCCTAGGCAACATGGCAAAACCTCGTCTCTATTAAAGATATTTATTTTAAAAAATTAGCTGGGCATGGTAGTGCACACCAGTAATCTCAGCTACTCCAGAGGCTATAGCAGGAGAATTACTTGAACCCAGGAAGCAAAGGTTGCAGTGAGCTGAGATTGAGCCACTGCACTCCAGCCTGGGTGACAGAGCAAGACTCTGTCTCAAACAAAATAGTCAAGGATGATCCTTGACAGCAAATATCCTAAAGATTTATTTGTTTAAAATTGCAACATTGACCAGAGTTTTACACACATGTGTATGTATATATGCATGTAAGTGTGTGATTGTGATTTTATTTGCACCAGCTCAGGTATAGCTAAGTAAGAAGTGGCAGCCTTACTGGTGGCCAGAGCTCTGTTCTCAGAGCTGCTTTCACATTGCAGTCACCTGTAGAGCTTCATCCACAACACACAGATACCTGACTGCCTGAGTGTTCCTCCCAGAGATATGGATTTAACTGGGCTTGCCTGGGATCTGAGAGCAGATTTTTTTTTTTTAAACTCCCCAGGTGATTATACTGTGTGTCCTGGTCACCATCCACTGAAGTAGGCCAGTCCCCTAATGCAGTCTCCTCCCTCCACTGGTCTGTAAAATTGAGCCACATTTGCCAGCTCCTTGCACAATATCCGGTTACTTGGGCACTGGTGATTCTCTCATTTCCCTGGTCCTAATCCTGGCTTCACCCTGCACTTCAGCGTCTGGGATCTGGCCTCCCTGTGACTATACCATGACAAAAAAAGTTCTTCCTAAAATGTCCTCTTGTATAATTAACATTTTAAGTTACTTCTTACTCAATAAAAATGATTGTATTTATAAAGAATCTAGTCATTCTCATGAAATGAGGTGAGAAAAAACCAAGCTTCTTGGGAGGCCGAGGCGGGTGGATCACGAGGTCAAGAGATCAAGACCATCCTGGCCAACGTGGTGAAACCCCGTCTCTACTACAAATACAAAAATTAGCTGGGCGTGGTGGCGTGTGCCTGTAGTCCCAGCTACTCGGGAGGCTGAGGCAGGAGAATTGCTTGAACCCGGGAGGCAGGGGTTGCAGTGAGCCGAGATCATGCCACTGCACTCCAGCCTGGCGTCTGGAGACAGAGCGAGACTCTGTCTCAAAAAAAAAAAAAAACAAAAACAGAAAACCAAGCTGCATTCAGTAGCACTTGACTGCTTGGCTGGATCCTTCCTAAGCAAGTCTGTGTACCAGCTTCGTACAAGGCCAGTGCAAATCTACCCTGTTGAAGGCACAAATAACTGTGTATTGGGAACCCTCAGAAACCTTTGAGGGCTGGCACAGAGCTTGGCACACCGCAGGTGCTCAGCAAACTTCTGATGAAACTGAGAATATTGAGTCTGCAATTTCAGGGTGCTTCCCCAACCTAATTTGGTTCTGGAAATTCAAATGACTGGACTGAGAAAAAGTTGTCCTGGTGATTACAACACCCCCTTTCAGAGAATGCAGCAAGTAGCAAAGCTAGCTAAAGAAACGCAGGTGTGATCAGTAGATACGCACAAGCCTGCCATCCTCCTGGCCTCTCCCCTTTCTAACTCCTCCCTCAGAACAGCCCTTCATGCCATTGCAGAACCAAGGTGCAGGGGTTTCCTTTCCACCCCAAAAGCAATTTGGTTGATGGGGTGTTAAGCCAGGACCTCTCTGGGTAGAAATGACTTTCTGTGCTGTTAATGATAAATGGTGAACAAGGAGATTCTCTTTAGTCTGTTAGTCTATGTAAGCACCTAAGTGCCCCAGATTCTCAACAGTTGCCATTTTGTCTTCTTTGGGTTCTATCTTGGCCATCTCGCCTCACTCTGAGCTTCTGGAAGGAGGTAATAGACGTCAACTAGCATCTGCCTGTTGACATTGCTCTTCTGTTTTATATTCTTGAGTTAATATGTTCTAATATCTGGTTGGATGGACTTTTCCCAACCCCATCTCACCCTTCCTTTTCAAGACTCTGTTATTTTCTCTCATTCATGAAATATGAATTTCCTTTTTTTTTTTTTTTTTGGATTAGTCTAAGGTTGAATTCCCATCACCATTGCTTTCCGCACACAGATTCATCAATGATGATGAAGAGTCAAGGATAGGCCAGGTGCTTGGCTCACACCTGTAATCCTAGCACTTTGGGAGGCTGAGGTGGGCGGATCACTTGAGGCCAGGAGTTCGAGACCCACCTGGCCAACATGGCAAAATCCTGTCTCTATTAAAATACAAAAAAATTTTAGTTCAGTGGCACGACCCTGGCTCATGGCAACCTCTGCCTCCTGGGTTTAAGTGATTCTCCTGCCTCAGCCTCCTGAGTAGCTGGGATTACAGGGTGCCTGCTCCCACGCCTGGCTAATTTGTAATATTTTTAGTAGAGATGGGGTTTCACCATGTCAGCCAGGCACTCCTAACCTCAAGTGATCCACCTGCCTCGGCCTCCCAAAGTGCTGGGATTACAGGCATGAGCCACCACTCCTGGGCATGAATTTTCTTTTAAAAAAAAATTAATAAATCTCACTGGAGTTTTTATTGAAATCATAATGAATCAGCAAATTAATTTAGGACTAAACAAATTTTCTAAATTCAATTTCCCCGTGTAACAATAGCTATCTTATTCAAATCTCTTTTAAAATTTCCCAGTAAAATTGTGTAGTGTTCTTTATCAAGATCCCACACAGGTTTATTGCTATGTGATTTATGGCTTTCGGTGCTACTGTGAATAGGATATTGGAATTATGGTTCTCAATGGCTTACTGGTAAAGATGAATGCCTTAGCTTTGGGGTGTTTATCTTGTGTCCAGCCATTTTTCTAAATCCTTTCATTAATTTCAGTAGTTTCTATTTGTTTCCTTATTTTTAAGGGTACAACCACATGATTGCAAAGAATAATATTTTAGTGTTCTAACATATTAGTGCCCTAGAGCTGCTGTCATAAAGTACCACAAACTGAGTGGCTTAAAAACAACAGAAGTGTATTTTTGTACAGTTCTGGAGGCTGGAAATCTGAAATCAAGGTGTCAGCTGGGTTGGCTCCTTCTAGGGGCTCTGAGGGAGAAACTGTTCCATGCCTCTCCTAGCTTCCAGTTGCTGCCAGCAATCCTTGGTGATTCTTGTCACAAAGGCCCGTCACTCCAGTCTCTACCTTTGTCTTCACAAAGGTTTCTTCCCCATGTGCCTGTGTATCTCCAAATCTCTCTCTCCTTATACAGATATTAGTCATTGCACTTAGGGCCTACTCTCCTCCAGTATAACCTCATCTTGACTTGATTACATCTACAAAGACCAGATTTCCAAATAAGGTCATATTCACGGGTACCAGGAGTTAAGACTTTAACACGTCTTTTTGGGGGACACAGTCCTGCAACATCTAGTGTACTTGTTTCTGATGAGGCTACATCTAGAAGTTGTGGTCCAGCTCATGAACCATATTTTAAGATGTACATTGAAAAAAGGCATTTGTCCTGATAAAAGTGGCCACACGGTGAAGGGTCTTACATCTTCGTGATAGGAGAAATGCTATGGGAACTCTTCAGCTTGGATCCAGGCCTTCGGAAAAGTATAATGTCCACCTTCACATACATATGAGGTTTTCATGGTACACAGAATCTGTATTGGAGGGAAGTAGATTTTGGCTCAATATAATTTTGGCTCAGGATCCAAAGGCTCTTTGGATTAAGGCCATTTACTAAGGGCAGTGTATTTAAAGCAGTAGTAACCTACCTCATCCTTCGCTAATCTGACAAATATGTATGAGGCCTCATACGCTCCAGGCAGCAGGCACCAGGCCAGATGTGAGGGCAATAACAGGCTTATGAGAGATACAGGTCTTGCCCTCAGGAAGCTTGCAGTTTAGCAGGCCCTGACAGGGTCCAGGCAGGCTGGGAGGTCATGTTGATCAAATTGTTTCTGAGCTAAGGCGTCATGGTCTTTATGGCCCTTGAGAGGCAATATGGAAATGAAAGCTGGGGTTTGGGGTGAGGAGTGGAGGTTGAGTGGAATGAAATTTTTTTAAAAAATTTATCAGCTTACATCGGAGGAATGGATTAAAAAAAAAAGATTGAAATGAATACAAGGGCTTTCCCTGGCAGGCCACATGCAAAAAAAGCCGGCTCCTTCACGCCGTCATGCACGTCCGACCCTCAGTGGAGAACTTTTATCTTCACAAGTCTCAGATTCCACTCTCCTGCTTCCCATTACAGCCTTCTCAGCCTACCCCACCCAGCCTGAGTAACGAAGCTCAACAAACAAAACAGTAACTGCTCGGTCCAGAGCCACCTCACTGGGAAAACAAGTCTCTCTCCCAAATCTCCACAGACAAAATAGCCTGGGCCCTAGGTGTTTCCCCTTCTGCCCAGGACACGCAGGCAGGAAAGCAAAGCGAGAAGCGCTAAATCAAGTGTTTGTAGCCGAACCAGACCCAGGAGTAGAAGGGAGAGGCCTCCACTCTCAGTGGCTGCTGCTCCTTGATGAGCCAAAACAAAGCTGGTGCCAAGGAAGTTAATCTGCCCTGAGATAGGGGAGAGCCACTCCCTGAGGTGGAGAAGAAGCTTGGGCCCAGGGCACGCTCTGGCCTAGGAGGCTGGGCCTGTGGAGGTGCACACAGCCAAGGTCAACTTTCCGGGTGACAGCAGGTTCAGTCCTTCAGGAAAAGGAACCCCCTATGTGCTTGATTGCTGTCTTTGACCATATGAGGAGATGAAAGCACTATTTTAAAGATCTGTCAACCTCACGCCTGTAATCCCAGCACTTTGGGAGGCCAAGGCGGGTGGATCACTTGAGGTCAGGAGTTTGAGACCAGCCTGGCCAATATGGTGAAACCCTATAGCTACAAAAAAATACAAAAATTAGGGCCAGGCACAGTGGCTCATGCCTGTAATCCCAGGCATGGGATACCTTTGGGAGGCTGAGGCAAGCAGATCACAAGGTCAGGAGTTTGAGACCAGCCTAGCCAACATGGTGAAACCCTGTCTTTACCAAAGATACAAAAAATTAGCCGGACATGGTGGTGGAAGCCTATAACCCCAGCTACTCAGGAGGCTGAGGCAGGAGAATAGCTTGAACCCTGGAGGTGGAGGTTGCAGTGAGCTGAGATCGTGCCATTGCACTCCAGGGTGGGTAACAGGGCAAGACGCCATCTCAAAAAAAAAAAAATTAGCTGGGAGTGGTGGTGCATCCTTGTAGTCCCAGCTACTCAGGAGACTGAGGCACAAGAATTGCTTGAGCCGAGATTGCACCACTGCACTCCAGCCTGGGCAACAGAGTGAGACTCCATCTCAAAAAAAAAAAAAAAAAAAATCTATCATTTGTCATTGGTACTTAGAAATGATGCCTGGTACTCAACAACAAGGAAGTCTTGAAAAACATCTGGTAGAGATCATGGGGTTCCTGCCCAACCATCCATCCTTCCCCTGCTTCTCTGCACAGGTGCACATAGCCTCACCTGAGCACACACACACGGGCACACATGTGCACATATGCCAGCATGCATACATTCACCCACACATGCGTCCTCACACATGTATATATACGTGCATGTGCACACACACCCACATACACAAACACACTCCTATATGTGAGTGTGCACACAATCCACCTAAACACACATTCTCATATGCACCTGTGTGCACACACATTCTCATGCAAAGCACACGTTCTCTCTCACGCACATGACTATAACTGCAAATGCATGCATCCTTATGCACACGTTCACACACAAACATGCACTCTGTATACACTTGCACCCTTACATCTTCACACATATCCATGCCTATATGTTAATGTACACGTTTACCCTCATACACAAGCACACACATGTGCCTTTTCACACGTGCATATGTGTGCACACACTGTCATAGTGCTCTCCCTCTCTCACACACACGCACACACACACGTGCATCCTCACACCTGCATACCCCCATACTCTATACTTGGATGAACATGCGTCCTCTCATGCACACACCCCTTTTTTGCTGATGCTTCTCCCAGAGTTGATGTGACTATCTCCTCCTCACAGCCTGGTACCTGGCTTGGCAGACAGATGGTAGCAAAGGCCCATAGCCCCAGGCCACCCACGGGCCCCAGA
The DNA here is from genome assembly GCF_001604975.1 of Cebus imitator. Lineage (NCBI taxonomy): Eukaryota > Metazoa > Chordata > Mammalia > Primates > Cebidae > Cebus > Cebus imitator. The sequence continues at coordinate 2,440,648 of NW_016107573.1, read as the reverse complement.
GGAGTACTCCTGCCATCCATCCATCACAAAAGAGCCAGCACCTGCCGGGCGCGGTGGCTCAAGCCTGTAATCCCAGCACTGTGGGAGGCCGAGGCGGGTGGATCACGAGATCAAGAGATCGAGACCATCCTGGTCAACATGGTGAAACCCCGTC
>NW_016107573.1:2416090-2440259 GCF_001604975.1 Cebus imitator | reverse complement strand
AAAAAAAAAAAAAAAAAAAAAAGCCAGCACCCCAGAGTTAAATCAATGTGGTCCGCACAGTAGCTTGGTGACCATGAATAAGCGACACAGACTGAGTCTTAGTTTTTATCCAAAAAAGGTGGCTAACACTTATTTCATGGAGTTGGGAAGGCTGAGATGACAGAGGTGACGTGGCCATGCATAGTAGGTGCTCAGGAAAGAGCTCTTTCAGGCTACTGCCCTGGGCCATCAGAGCTCCCAGACCACCATTCTCCAGGGCCCCTCGAACACTGGGAGTGGGAACTAATGAAATCCAAATGTGAAATACTCTAGGCCTTTCATGTGGTTGCTGGTCAGAAGCACATGTGATAAGGTGTCCTGGCTGTCCTGGCCCTCCTTTTGTGAAGTCTGTCTAGCCAAGACATTTCCAGGGATCTAATGAGAAGGGAACGTGTTTGGGTGATTTCAAAGGTGATGGGAAAGACGTTGTTTTTCATTTATAAAGCTGCCAGGGCCAGTTGGAGAAAAGCAGAGGAAAGAGAAGCTACAGGAAAGGAGAGCCAGAGAAACAGAACCTGAAAGAGCTCCCCAGGCTGCTGCCTGGAACATCTGGAACTATGCTAATGGGCATGGAGGGAGAGCAGCAGCCAAGCCATCTCTTGGCACGAGCTCTGAGAGCCGCCCGAGGGAGCTGGAGCAGACGCCGTGGGACTTTTCCTCTAAGTTACTGCAGCTTCCTCCTGGAGCTGGCCTGGGGTGGCGGCCCAAACATGGAAACGTGTTCTGAATCTTCTTCCCAGCAACCGCTGCTGGGCCTCAGTTTCTCTCTGTGAGGCAGGCAGTTGAGTGAAGATGAACAAGCCCATATCTTTGGGGACAAAATGAAAATATAATATTGCTAGTGTCAGACACTGCGCCGACTTCTGCACGTGCATCCTCTTAATCCTTAAAATAACTCGAGAGGTGGCAGTGATTGCACCCATTTTGCAGATAGGATAACTGCTCAGAAAGGGAGTGTGTGTTACTTAAGGTCACAGAGCTGGCAAGGGCACCAGGTGAGAATTTCAACCCAGAGCCACTGGCCTCCTAACCACAGTGCTCTCCTGCTGAGAGTGTAAGTACTCATCTTCCCAGCTCTCCCTGCACTCAGGGGGCCAGAACGCCCTGGGACCGGAAACTGCCGCCTGGATGACCTCAGCCAGCTGCCTCGTCTCACAGACGGGGAAAGTGAGAACCAGAGAAGGCCAGTGACTGGCCCAAGGTCACATTGCGTCCCATATCCTCCTCTCATTCCCAGACTTCCAGCTCCCCAACAGCCCCAGCGCAGAGTTGGGGAAAAAAATCTTCAGAGACATCCCCTTGGGAAGACAGCTGGGAGGCAGGGCTGGGCTGGGGGCATTTGCGACCCAGCGATGATGTGATGAGGTGCTGACGAAAGTACTGTATTTCCCCCTTTTGAGAAACGCTTTGGCATCAGACAAGTCTTGGGGGAGGGAGGAGAGGAATTTGGCAGGGATCTGGTTATAAGCCATCTGGAGGGCGGTGTGAAGACCGGAAAAGCTGCTGCCCGTTCTGTTTGGTCTCATCCCCTGAATGAGGTCACTGAATGTGCACGGGAGGGTCAGTGCTGCCCCACTCCAGCCTGATGGAGAAATCCTACCCCAAATCCCAAAGCAGGGACATTCCCGCCAATTTTGCAGCCTTTGTCCTGTGGGACCAATCCAGGGATGATCACACACTTGCCTGCCCACCCGGAAGTGAGTCTCACGTCATTGCATCAGAAGGGTGACAGCCTAACACAACTCATTGCTAAACCACTCCCCCGTGCTTAGTATTCACATTCTTGCTTCGTTCTCATCACTGCACAGGAGCCGTTATTCCCACCCCTCGCCCCCATTTACAGACGAGGACACTGAGGCCCAGAGAGTTTTTTGTTTTGTTTTGTGTTTTTTTGAGACTGAGTCTTGCTCTGTCACCTAGGCTGGAGTGAGGTGGCATGATCTCTACTCGCTACAACCTCCACCTCCCAGGTTCAAATGATTCTCCTGCCTCAGCCTCCCAAGTAGTTGGGACTATAGGCGCCCACCACCATGCCCAGCTAATTTTTGTATTTTTAGTAGAGACAGGGTTTCACCATGTTGGCCAGGCTGGTCTTAAACTCCTGACCTCAAGTGACCCACCACGCTCAGCCTCCCAAAGTGCTGGGATTACAGGCATGAGCCACTGCACCCAGCCTGATTTTGTTTTGTTTTGTTTTGTTTTTTTCAGAGATAGGGTCTGACTATGTTGCCCAGGCTGGAGTGCAGTGGTGTGATAGCAGCTCACTGCAGCCTCAAACTCCTGGGCCCAAGCGATCCTCTCACCCCAGCCTCCCAGGAGCTGGAACTACAGGTGCATACCACCATGCCTGGCAAATTTTCTTATTTTTTGTAAAGATGAAGTCTCACTATGTTGCTCAGGCTGGTCTGGAACTCAGGGGTTCAGGTGACCCTCCTGTAGTGCTGGGATTACAGGCGTGAGCCACTGTGCCCAGCCAACCCCAGAGAGTTCTGATGGGGTTACAGAGGTCCTGACCATGGAGCCCGAACTCCAATCCAGCTCTGTGAGGTGCGAGCCCAGGCTTCGTCCAGGGCCGCTGTGATGCAACTGTCACCACTTCCTGGCACCTCAAGTGACACCTTAGTATCATTCAGGGGGAAATGGCCCATATCCTGGCAATCCCCCCACCCCACTTTCTTCTCTGAATTAGGGACTTCAGCAGAGACAGAGCCTCAGCAGCCTCCACCATCCCCTCGTGTCGGCCTTGCTCACCCACGGATGAGTCAGTCGGAATTTTGGACATCCTGGCTCAGCGGCTGTGGTACCAGGAGCTGTCAGGAGGCGGGAATGTAGGGAATGTGGCTCACTGTGCTCCTGCCCGCCCAGGCCGAATCCGCAGAGAGGTTTGGAAGGTGAATGACACAATGTTTGTCAAGGGCTTGGGACGACAGGTGCATGTGAAGATGAGGACAAAGACTGATTCTTTTCTTGGGGCTGCCGGCACAGTTTCACCTCCCTCCCACACATGTCCGCGTTCCAGGCCCGGACACTTGGTGCCCTGGGCTCCAATGAAGGGCAAGACATCACTGATTAGGAAGCAAGAAGGGGAAAAAATGTCCCCGGCTCTTAAAAGAGTGTTTGACCTCTTTGCCCAGATGCCATCCCGAAACACAGCATTTTTGGATTTTTTTTTCTTTTAGAGACAGGGTCTTGCTCTGTCACCCAGGCTGGAGTGCAGTGGCATGATCACAGCTCACTGCAGCTTTCAACTCCTGGGCTCAAACAACCCTTCCCCCTCAGCCTCCCAAAGCTGGGAGGTAGGCGTGAGCCACTGCATCGGGCCCTGACATGGCTTGGATTCCGTCTCTCTCCGGCTCAGATGCCTTTGTGCAGGCCACACAGACTTTTCCAGCATCTTCTCGGTGTGGGGCTCTGTCTGGGCACCAAGAGTGGTGAAGAAGGCAGTGATAGTCCTTCCCCCAGGGAGTTTCCCTTCTGGAGAGGGGTTCAGAAAATTAAAAAGTGAGTGTGTGATTACAGATTAGCAGTGTGGAGGAGGAAACAAACCAGGTCTACGATGGAAATTCGAGGAATGGAGTTCCTTTAAAATGAAACAAACCCGGCCGGGCGCGGTGGCTCACGCCTGTAATCCCAGCACTTTGGGAGGCCGAGGCGGGTGGATCACGAGGTCAAGAGATCGAGACCATCCTGGTCAACATGGTGAAACCCCGTCTCTACTAAAAATACAAAAAATTAGCTGGGCATGGTGGTGCGTGCCTGTAATCCCAGCTGCTCCAGAGGCTGAGGCAGGAGAATTGCCTAAACCCAGGAGGCGGAGGTTGCGGTGAGCCGAGATCGCGCCATTGCACTCCAGCCTGGGTAACATGAGTGAAACTCCGTCTCAAAAAAAAAAAAAAAAAAAAAAACAGTATAAAAAAAAAAAAAAAAAAAAAAAAAAAAAAAAAAGTGAAACCCCGTCTCAAAAAAAAAAAAAAAAAATGAAACAAACCCCGAGAGTTGTGTGGTGCCTAAATGCGCTACTGAACACACTGTGTTTCCCAGCCTTGCCGCCTCAGTTCGTGTAATCCCCGCATCCGGTTCCTTTTTCTTCCCACCTTTCCAGGGCCTGTGCGCCCACCTTGCACTCCAGAAACTTCCTTGCCCACTTAGTGCTCTGCCCTCTGGATATAAAGCCACCTTCTCACTTCTCACCCTTCCTGTGGGAAGCATCGCTGTCCCCTGCACCAAGGCTGCGTGAGAATTCCCTCCGACACACGTGCCCCAGAATCTTTTATTTTGGTGCCAGACACTGGAGAGACGCAAAATAAATACTTCTTTAGCAAATGGGCATCCCCAGATTCCGGCTGACTGTGGGAGGTCAGGAGAATTTGGAGATCTGAGGAAAGAAATCGTGTTTAGGAGACACCCAGGGCAGGAGCCAGCCTGGACTGTGAGGATTCAGGAGGTCCGCATCACATGTGCGCTGTTCAGGAAGGAGGAAGGGCTGAGGGTAGAAACTGTTTGATCAGCCCCTCTTCCGGAAGCGCAGGCCCACAGATGTTGCCTTGATTACCTATCGAAATGAGCAAATGCCAGAATTCACCCAAGGCCTTGCTGACGCAGGGCACTGGAGAGAGGGAAACCGCTGGGCTGATTATCTTGGCTTTATCCACCACATCTGTTTCAGCTCAGCATCTCTGCTTGTCATCTTTAAAGAGATGGCTACAGAGTTACAGAATCCGAGAGCTGGAAAGGGCCTCGGAAGTCCTCACATCTCTCCCCCTCCCTTTGCAGATAAGGGTCGTGTAGCTCAGAGGCTGTGACTCACCCACAGCCACCCGGCCAGTAGGAGGCCCAGCTGGGCCCGGAAAGGGGGACTGTGGCTCTCACCTCCCAGGCCGGAGCCTTTCCCGGTTTTCCAAGCTTCCTCTTGGCTCACACCAAGTCATTTCCCCATTGGCCTCCGTTAGGCCTCACAAGTGAGACAAGCTAGCCATGGCCCTTTCTCCCCACTTCCCTCACTGCCCACCACCCTGCAAAAAGGGAGACGTTCTCTTCCAGAACCAAACGTCAATGGTTTTTCTCTTCACCCGATGTTCTGTACCCTCCAAGCTAGGTTCAACTCCGGCGCACAGGTGCCTACACTCACACAGTGACTGGAAGAATGTTATTCATTCACCCTCCTGTCAACTCCCATCAGAAGTACAAGAACCTTACATTTTAAAATGGCCAACATTGGCCAGATGCGGTGGCTCGGGCCTGTAATCCCAGCACTTTGGGAGGCTGAGGCGGGCGGATCACGAGGTCAAGAGATCAAGACCAGCATGGTGACACCCTGCCTCTACTAAAAATACAAAATTAGCTGGGCATGGCGGTGTGTGCCTGTAATCCCAGCTACTCAGGAGCCTGAGACAAGATAATTGTTTGTACCTGGGAGGCAGAGGTTGCAGTGAGCTGAGGTCGTGCCACTGTACTCCAGCCTGGGTGACAGAATGAGACTCTGTCTCGAAGGAAAAAAAAAAGAAAAGGCCAACATGGTGAAACCCCATCTCTACTAAAAATATGAAAAATTAGCCGGGCGTGGTGGCAAGCTCCTGTAGTCCCAGCTGCTCGGGAGGCTGAGGCAAGAGAATGTCTTAATTCTCTGGGTCAACTCTGGGGACCAAGAGGCCATTTCTCAGTCACCTTGAGTGCCGAGGGGTCAGAGGGACTTGATTCTGCCCTGAATCGTCACACTCTCCTTGACCATGGCCTCCCCAAGGCATCTCAACCCCATTTTTCTGAGCCCCCCTGTTGACTGTAACCCCCCATCCAGGCCAAGTCAGCAGGCTCTCTGGAGGGTGCTTCATGTCCATTCTGGAAGGGAGAGATTATTATCCCCACTCCCTCCCACTTTACAGGTGTAGAAATTGAGGCTCAGGGAGGTTAAGCTGCCTCGCCATGGTCACCCGGCTAGTCAGTGGTAGAGTCAGAATTCAAACCCAGGTCTCACTCCAGAGTTCATTTCTTTCCACAAGGCTTCCCCGTGTGCCTCAAAGGAGCTAGAGGTGGCTCAAGGTCTCCCTGCATGCACGCTCAGTAACAGCGCCCCAGTGGCCTGCCAAGTGCCTGGATCTCCTCACCGGAGTCATTTCTCGCGTGACCCCAGCCTCCGGTGGCTAGGCATTCCTTCCTAATGGAAAAGACTGAGGATGGCCGTGTGCAGTGACTCAGGCCTATAATCCCAGCACTTTGGGAGGCCGAGGCAGGCAGATCATCTGAGGTCAGGAGTTCGAGGTCAGCCTGGCCATCATGGTGAAACCCCGTCTCTACTAAAAGTACAAAACTTAGCCAGGTGTGGTGGTGGGTGCCTGTAATCCCAGCTACACAGGAGGGGCTGAGGTAGGAGAATCGCTTGAACTCAGGAGGTAGAGGCTACAGTGAGCTGAGATCGCACCGCTGAACTCCAGGCAGGGCGACAGAGCAAGACTTCTTCTCAAAAAAAAGAAAAATACTGAGGATAAGCGGGAGGGGAGGGTATACAAGAAGACCCTTGGCAGATTTGATGATCACAGGAATGGTCTGAGGCTTGACAGCAAGGCCCAGAGGGCTTGGGAAGGCATGCGGTTGACAGATGGAGAGGAGGAGGAGGAAGAAGAGAGAGGTCTCCAAGGCAAAGCCTGGATGCGGGTGGGGGCAGGACACGAGGGCAGCACCAGGAAGGTAAAATGGGTGCGGAGGACAGTGGGTTTCTCCGCTCTGAGGAATCAAAGCCCTCAGGGGCCGGCTCTGGGCAGGGATTGGTTTTGGGGCGGAAGGTGGAGGGCCGGCATGACTGTGCGGCATTAGTCAGCAGCGGAGCTTTATGAAAGGAGGGATTGTCCGGAGCTTCCTTACTCACTGGGCCAACTGGGTCGTCCCCAGTCCGGGGAGCTGGGCTGTTATCAGAAGGGGACCGGGAATTCTGTGCCGCTCACTGCCCAGGTTGAATGGCTGGGGCCACAGGGGACAAGCGTGGGGGCCGTGTCCAGCCTCAGCGGCTGTGACTCAGGCCTCAGCTGAGTTTCTTCATTGTCCACTGTCCCTGGGATAGTGGGACCAGAGCTCTGTGGGAAGCCTGACTCCCTGCTCTTGTGATGGAGGAGACCCACGGCTGATTCACGGGAGCTTGTCCCCAGCATCACCCCGGCTGACCTGCCGCACCCCATCTGAAACCCACGGAGTTGCAGGCATGCCTGGAAGACCCCAGCATTCATCCTCCTCCTCCTTCAGTCACTCGCAGTCATCCTTTCTATGACTGTGTTTTCCAATCTTCATGTTTTCTTCCAATGGCAAAAGTAATCTATTGAATATTAGATTCAAAAAGAATGAAATTCTGATATATGCTCCAATGTGAGTGAACTTGAGGATATTATGTCAAGTGAAATAAGCCAGACACAAAAGGACAAATACTGTGTGATTGCACTTATATGAGTCAAATTTGTAGAAACAGAAAGCAGAATAAAGGTTGCTAGGGGCTGAGGAAGTGGGAAGGGAGAGTTATTGTTTAACGGGGACAGAGTTTCACTTGGGGGAGATGGATGGTGGTAGTGATTGAACATTGGGAATATACTTAATGCCACTGAACCATACACTTAAAAATGGTTCTCCAGGTGCAGTGGCTCATGCCTGTAATCCCAGCACTTTGGGAAGCCGAGACGGGAGGATCACGAGGTCGAGAGATTAAGACCATCCTGGCCAACATGGTGAAACCCCTACGTCCTGGCCAACATGGTGAAATGCCTCCACTAAAAATACAAAAATTAGCTGGGTGTGGTGGCACATGCCTGTAGTCCCAGCTACTTGGGAGGCTGAGGCAGGAGAATCACTTGAACCCGGGAGGCAGAGGTTGCAGTGAGGCAAGACTGCGCCATTGCACTCCAGCCTGGCAACAGAGCAAGACTCGGTCACAAAAAAAAAAAAATTTTTTTTAAATTAATTAATTAATTAATTAATTAAAATGGCTCAAATGGGGCCGGTCGCAGTGGCTCATGCCTGTAATCCCAGCACTTTGGGAGGCTGAAGCAGGTGGATCACGAGGTCAAGAGTTCGAGACCATCCTGGCCAATATGGGGAAACCCCGTCTCTACTAAAAATACAAAAAAATTAGCCTGGTGTGGTGGCGCATGCCTATAGTCCCAGCTACTTGGGACACTAAGGCAGTAGAATCACTTGAACCCAGGAAGCGGAGGATGCAGTGAGCCAAGATCTCGCCACTGCACTCCAGCCTGGGTGACAGAGCGAGACTCCATCTCAAAAAAAAAAAAAGTGTTTCAAATGGAATATTTAATGTCATGCATATTTTACCACAATAAAGTAAAACAAACAAAAAGTGATCTATTGTTCAAACAACATATAAAAGATAAAACATGAAAGTAGATGGCTGGGCTCATTATTATCCTCATTTCTCACCCTCTGTTACCAGTTTGGAATATCCACTTTCAAAACCTATAATGTTCCCACACAATCGTGTATGTGTGGGCAAGTATAGGCCCTGAGGGAGGAAGGGAATGTGGTCTCCAGGTGCCAGACACATGCTCCTTATCCCTGTCTCTTTGAAGGACAATGTCATACCTGCATCCCCAGGTGCCGGTGGCAAGGTCATGGCAAGGTCAAGCATGAACAATCACCACCATCCAGAGATGTCTTAGAGTTCCTGGCTTAGTGCTAAGCCCATTCACATGAATGAGCACAATCTCTATACCAGCATCATGAGGAAGGTATATTTTTATGATCACTTCAAAGTCCATTTCAAGGCCAGGCACAGTGGCTCACCTCTGTAATCCCAGCACTTTGAGAGGCCGAGGCAGAAGGATTGTTTGAGCCTAGGAGTTCAAGACCATCCTGGACAACATAGTGAGACCCTGTCTCTAAAAAGTTAAAAATTAGCCAGGCGTAGTGGTGGTGTGTTCCTGTAGTCCGAGCTACTCAGAAGGCTCATGTGGGAGGATCGCCTAAGCCCAGGAGTTCCAGGCTACCATGAGTCGTGATCGCACCATTGCACTCCAGCTTGGGCAACAGAGTGAGACCCTGTTTCAAAAACACAAAACAGTCCAGGCTAGATGTGATGGTTCATCCTTGTAATACCAGTACTTTGGGAGGCCGAGGTGGGTGGATCACCTGAGGTCAGGAGTTCAAGACCAGCCTGGCCAACATGGTGAAACCCCATCTCACTAAAAATACAAAAATTAGCCAGGTGTGGTGGCACATGCTTATAATCCCAGCTACTCGGTGGCTGAGGCAGGAGAATCGTTTGAACCCGGGAGGTGGAGGTTGTAGTGAGCCAAGATCATGCCACTGCACTCCAGCCCGGGCAACAGAGCAAGACTGTGTCTCAAAAAACAGAAACAAAAAACTAGTCCATTGCATAAAAGAAGACTCAGTCTCAAAAAACAGAAACAAAAAACTAGTCCATTTCATAAATGAAGACTCAAAGGAGCACAGCAGGGATGACCTGTGAGATTGCCAGGTTTTACACAGATGCCTCTGCTATCACGTGCCCCGATCCTCAGCAGAGGGGGGTGCTATAGGGCAACTGCATACTCTGTAGAAATCCCTTAATTTCTGGCTTTCCTGTTGACTGTACATTCCCAGGGAGAAGGCTTATGCTGTCTTGTTTCCTGCTTGGTCCTCCGCAAGCCTCGAAACACAGTAGGTGTTCAACAAATATTTTCGGAGAGAATGCTTCTCATTCATTTCTCTATTTGATCTTCTCCCACACTCCTATGAGGTAGCAAATTAGGAAATACGATTGCTGCTGCTGTTAGTCATCTGGTTAGCAGGCGAGATGGGATGACTTCCTCTGGGTCACACGGCCAGGGCCTGCTGAGCTGGTCTCAGGCTCCTGGCTCCCCTCCCAGGCATTTTCAACCCTATCATGAAGACCTTGGCTCCTGTGCTTAAAAAACAAAAGATATTAATTGGGAGGAGGAAGGCTTTGAGTCATTACCAGCAACAATAATAATAATTACAATCCTCCTCCTTGTAACCTTTAACTCATGTAATCCCCACTTCCATAGCACCAGTGAGGGAGGTGCTATTATTATCTCTGATAGATTGTTCTGCAGCTAGACAGAGAGATTGCGCAACTTCCTCAACATCACACAGCTACGAGCCGGGATTTGAACCCCATCTGGTTCCAGAGCCCGTAAACCACAAGTTAGAAATAGTTCAGTTCCAAGTAGCATCCTCCACCGGCCCAGACAGACTCACAGCACGTGTGGGCTGAGTTTGGTAAGGGAGGGGGCTGAATGGGACATCCATGTATTCTCTACCACATTCGTTCAGTCTCATTTAGAGATAATTTGCTGAAACCCACCTGGGCGCCCTGCCGAGCGTCTGGCCCTAGGGCACGGCAAGAGCAGGATTGTGCCTTTCTACCCCCAGGGAAGTTTTGCTCAGGTAGGAGAGGCAGACATCATTGTGCAATTGACGATTGTTTGATTAGAGCAGAGATGAGTGCCACAGGGGAGCAAGTACAAGGCTCTGTCTGCCTAAACCCAGGGTGAGGAAGGCTGCCTCTTGGAGCTGCCATTTCAGTGGCAGCCTGCGGGTGGCAGGAATCAGGAAGCTAAGGGTAGAGAGCATTCCATAGTCTGGGCAGGGGCTTGGATCTGACTAAGATGGAAAGATGGCCGGTGTGGCTGGAGCTGGTGAGGGAGGAGGAGAGGAGTGGGGATGTGGGTTCCAGGGGACGTGGGTCAGCACTGTCCTGCCCAGAGCCCGAGTCCTCTCGGACAGAACTAACACTGCTTCGAACATCGTCACTTTCGCTATTATCCTTAAAGAGCAAACGGAAGACCAAGTTAAAAGTTCCCATTTCTGGCCGGGTGCAGTAGTGGCTCATGCCTGTAATCCCAGCGCTTTAGGAGGCTGAGGTGGGAGGATTGCTTGAGTCCAGGAATTCAAGACCAGCCTGGGCAACATAGCAAAACCTTGTATCTACAAAAAAATTAAAAGAATTTAGCCAGGTTTTGTGGCACGCACCTGTAGTCCCAGCTACTTGGGAGGCTGAGATGGAAGGATTACTTGAGCCTAGGAGATAGAGGCTGAAGTGAGCCATGATCGTGCCACTGTATTCTAGCCTGGGCAACAGAGTGAGATCCCATCTCCAAAAAAAAAAAAAAACAGTTATTTCTCCCCAGGTTGCTGGGCTTAGATGGGGCCTCCAACAAGCATTTAATCTACATGTCCGCATCTGTGCTGACGTTTGCATGTGACAACATGCTATTGTATTTTTTGACCTTCACAACCACCTGGAAGGAAGGAAGGAGAGCAGATGTCAGGGCCCGGTACCGAGGAGGAAACTGAGGCAGGAAGAGGCAGCATCTGAGCTCCCGGCCCTCCTTTCATAGTGGCCTTTTCTTCTCTGTAAGATGCATTCAATAGCACCTTAGTCACTGAGTTGCAAGGGGATGTGGAGAGGGTTACGTGATGTCATCCAGGCAGAGTTGGGCAGATAAAAGCTCAACATCAGTGTTCACTAAGCGGCGGCTGCCGTCACTGTCAAGATAACCAGAGTCGTGACGCTTAGGATTCCCATACTCAGCTTCTCCCTGACCACCTGTCCTGCCATGGGCTGGAGACTGTGCCAGGAGCTGGGAGGCAGGGAGGTATCAGAGGCATCCCCTGCCCTTAAGGAACATACCGTCTAGTGGGGGAGGCAGGTAATTAGCAACCCAAGGCAGCCAGCAAAACACTGAAGAAGGACCAGGGCTCGGGGAGTCTTTGTGGCAGGTGTGGCAGAGGATGGAGAACAGCTTGAACCTCTGAGATAGGAACGTGGATGAGGACTCTGCAGAAAGCTCAGATGGTTTGTGGCAGGTGTTCTGTGGGGCTGGAGCAGCCAGAACTGAGGCTGCTAAGTCAGTGAGCATCGCACCTGATGGAGTCTGAATTGTAGCTCCATCCCTCAGGGTGAGCAGGCGGCCACCGGGGATCAGGTGTGAGACCTGCTGTTTGGATGGTCGTCATTGACGCTGTGGTGAAAAACACAAGGCTAGGCCAGGCGTGGTGGCTGATGCTTGTAATCCCAGCACTTTGGGAGGCCAAGGTCGGGGGGGATTGCCTGAGGTCAGGAGTTCGAAACCAGCCTGGCCAACCAGGCTGGTGAAACCCCCTCTCTACCAAAAATACAAAAACTAGCTAGATGGGATTACAGGTGCCTGTAGGGCACCTGTAATCCCAGCTTGCCTGGAGGCTGAGGCAGGAGAATCACTTGAACCCGGGAGGCGGAGGTTGCAGTGAGCTGAGATCGCACCACTGCACTCCAGCCTGGGTGACAAGAGCGAGACTCCATCTCAAAAACGACAACAACAACAAGGCTCCATCTTTCCCGAAGCTGTCAACCAGTGCAACAGATCCTTCTTAGCAACAGCATTTATTTGGAATTCTTCTCTGATTGCAGATGTAAACCGTGCAGAATGCAGAAAAGGTAGAACTCACATGTGCATGCGTGTGTGCCTCTGCACGTGTGCGTGCACACACACACATGAACGGGGGCCGGGAGGAAGCCAAGATCATTTATAGCTCACCACCCCAAGTGGCCCTGGTTAACCCCTCAGAGGAAGTCCTTACAATCTTTCTTTTATTCCCTGAAGGGGCCCATTCCAAGTGCTGTAAGAGGGGGAAACCCGGGGAGGTGACAGGGACCAGGGAAGTCCGGGATGGCTTGAGGGAGAAGGTGAAATTCAGACTCAGTCTTAAAAGAGGGGCTAGGTTTGAAAAGACCAAGGTACAAGAAGAGGAATTCCAGACAAGGGCACCAGCATGGCTAAGGCACAGCGCTGGGGAAATGAACGAGGAGCGTGATCATTTACGGAGCACTTACCCACACGCCAGCTTCTGAACATCTGTTACTTGGCTGGGTACAGAGGCTCACGCCTGTAATCTCAGCACTTTGAGAGGCTGAGGCAGGAGGATTGCTTGAGTCTAGGAGTTCAAGACCAGCCTGGGCAACATAGCAGGATCCCATCTCTAAAAAAAAAAAAGATTTTAAAATTAGCCAGATGTGGTGGCATGCGTCTGTAGTCCCAGCTACTCAGGTGGCTGAGGTGGGAGGATCACCTGAGCCCAGGAGGTTGAGGCTGCAGTGAGCCATGATCACTGCACTCCAGCCTGGGTGACAGAGGGAGACCCTGTTTCAAAACCCAAAAAACAGAAAAATCCATGTTATGTGAATCGATTGGGCAACCCATGGGGTGGAGACTTTCAGGGTGAGGAAACTGAGGCCCCAACACCCCTTGGCCCTTCTGCGGGTGTTGCTCAGACTCAGGACTGTCTCACACCCAAGTGAAATGGGGGCTGCCTCGAATGGGGCTGGTTATGGGGGATTGGGCCCCACTGAGTTCCAGTGGCCTGGGCCCTCGGACTGCCTGTCCGAGGAAGGGGATGGAGCATCAGGTGCCTGGGCAGCAAGGGAAGGGTGAAGGATGAGGGCATGAGGGGACATCACCTGCTTCCATCCTGTGCCAAAGGGGCTTTATCAGAGTACTGCAGACCCTGACAATCGCCACTGCTCATCTGAAGCTCGGCTTCTCAGAGTGTGGGCCTGCTACCCGCAAGGCCAGAGATAAGGCAGCCCCGGTCTCGGGCCTCTAACTGTTGGTGACTAAGCAGAAGTCACACGAGGCTGATGGCTAGATGGAAAGGAAGCCTCCTCAGCATCTTCTGCCCACCTCCCCTGGCCATTCCGGGTTGGGGAGTAGGGGCGGGGGAAGGGCAGATCCAGGCAAGAAAAACAGCAACAAGAAAGATTTTTAAAACCCTGCACATGGCTGGGTGTGGTGGTTCACGCCTGTAATCCCAGCACTTTGGGAGGCCGCGGCGGGTGGATCTCTTGAGGTCTGGGATTCAAGACAAGCCTGGCCAACATGGTGAAACCCCATCTCTACTAAAAATACAAAAAATTAGATGGGAGTGGTGGCTTGGTCCTGCAATCCCAGCTGCTCGGGAAGCTGAGGCAGGAGAATCTCTTGAATCTGGGAAGTAGAGGTTGCAGTGATCCGATATTGTACCACTGGACTCCAGCCTAGGTGACAGAATGAGACTCTGTCTCAAAAATACAAATAAATAAATATAAATAAATTTATAAATAAATAACCCTGCACGCTCCTGCCGTGCCATTTGGTTCATGAAGCGCTTTGACTCTTATTATCAGTGTGAAAAGGAAATATGGGGACCTCAGAGCCAGCCCGAGATCCAGGCCTCACGTCACCATTTTCTGGCTGTGTGACTGTGGGCAGGTGACTTCACCTCTCTGAGCCTCTGTTTCCTCATCTGTAAAATGGCAACAGTAACACCATCTCCCCTTCTCTGTGTCAGCTCAGTGTCCAGCCAGCCTGTGGCCACCTTCCTCCCGGTCCTCTGCCCTCCCCACGGGCCTTCCCCTTGCTCCAGAGGGCAACACCTTTGCACGGCGCCAGACAGCTGGCCCTTGCCAGGCCACGAGTTGGGTCAGACCCCAGTCTACCAACATGCTGCTGGGTGGACGAGCCTGGACAGCCGGAGGAATCTTGTCCCGGCTCCCATCGGCAGCCCAGGGTGGGTGGGTGTGAGGGAGAGAGGGAGGGGAGGAGGGGCGCCCCCGACAGGAAGCCTCTGATTCTGCCAGCAAAGGCTTTTGTTCCCTAAAATGCCAGGCCAGGGCAGTCTGCTCTGCCAACAAGAAGACTGGCCTCCAACAATAATGTTTTTCCCTGGGTTTTCTAGAATGCATCAGCTGCTTTCTAATTTGAACCATCAGGAGAAAGCGTGTATGTGCTGAGTCTCAGAGCAGCCGTGTAAAAAAAACTGCTCCCCAGGCTGGACCAGAGCTGGCCTCCGAGGGGCTTTGGCCAAGGGGCCTCTGAATGGGAGGCTGGGAGTGCCTCTCGGGTGCCTTCCCGTCCAGCCCAGGCCCTCAGCTGGCGTCCTTCCCAGGGCCCTCTGGCCACTGTTCTCTCCACCTACCCCCAGGAGTCTGCTGGGCACCAGAGCCCATGGAGGTTCTCGGGGCAATCATGTCACCATTACTGAGGTTCACACAGATGGCCACGTGCTGCGGGTCAGCAACGTGCTGAGTACTTCACAGTCACATCCATCTACCGAGTCTCACTCCACAGAAGAGAGTGACAAGACTGGTATAGAGGAAAGTCCCTGCGCAAAGTCCCCCAGCACTGAAGGGTTGGGATTCCAGCCCCGGCTCTGCCTTGACGGTTCCATAGCCAGGCCTTACCACTTTGCAAATAAAACAATTAAGACTCACCACTTCTGGGCCAGGCACGGTGGCTCACGCCTGTAATCCTAGCACTTTGGGAGACAGAGGCAGGTGGATCACTTGAGGTCAGGAGTTCAAGACCATCCTGGTCAACATGGTGAAACCCCGTCTCTACTAAAAATACAAAACATTAGCTGGGCATGGTGGTGCGTGCCTGTAATCCCAGCTACTCAGGAGCCTGAGGCAGGAGAATTGCCTGAACCCAGGAGGCGGAGGTTGCGGTGAGCCGAGATCGCGCCATTGCACTCCAGCCTGGGTAACAAGAGCAAAACTCCGTCTCAAAAAAATAATAATAAAATAAATAAATAAATAAAGAGACTCACCATTTCATACCTACTAAGTGTGGCTAGAATCAAAAAGTCACATAAGGCCAGGCGTGGTGGTGTATGCCTGTAATCCCAGCACTTTGAGAGGCTGAGGCAGGAGGGTGTCTTGAGGTCAGGAGTTCAAGACCAGCCTGGGCAACACAGCAAGACCCCGTCTCTAAAAAATAAATGTTAAATAACATAAATAAATAACAGTGTCATATAATGCAAGAGATAGCCAGAATGTGGAAAAACCAGAATCTCTGTCCACTGCTGGTGGGAATGTGGGATGGTACAGCCGCTGCGGAACAGCCTGCCAGTTCCTCAAGTAATCAGACAGAGCTGCCACGTGACCCAGCAACCTCACTCCTAGCCATGCACCCGAGAGAAAGGAGACGCACGTGCACACAAAGGCAGGAACACGAATGTTCACAGCAGCCTTATTCACGACAGCCAAAATGTCGAAACAAGTCAAATGGAGAAACAAAATGCGGAATATCCATATGATAGAACGCTATTCAGCCATAAAACGGAATGAAGTCCGACCCATGCTGCAACATGCAGGAACCTTGCAGACGCTATGCCGGGGACAGAAGCCAGTCCCACAGGCCACATGTTGTAATTCCATGTAGACGTTCCGAGTACGAAATATCTAGAGTAGGAAATTTCGTAGAAACAGAAAGATTAGTGGTTGCTCGTGGTTGGGGGTGAGGATGGGAGGGCAATAGCCAAAGGGTACAGGACCTTCTTGCTTTCTTTCTTTTCTTTCTTCCTTCTCTCTCTCTCTCTCTTTCTTTTTCTATCTCCTTCCTTCTGTCCCTCCCTCCCTCCCTTCCTTCATTTCTCTCTCTCTTTCCCTCTCTCTCTCTCTTTCTTTCTTTTTCTATCTCCTTCCCTCCCTCCCTCCCTCCCCCTTTCCTTCCTTCCTTTCTCTCTCTCTCTCTCTTTCTCTCTCTCTCTGTCTTTCTTTCTTTCTTTCTTCCTTCCAGGGTCTCATTCTGTCACCCAGGCTGAGTGCAGCGGTGCAATCATAGCTCACTTCAGCCTCCAACTCCTAGCCTCCAGACATCCTCCCCCCTCAGCCTCCTGAGTGGCTGGATTCACAGGCCCACACCACCACACCTGACTAGTTTCTTATTTTTATTTATTTATTTATTTACTTTTTGTGGATATGAGATCTTGCTGTATTTCGCAGGCTGGTCTTGAACTCCTGAGCTAAAGCAATCCTCCTTCTTAGCCTTCCAAAGGGCTGGGAGTACAGGCGTGAGCCACTGTACCTGGCCCAAGCTCTTTCTGCACTGGTAAAAATGTTCTAAAATTGACTGTGGTTGCACATATCAGCGAATACACTAAAAACCACTGAATTCTGCACTTTAAATGGGTGAATTCTAGTGTGTGAATTCTCTCTCAGTAAAGCTGTTGAATAAAGGGTGAAGGTGCAGGCTTTGAGGAACTCACAGGTTGGGGAGGACAGAGAAATAAACGATTCCGGTCATAACACAGCAGGCACGGGCGGGGCACGGGGGACACGGCCGGGTGAGCGGGGCTGGCTGAGGACAGGTTCTGAGCTCAGGAGTGAAAATAAGTTTTTCTCAAGAGGCCATTTTAGTACATTGCTATGGAAAGAGAGGGGGACATTTCTCAGCCTCAGGAACTTGGGTGAAGGGAGAGGCAATCCAGGAAGGCTTCCTGGACCAGGTGCCATTTGGCTGAGTCCTGAAAAATGAGTCAGGCAAGAAGCAAGGGGAGGAAGAAGATGTCACAGGGAAGAGGGCAGAAGCCTACTCAGAGAATGTTCCAGGTGGAGGTGGGGAAGTGACAGGGAGGGGAATCCTGCCTGGTGCAGTGGGAAGGGCAGTCCCTCCTATATATACCTCTACCCCCTGTGTTTCTTCAAGCAAGCCCTTGCCTCTTTCTGGGCCTGGATTCTAACAAAAGCCCTTCCATCTCTGAGGCTGACAGCCTCTGGGCTCAGGTTGGAGGGAGGAGGGCAAAAGGAGGGCAGACAGGGAATCGGGGGAGGGGTCATCGTTGGGTGTCAGGGCCTGGGGACAGAGGGACTGAGGCCTCTGTGCACTTCGGTGGCCCTAGAACCCGACCTGCTGCCCAGGGGCCAAGTTCCTGCCCCCCAAGTCCTCCCCGGGAAACCCAAGTGCCTGAGGAGGAATCGAAACAGAAACACAGGTGTCTCTCCCTGGGCAGATTCCAAGAAAGAAAAGCAAGTGGCCTCTAGAGAAGGGAACTTGTGAGCTTTGAAGGGAGGAAGAAAACCCACGCCCCGAGAGGAAATGAGAGAGAAGGGGAGGTGTGAGAGAGAAGCAGGGGCCCTGGGCGCGGGCCACGCCGGCCACGACCCACGGCCACGCCACCAGTCAGGCTTGGGAAACCCAACCGCAGGCAGCTTCAAAGGGGCACGAGAAGTGTCTGTGGAGGAGGAGCAGCCTTGGCGACGGTCCCCAATCGTGCCACCAGCCTTCTGTCTCCTTGGCTCTGATACTCTCTTGGCCTCCCCGAGTCACCATGGTGCTGGCATTAATGGGTCCTGAATTTGGAATCATGGGGTCTCCTTTTGGCCTTTTGGAGACCAGCCTTTTGGCCCCACTGTGTGTGATTTGCAGTCTCTGAGCCTCAGTTTGCTCATCTGTGAAATGGGGATTGCCAGTGCTGCTCTGCCTCTGCTGTCGGGGATCACAGGTTGCACCCTGGAGGGAGACAAAGCAATGTGCATGAAAACACCTGGTCATGTAAGCTTCGTGGGTGTGATGATATTAACCTCTTGTATGGTGAGGATATCAACCTCTTTATGCAATGTTTTCACCTTTCTGAAACATCTTCTCATTAGTTACCTCCTCTGAGCCTCCAGTGCTCAGTGTGAAAAGGCAAGTGGATGTCCTTATACCCATTTGACAGAAGATAAAACTGAGGCTTGGAGAAGCAGCATCAAGGAGCAGGCAGGAGAACCTCGGTGATGTTGGGCTCCTCGGGCCTGGACATCACCACCAACCTCTTTGCTTTCCTCTGGCCCTGTTGGCTTCCAAGCTGGGGTAATTGGGGTTCTTGTGCTTTTCATGCAGGTGGAGACCACCCTGACACCCCAAGCCAAACCTCCTGTGTCACATGGAGGGTGTTCAGGCTGGAGCAGGAAAGAGTCACAAACACACCATCAAATATTTGAATACCTTTTAGGAAGAAGCTGTATTAGGCTAGTTCTGGGTGATCCCAAGGGTAGAACAAGGGAAATCCCCTGGGAAGTTATAGGAACACAGAGAAGGGATTTCAGTTCATTATGGAAAGGAACATTCGGAATACGCTGAACCAGTTACAGATGGGATGCACTGCCTGTTGGGTGGTGAGCTCCCCATCACTGGGGGCATTCAAGTGCAGGCCTGACAACCAGGTGGTAGAAGAGGTAGTGCAGAGGGGAGCAGATTTTATGAGGGAGGTTACCCTAGAGCCGGGCTCCTCAACCTCAGCCCAATCCACACTCTTGGAGGTGGGGGCTGCCCTTGGCATTGTAGGATATTCAGTAGCATCCCCAACTGTGACAGCCAAAAATGTTTCCAGACATTGTCAAGTGTGCTCCGGGGCAGAATCGCCCCCAGTTGAGAAGTACTGGCTTAGCTGACCTTTAAGATCCCCTGAGATCCTAGGATTCTGTCATTGTACTCAAGGAACTGCCAGAGTCACTGTCATTTTTTGAGCCCCATGTGGCCTGCATGCTGCTAAGAGTCTCAGATGCATCATGCCCTTTCATGTAGTAGCTGCCTGGATCGGTACCTCTTCTTACCTCACCCTCCCCAGTCCTCGGCTGGGTTTACTCCAACTCCTTACATCCCAGATGGGGTCCCTCCCACCAGCTGCAGCCCCTCCCTGCACCCCCATCTCATTCACATCCCCTCTTTGATTATATCCCAGCACCCCTCTAGAGTCCCCATGTCTGTCTTCCCATTGGACACTGGGCTCCTGGAGGCCCCTTGGCTCTTGTTCAACTCTGGATCCCCATATAGCGGGGTCTCGACACACTTGTCCTAAGAGATCGAGGCAGACACATTAGCTCAGGGGCATCAGCTAACCGGCCCTGGTCAGCCAGGACTGCCTGACTATGAGGCCCTCGAGTCCCCTAAACGCACCCTGGGAAGCAGCCTGTCGTCCGGCTCCTCCGTGCACAGGTCCCTAACCCAGAGGCCCACAGTGTCCACCGGAAGGACGAGGAGCGGGTCGTGTGGGCAGGAGCCTCTCCTGGAGGAGGAAGTGACCTGGATAATGAGGGTGACCACAGCCTCGTTCACCAAACCCCAGATACCCAAGCGGGTCTGTTTCTTCAAAGCCAGAAGGAGAGCGCTTTGGGGGAAACAAGGGAAGTCCCACAGAGGAATGGTCAGGCGGAGGGTGTTCCTGTTAACCGAATATTCTGATTAAGTGAGAGCCGCAGCATGGGCTGGCAGGAAGCCCACTGCCCTTTGTGGGGCTGTGTTTGTGGGGTTTCTTTCGTAGAGTGAGGAAGATTTGAACTATGTTAGTGGTTTCCAACCTTTTTGGGTGTTTTTATTTTGGTTTTAGCAGAAGCTGCCCCTGCTTCTTAAAGGAAAATCTCATGTCATATCCCGTATGTAAAACCCCATCCCAAGGCCAGGCAAGGTGGCTCACGCCTGTAATCCCAGCACTTTGGGAGGCCAAGGCAGGCGGATCACTTGAGCCCAAAAGTTCGAGACCAGCCATGGGCAGCATGGTGAGACCCCCATCTCTACAAAAAATAAACACAAAAATTAGCGGGGTGCAGTGGTGTGTGCCTATAGTCCCAGCTACTTGGGACGCTGAGGCAGGAGGATTGTTTGAGCCCAGGAGACAGAGGTTGCAGTGAGCTGAGATTGTGGCACTGCACTCCAGCCTGGGTGACAGAGCAATTCTCTGTTCCAAAGAACAATAACAACAACAAAACCCACCCCAAAATGGCCCTGAGTCCCCTCCCACCCCACGGAGCTCCTCAGAGCCTGATCTGAAACTCGCAAGGTTTCTCTGAGGTCCTCCTGGCCGCTGTGGTCTGCGATTCCATAACTGACCCCACCTCAAGGTGAGGTGCGTCTCAACTTTCCAGGATGCCTCAGGGCCTTGCAAGGCGGGGTGGGTGAGAGCTATGACTCGGGCTATCCTCGAACACGCTAAGATGGAAAATTCTGGTCACCCGAGTGTTCTGTTTATTTCTGTGGGTACCTCGGTAAACAGGAATTTACAGTACCCAGCAAAGATAAACTTACGGAACTCATTACCCCAGAAAGGGTTACAGGCCAGGGACATGAGGACACCCAGTCAGACCCTGCGGTGTTTGGATGACAGAGCCCTGAGTGGAGACACCCCAGGTCTGGTGCCAGCCTGACAGTGGTGGCCACAGCCTCAGGAAAGCCACTGTCGCAAGGCCGGAGTTCTGAAAAGACTCACAAGCATTTCTCATCACTTTTTTACTGATTGAGGAACTGAGGCTCAGAGAGGTGGAGTCACTTGCAAGTGGCTAAAGACAGAGTTCTTAGCTTCACTATTAGGGGTTCCCATGTCACCCACTGAGCAAAGCTGGACTTGCCGCTTTAACCTGGAAACTGGGGCTTTTTGAGGGGAGCCCCTCTTCCTGTGAACATGTGTGGGTTGAGTGATTGCCCTCGGGTCAGGATTGAATTAGACACTGATAATAGACAGACAGATAGGCCAGGCACGGTGGCTCGTTCCTGTAACCCCAGCCCTTGGAAGGCCAAGGCAAGAGGGCCACTTGAGACTAGGAGTTCAAGACCAGCCCAGGCAACACAATGAGACCCTGTCTCTACAATAATTAGCCAGGCAGGTGGCACACGCCTGTAGTCCCAGCTACTGGGGAGACTGAGATGGGAGGATTGTTCGAGACCAGGAGTTTGAGATTACAGTGAGCTAGGATCATCGCACCACTGCGCTCCAGCCTGGGTGACGGAGGAAGACTCTGTCTCAAAAAGAAAAGAAAAATGGCCAGGTGTGGCTCACGCACTTTATCACGTAATCCCAGCACTTTAAGAGGCTGAGGCAAGTACATCACCTGAGGCAAGAGTTCGAGACCAACTTGACCAACATGGAGAAACCCTGTCTCTACTAAAAATACAAAAATTAGCTGGGCATGGTGGCACATACCTGTAATCCCAGCTACTCAGGAGGCTGAGGCAGAAGAATCACTTGAACCCAGTAGAGGAGGCCGAGGTTGCAGTGAGCCAAAATCACACCATTACACTCCAGCGTGGGCAACAAGAGCAAGACTCCATCTCCAAAAAAAAAAAAAAGAAAGAAAGAAAGAAAAGAAAAGAAAAAGAAAATGAATAAGGACATAGCCCTTGGGACCAAGGGCCAAGAGTTAACTCTCTCAGGCAGCTGGAGGAGGAGGAAATGGAGGTATTGCTGAGAAGGAAGTGTCTGGGCTGACCTGGAGGCTGAGTAGTCAAGTAACAGATGGCAGCAGCAGGGAACAGCATTTCCTCATAGGGAACAGCCTGAGATAAGGAGAAGAGGCATGAGGAAACATCCCAAAGGATTCCTCCAGCTAAGTGCCGAGAGTGCTGGTGGGTCATTACAGAATGATGAAGAAGCAAGGATCAATATCCCAGAGAAGGAATAGGGTTGTTCTTCCAGAGTCTGACTTCTAGGTTTCGGGAGCCCTGAGGCTGGCCACGGGAAACGCTTCTGATATTTGCGAGAATCCCTGAATCAGTTCTTGTTGGAGCTGGCAGAGCCCTTTAGGGGTTGTATTAGTTTCCTGTGGTTGCCATAATAAACTACCACAAACTGGGTGGCTTGAAATAACAGACATTTATTCACTCAGTTCTGGAGGCCAGAAGTCTGAAATCAAGGTGCCAGCAGCCGTGCCCATCTCCAGGCTGAAGAAGGAACTCTTCCTTGCTTCTTCCAGGTGGCTTCTTACGGCTGCAACGCACCAGCCTCTGCCTCTGTCCCCACCTGGCCTTCTCCCCTGCGTGCCTCGAGCCTCTCTCTCCCTTTCCCTTATATGGACACTTGTCATTGTCTTATAAGGACACTTCTGTGGGTTGAGAACCCACATGGGTATTCCAGGATGATCTCATCGAGAGATCCTTAACTTAATTACAGCTACAAAGACCCTTTTTCCAAATAAGGTCACATTCACAGGTTCCAAGATGCAGGTGGATCTCGGAGGCTGGGGAGGGGCACCGTTTAACCCACACGGGGATCAGCCATCCAATGACCTTGTTTTGCAGTTGAGGATGCTGAGGCTCAGGTGGACAAAGGCTCTTCCCCAAAGCCAGCCAGTCAGTGACACAGGGATCCTCAGGTGCCCCAAGATTCTTGTGCCGATGCTCCATTGTCACCACAGCACAATGCGGGCCACACGTTCTGTGCGGAGTCTCACTCCACTCACAGTAAGCCGGTTCCTCAGAGGAGACGGGCACACAGAGCTCTAGGAACTTGCCCAAGGTCACATAGTCCATCTGTGGTCACACGGTCAATGCGGCCTCCCTGGGAACCCCATGTGTCCAGAACAGCCTTAACACATAGGAGTCAGGACCTGTTTGTGAGCGCCAGCGTGGCTCCAAGGGCTGTGGGGGAAGAACAGAGTCTATAGTCCTGCTGGTGAGATGGACCCTCGCAAGTCACTCATAGACTGTTGGAGAGAGGCCAGCCTGGGAGTGCCGGAGGGATGTTCCCAAGAAAGAGACCTCAGCTGAGTCACATCTAAGGAAGAATAAAAACAGTGAGCGGGTGAACGCCTGGGATGGGAAGGACTTCCCGGGGAAGCTGGAATGTAGCGTAGCATGTCCCAGGGACTCAATCAGTTCAGTTTTGCTGAAGCAGAAAGCAGGAAGCCAGGGGAAAATGAGGCTGAGGTTTCCAACTTGGTCCTGAGGGTCCTAGGGAACCATGGTGGGTTTAAGCAGGAGCTACAGCGGCGGCTTTGTGTTTTAGAAAGATTGCTCTGGTCCCAGCCGTGACTTGTGTCCTGGGCCAGGCCTGGGGAAGCCAGGGGTGGGTGAGGCCTCTGCAGGGACCCCTCGGAGGGTCATGGGCCATGCACCCAGAGTTTAGCTCTAACCCCTCGCTTGGCAAGTGTGGGATGAAGCTGCAATTTGGGGCAGGAGGAGCAGTGCCTGGTCAACTCCCCTTCTGTTCCAGATTCCCAAAGTCACAGGGGAAACCTGGGGGACGAAGGAGAAAGGTCTGCAGCCACAATCCAGCCAGCGCCTGCCTTGGTGTGGGCTAGGTAGGTGGCAGCCCGTGAGAAAGCTGCTGAGGGCTGGAAAGGAGTCCTGGCGTGGTGGCTCACACCTGTAATCCCAGCACTTTTGGAAGCCAAGGCAGGTGGATCACTTGAGGCCAGGAGTTTGAGACCAGCCTGGCCAACAAAGCAAAACCTCGTCTCTACTAAAAATACAAAATTAGCCAGGTGTGGTGGCGTATGCCTGTCATCCCAGGGACCTGGGGGGCTGAGGCAAGAGAATTGCTTGAACCTGGGAGGTGGAGGTTACAGTGAGCTGAGATTACGCCACTGCACTCCAGCCTGAGCAACAAGAGCAAAACTCTGTCTCAAAAA
>NW_016107573.1:2372517-2415939 GCF_001604975.1 Cebus imitator | reverse complement strand
AAAAAAAAAAAAAAGAAACCACAGAACTGCCTCTCCAATAGAGCTATTACGGTGGAATTAAGTAAATGAATGCCTATGAGATGAGATCAGTTTTATGTTAGTAAACACCAAAGCTCTATTCACCTGTAAGGGACGAATTTTTAAATACGTGCTGTATTTCAAGGGGCCTTAGTCCCCACCTTCCCCGAGCCTAAAATCCCACCATTAGTCACTCACTTGCCTTAGGGCACTGAAGGCCCCAATTAAAATGTAAATGTGTGACCTAGCAGTGTCTCCATGGAGCCAGGGGCACCCCTGACAGGGCCTCATGTCATCATTGTTGGCAATTTGTTCACCAGATTAGTCCAGCAGAAAATTGCTGTCGATGAAGGGACTCATCTGTGGAGATCCAGAGAACTCTTATGCAGAAAAGAGAATGTGGAGCAGGAAATGATGCTGTCAGGCATTCCAGGGGGCCTCGGGCACTAACCGTTGTCACCCCACCTCCCTCCACCACACAGGCCTGGGCCACCTCCTACCTCCAAGGGCCCCCCCGGGTGGGGGGCTTGGAGGGCCTGCCAAGGCCTTCCCCTAAGGCTGGGAGCGAGCCTCTGGCCCATTTTGCCAAGGAGAGCCTGCCGCCCAGGGAGTCCGAGCTGCAGCCTGCAGGAAGTCCATGCAGCACAGCTCTCCGGCCGGGGTCAGGTCCGCCTGGCCAGCTGTGGGTTCAGGAAAGGACGCCCCCTCTGGGAACACAGGAAGGAAGGGAGGACGCTGCTGACCCCGGTCAGGACAGGTCCCTTCCTCCCTGCCCGTTTCCTCACCCCTTACCGCCCATGGCCCCACCCTCTTCCCCACCAGGTGGCAGCCCCTCCACGGACCAGAGGGTGAGATGGGAGGCACCTCTTCTAGGGATCTTACCCAAAGGGTTTGGGAGAAACGCAGTCTCTTGGCCAGAACCAACCTATTCCTGCCGTAAGCAGCCCTGGCAGCCCTGAGGTGGCAGCAGATGGGGAAACTGAGGATCCTCCTCCTCCATCAGATCTCGGCTCAAATGTCACTTTCCCGAACACTCGTCTAAATCAGCCCCTCCTGGGCTCTGTGGTGGCATTCTCATCCAGGGCATTTTGTCACCCGCTGATACCATCTTGTGTACATAAGGACTGAGACCTGCATCCAGCCAGCATCTAGAGCATAGTAGGTGGTTCATAAATATTTGTTGAACCAATAAAGGAAGTAAGAACTGGGGAAAAAGCCATGTGTGGTGGCTCACACCTATAATCCCAGCACTTTGGGAGACTGAGGTGGACGGATCACTTGAGGCCAGGGGTTTGAGACCAGCCTGGCCAACATGGTGAAACCCCATCTCTACTAAAATACTAAAAATAAAAAATAGCCAGGCACAGTGGCAGACACCTGTAATTCCAGCTATTCAGGAGGCTGAGACATGAGAATCGCTTGAACCCAGGAGGCAGAGGTTGCAGCATTGCCCTCCAGCCCGGGTGACAGAGCAAGATTTCTTCTCAAAAAAAAGACTCTGTCAGGGTCATTTGAGAGTCAGCAAACGGTTAGCTCAAGAACTCAGGCCCCAGAGGATTGCTTGAGCCTGTGAGATCTAGGCTGCTGTGAGCTGTGATGGTGCCACTACGTTTCAGCCTGGGCAACAGAGCAAGACCCAGTCTCAAAATAAGAAAAGAACCCAGGGCCCTGGACCCCCCAGGCCAGGTCACTTGCAGATGTTCCTAAGGTGACTGAGAGAGCCCACTTTCCTCTGTGCACCTCTCCTCTAACTACCACCCAACAGAGGGAACACTTACCCCATAGGACCCAGACGCACACCCCACCACCCTCAGGCAATTACTTCCAGACATAGACCAGGGCTCAGCAAGCTTTGTCTGTCAAGGGTCAGGTGCTAACTATTTTAGCCTTCGTGGACCATCAGGGTCTCTGTCATGACTGCTTGATTCTATTACAACACACACAAAAAATAACCGAGATAATATATAAATAAATGGGCGTGGCCGTGTGCCAATAAAGCTTTGTTTACTAAAACAGGCAGGTGGACGGATTTGGAAAATCAAAATTCAGGACATCCAGTTAAAGTTCAACTTTAGTGTACTGTTTATCTGCAATCCTAGCCTGGGTAGCGGTGTGCAGATCCCTGGGCATAACTGGTGTGAACCTCGACGTGACAGGAAAGAGAGCCGCCATTATGAAATGCCCTATACTGCGGGAACACTGGGCTGGGCGCCTTCCGTGTATCAGCCCATCTGTCTTCGCAGCCGCCCTGTGAGATGAGATGTGGGGTCCCCACTTTACATATGAGGAAATGGGAACTCAGAGAACAGTCAGGAGTCCTGGTTCCCATAGCCAGTCAGGGACAGAACCAGGACCCACACCAGGACAGTCTGGCACGAAAGCCAGCGTCCTCTTACACCAGCCTCACTTCACGAAAACTAACGCTCAGAGAGGTGAAGGGGTGTGTCTAGAGAGCACAGCGAGGGGGAAGCTGCCCGGGGCCAGGAAGACGGATTTAGTTTCCCAGCTTTCTACCCACTGAGCTTTCCGGGGTCTGCCCACGGCTTCTGTGTACGTACTTGCAGTTGTCATTGGCCTCTTGGCTGTCATTCGCATGTGAGCAAGTGTGTTTGCACGAATATCTCTGCACACAAACAGGATCGGAAGCTGAGGAGCCCGCAGTTTCCAGGGAGCTGGCACTCACCATAGTCGGAGAGCGGATGAGACGCTGAGAGGTGGCAGGGTAATTGATGGGTCCCCTGACCAGGGCTTCACAGCCTCCGCACAGCGGACATTTTGGGCCAAATGATTCTTTGTGGTGGGGGGCTGTCCTGTGTATTGAAGCATGTTTAGCAGCACCCCGGCCCCCACTCTCTGATGCCAGCATTCACACCTCATCAATTACGCAGAACAACCAATACTGTCTCCGGGCATTGGGCATCACAGAATGTCCCCTGGGAGGCAAGATTGCCTCTGACTGGTTGATTTTGACTCCCTGAGGTTTGTACAGCGTCAAGGGCTCGCCAGGGAACCTGTACTCGCCCTCTCCTCTGGAGTCCACGAACCTCCCCAGGCCTTTGGCGAAGACATTCTGTACACCTGGAATGGGACCAGGCATTATCAGGAAACCCTAAAAAGCAGAAGGAAGGGTTAGTCTCGGCCAAGCCATGATAAAAATCTCTGAGTGCACAGAATGGAACACCAGTGGATGCAGCCTGTCGTTCCATGGACAGCAAATGCCACTCAGAGCCAGAGGTCTCCGAACCTGCCTGTGCACCCCGGAGCTTGTTCTTTTCATGGACCCAAGTGGACTCTGGAGGGTGGTCCTGAATCTGTCTTTTCCATGTTTCTTTCTTCCCCACCCAGCTCTGTTCCCCTCCCAACCAGCAGGTGCTTGGGGCCAATTCCTGAAGACGCCTTGGAGGGAACCAAGTGGAGAGAATTGGGGTACCCAGAGCTGCCAGCAGGGGAGGTGGCTTGGAGAAAGGACTTGGGGTGCATGAATCCTGCCACGTGGGTGGCTGACTTCCTTGCGTCAGGCTGGTCTGGTGGAGACAATGATCTCACCTGCTTGGAAGAGCCCTTGGCGGCTGCTTGGATCTGGGGTCGGGGAGGGGTCCCCAGGGCCAGACAGAGAGGAGCTTGGGGGCTGAGTACACCTCCCCCTGGCCTGGCTGCAGACCAGCGTGGCTGCCTGTGGTCTGGCCCGGGAGCAGGGGACAGACCTCCCCCATGGCTGGCACCCACTCAGCAGCCTCTTCCCGGCCACGGCGGGGAAAGTGAGAGGGGCTGACGTGGGGCTGACCTCACGCCCGGCTCCCTCTCCTCCAGCACCTCCCTCGGGGGTTCCCTGCTGCTGGGAAGCTGGACCTCCTGTGGAGGGAATGGGGGAGGGGAGGCAAGCAGAGAATTCGGCAGGCTGAACTGAGTGGGGGGCTCTGGGACTGGGGTGGGGGAGACAGAAAGACCCCCACACATCTCTGCACTTTCTCTGCAGCCTCCAAGAGATCTGGGGTTCCCCTTGTTCAATGTGGAAGGACTCATGAGAGTTTTAGAGATGATCAAGAATGCACAGCCCTGCCGGCAGCGGAGGAGGGGGCAGACTCGCCCTGACATTCAGCTGCTGCCCGGCCTGCTTACCCTGCCTGGCGGCCATCATCACATCTGCTTCTTTCAATGGCTTTCATGGGACAGATGAGGAAACTGAGACACAGAGAATTTCAGAAACTTGCCTAAGCTCCCACAGCTGGAAAAGATAAAGCCAGGATTCAAATCCAAGCGTGTCAGAGCCCTGGCCCTGTGCTGGGTGCTGCATACTAGCTCTGGTCTGATGAAATGAACCATTTCCCGAGAATCGCAGTGAAACGCAGATTCCAAACCAGCAGGTCTGAAGTGAGGCCAAGATTCCATATTTTGGTTTACGCCTGTTATCCCAGCACTTTGGGAGGTCAAGGTGGGAGGATCACTTGAGGCCAGGAGTTTGAGCAGCCTGGACAACATGGTGAGACTCCATCTCTACAAAAAATAAGTTAGCCGGCTGAGTGGTGTGCACCTATAGTCCTAGCTGCTCAGAAGGCTGAGGTGGGAAGATCACCTGAGCACAGGAGTTCAAGGCTGCAGTGAGCTATGATTGCATAACTACACTCCAGCCTGGATGACAGAGGGAGACCCAGTCTCTAAAATAACAAAAACAAAAAAATGTTTTGCATCTCTAAGCTCCAAGGGTGTAGACACAGCTGACCTGTGCTCCATTCATTTTACCCAGTGTAGCCTGTCACAGGCATTTAATAAATAGAAGCTGTTATTGCTATTACCTGCGTAAGGTATATATCATGTGCTCTGTGCATAGTAGGTGCCAATAAACAGTAGGTCCTTGTGATACACCATCCTTTAAAGACAGAATCTGGTGAATTCTAGAGTCCAGTAGAAACCTACGATTGGCCAGGTGCTATGGTTCACGCCTATAATCCCAGCACTTTGGTAGGCCAAGGGCAGGCAGATCACTGAGGTCAGGAGTTCAAGACCAGCCTGGCCAACATGGCAAAACCCCATCTCTACTAAAAATACAAAATTAGCTGGGGGTGCTGGTGCACACCTGTAGTCCTAGCTATGTGGGAGACTGAGGCACAAGAATCACTTGAACCCAGGAGGTGAAGGTTGCAGTGAGCCAAGATCATGCCATTGCACTCCAGCCTGGGTGACAGAGCGAGATCCTGTCTCCAAAAAGAAAAAAAAGGAAACCTACAATTGGAGTTCAGTTGGATTTAGGAGAGTCAGACCTGAAAGAGGCAAAGAGCACTTCATGGATGAGGTGACATTTGAACAGGGCCTTGAAGAATTAGAATTTTCTACATAGCAAAGGAGAAAGGGCAGTCTAGACCAAGGTTCTGTGACATTTAGCAGACCTCCAAGCCACCACTATGGCCTGTGGGAAGTGGTCGTGAGGGAGGTGAGCCCAGAGACGCCGCTGGACAGGTCAAGCTACATGTGTTGCAAAATGTAAATGCCAGGCCCCTTGTTGAAAAACCATTAAGCATTTCTGCATGAGGGCCCTGGGCAGTTGCCCAGGCTGTGCACGCGTGAAGTCAGCCTTGAAGCTGGGAACTAGGTCCACAAGGAGGAGCTGGCCTTACCCTGTTGGCGGCTTGAGCAGGAATTTTAAAGGCTTCTGAAGTGAGGAGATGGTTTGATCAGACTGGAAGGCTGGAGGCAGGGGGATGGGTCTGAAGGCAGCCTGCTGCAGTAGCCCAGGCTGAGGCGGGACGTAGAGAGGAGGGAATGCCCGAGCCACATGGAGGCTGATTTGGACACATTTGGTGCAGGTGGCACATAGGCCTTGGAAAGTTACGGGTGTGTTCGTGTCCCAAGGGTGCCTAACACATTACCACAAACCGAGTGGCTTAACACTTGACATTTATTCTCTCACAGTTCTGGAGACAATAAGTCAGGAATCAAAGGGTCAGTAGGGCCATACTCCCTCCAAGGCTCCGAGGGAGGAGCCTTCCCTGTCTCTTCCAGCCTTTGAAGGCCCCAAGCATTCCTTGAGTTGCTGCCCACCACTCCGTCTCAGCCTCTGCCTTCACACGGCCTTCTCCTCTTCTCCCCTTTCTGTGCCTCTTATGGCACTTATCCTTGGATTTAGGGCTCACCCAGAAATCCAGGATGATCTCACTTTGAGATCCTTTTTTTTTTTAATAGAGACGGGGAGTCTCACCAAGTTGGTCAGGCTGGTCTTGAACTCTTGACCTTGTGATCCACCCGCCTCAGCCTCCCGAAGTGCTAGGATTATAGGCATGAGCCACCATGTCTGGCCTGAGATCCTTAACTGAATTACATCTGCAAAGATTTTTTTTCCAAATAAGATCTCATGTACAGATTCTGGGGATTAGGACTCAGCTATATCTTTTCTAGGGGGGGCCACCATTCAACCCTCCCACAGTGGGAGGTACAGGTGAGGCTCCTGTCTGAGACAGGGCAGAGAAAGCAGGGAGGGGAGGAGGCTGAGAGTCCTGGTCCTGGACCCATGGGCTGCTGCTGCCTGGGCCTTGCCTATGGCACGCTTTTCATCTACCTGCAAAGAATGGTCCTTCAGGGAAATGGGAGTGTTCTAGCTGGCCTGCTGGGAGGTGGGGCCTGAGAGAGTGGGCTAGGAAAGAGCAAGCTGACAGGTAGGGCCCACCCCAGCTTTGATTCATTGACTGTCTGGGCAGGAGCTAGACGGATCCGCTAGGAATTACAAAAATGCTTCTCACATATTTTCCTCTCGCTGGTGGTTTTCTGCTCGGTTAACCCCCGCTGGGCCCCCAATCCCATTGCTTGTCTGTGTCTGCGGCTGTGGCTCTCTCTCTCTGCATCTCACCCACCCCCCAAGCCCCAGACGCTCTCTCTTCACATCCCCTTCCCTCTCCCCTAGTCGTTGACTCTTGGCTGGAGTGGGCAAGGCTTGACCACGTCCTCATAATTGAAATTTTTGGCCTCCAAAGCAGGGTGGTGCTTCCCTAAGTCAAAGGGACAGATTCAAGCTGAGGCTTCTTGCTAGGGCAGAAGGAGGCTTGAGAAGTGTCCTGGATGCCAAAGCCAGTGACCAGGACAAGACTTGCTGCCTTTCCCAAGTGGCGTTGTAATGAGACAGACTCAAGGCCACTGATCCCCAGTGTCCTGCCCCAGTTCTATTGCCTTCCTTCTTGCCCTTCCTCGTGGCATTCCTCATGGACCAACTGGTATCCTCCAGGACTTGCAGGCTCTTCTCAGAGGGAGGAAGTCCTTCATCAATAAAACGGGTTTTAAAATACTGGAGGCAAGGCAGAAGCTTCTGAGGCATGCTTAGTGTCTGCTCCACCTTCGAAAGCCCTAGTTTGTGCCTGTGGCATCCTGGCCCCTTGTAGAACCCCCTTCATTGGACTGTGTCTTAGTCGATTTTCGTTGCTGTAACAGACTGGGTAATTTATAAAGAAATGGACTGTATTTCACTCATGGTTCTGGAGACTGGGAAGTGCAAAAACATGGCACCAGCGTCTGGTGAGGAGCACCTTGCTGCATCATAACATGGCAGCAGATGTCACACAGTGAGAGCTGGTGTGCATGTTAGCTCAGGCCTTCCTTTGTCTTCTCCTTGCCACCAGTCCCCGTCATGATGGCCCACACTGATCATCTTATCTAATCCCAATTACCTCCCAAAGGCCCCACTACCAATCAACACATGGATTTGGGGATTCAGTTTCCAACACATGAAATCTGGGGGACACATTCAAACCACAGCAAG
Organism: Cebus imitator; assembly: GCF_001604975.1. Lineage (NCBI taxonomy): Eukaryota > Metazoa > Chordata > Mammalia > Primates > Cebidae > Cebus > Cebus imitator. The sequence continues at coordinate 2,408,180 of NW_016107573.1, read as the reverse complement.
CTGCACCGGATGCTGGGCACCAGCTGTTGCTAAGATGGCTGCAGAGACCCCTCCAAAAATCCATATGCCTGTGAAAAAGGCTGCCGCTAGAGGAGAGGGCAGCACATCACCCCCGTCCCCTGTGAGTCTCAAGGGAGAAATTCCCTTTCGAACCCAGTCCCAGGACAGGCTCTGCTTTCCCTGAGATGCCTCTTTTTTGATTATGAAACTCACATAGCAAGATCACATTTCCTTTCTTCTTTTAGCTGCCAGGGACCTCAGAGCCAGCTCTGAAGCTCGGCCATGGCAATTATGTGGCCCCTTGTGATATGAAACATTTATTTTCTTTCTTTCTGTGGTCTTCTTTCTCTCACTCTGTTTATATCCTCTCTCATCCTGATTATCTGTTTTATCAGCATTTTCATTAGGTACCTTCTGCTATAAGCTTCTTTACATGCTGTTTGGAATAAACAGGGAAATAAATACATCTTGGTTCCATTATGATGTTAACATTTATTGCTGAAAATGTGATTGTTTAGTGTAATGAATTCCCATTCTGCATTATCTTTGAATTTCGAGCAGAGGTTACTGGGGAGACTCTCTTCTGCTAGTAACCCTTGAGCTCCTGCAGGTCTATTGCCGGGTGCGTAGAGGGCCTCACCAGTCTTGACCAGGTGAGTGGATGGGTGTTGACCATCAAGATGAGAAAACAGTGCGGGCACAGTGGTTCACGCCTGTAATCTCAGCACTTTGGGAGGTTGAAGCAGGTGGATCACGAGGTCAGGAGTTCAAGACCAGCCTGGCCAACATAGTGAAGCCCTGTCTCTACTAAAAATACAAAAATTAGCTGGTCGTGGTGGCAGGTGCCTGTAATCCCAGCTACTTGGGAGGCTGAGGCAGGAGAATCACTTGAACCCGGGCAGCGGAAGTTGCAGTGAGCCAAGATCACACCACTGCCCTCCAGCCTGGGTGACAGAGTGAGACTCTGTCTCAAAAAAAAAAAAAAAAAAAAGATGAGAAACATCAACAGCATCTTTCACAAGCTGAGTGATGTCAGGGTACCCTCTGCCTCCCTGGTCCTGTTTCCTCATGTGAAATAGAGAGAGTAACCCATCCACAACCTCACAGAGTGGTTGGGAGGATCTCATGATGGGTGAGAAAATGCTTTGTGAACCGTAAGGTGTAGGGCTTCACAGAGCCTGTGGGCTCATGTATCCTGTGGGTAGCTGTTGGCAGTTGTTCTCTTGGGATGGGGGAAAGGTAGTTCCAAGTCCTGGTGAACTCCTGAGAGCTGGCTGGGCAGGAGGGCTGCCCTGCTGCTCTACCACACATCTGGGGTCCAGGGGCCTCTCTGTCCAGGTGCCCTCTGGACCCATGACTCCAATTACCATCAGGGGATCAGTCAGCTGCTAGGATGTTTGTCTGGCAGGCTTACCCCTCCCCATCCACCTGACCCCGGCCTTGAACTCAGGACTGCCAGAATCCTCCCTTCCACATTCACCAGGAGAGAGTGGCCCACTTCCCCTGCAAAGAGGGCACCGGGTGTCTGGGCTGCATTCTGCTTGGACCGTCTCCACCCTTGGAGGAGCGGGATTCACAAGGCATTTCTATCTCCCTACCTGTAATTCCTTCCGGCAATCTTGGGAAGTAGGTAAGATGGCTTTCATCACTGATTATTCTTGCAATTTTCAAGATAAGACAGCTGAGCTCACTAAAAGGGTCACAGGACTGCACAGGGCAGTGCCAGGCCCAGGACCCCGGCCACAGGGCAGGGCTTTCCCAGCAAAGCAAACACCTCCCTTCTCCCACTTCCTCCCACAAAGTGATTGTTTTCGCCTCTTTTTTGGAGGGTGACCCAACAACTAATTAACAGTCCTTTGTTCTATTTGGCCAGGGCAGGCCCGTCTCCCAGACTGGAGAATTCCCCAGGCAGAGGCAGAGACCCCCCCCAGGCCCTGGGCCTCCAGCCACCCACCTGGGACATCGCTGTCACTCTCTCCCTTTCCATGCTTCGCCATTTGTTTTATTTTCCTCTAGTTTCCTAGTAAAGGTTGCTTTTGAAAAGCTTCAACCTTGTCTCCCTGAGTGGAGGGGAGGGGTGTTTCCACCCCTGGGCGGCTGGGGTGTGGCCCACGGCCTGAGCCAGCCGGGAGGGGCGGGAGACTTCAGGGGAAGACTTGGAAACAGCTGTGGGCCTGCCGGCCTCTCCCTCCCAAGCAGCTGCCTGCCCGGCCCTTGGCCATTTGCACTTGGCGTGGGGGACTCCTGAGGAATGCGAGATGAAAGCGCAGGGTGGCCTTTCTCCGACTTGAATGTGTACTCGAGTCTCCTGGGATGTTGTTAATGTACACGCATTCTGATTCTGCAGGTCTGGGGGTGAGGCCAAGATTCTGCATTGCTAATCGGCTTCCTTGCAGGTGAGGCCGGGTCCGAGCATGTTGTTGAATGCAGTCCCTTCATGGCACTGAGAGCAGAGGGGACCACAGCCTGAGCCCCCTGCTGACTCCCAGAGTGAGGCTCTCCCCAACGTGACCTCGCCGTCCTCTACGTGCCTCATCCATCACACACATCCTAATTGTCCCTCCCAGCCTGTGAGCTTCTAGGAGGCATTGCAACTGGCACAGGAGCTGACTCTTACAAACATGCAGGAACGAGCAAGCTGGTAACTCTCAGAAACACTGCCCAGACCCCCAAAATAAACCTTGGCTCAGGGAGCCCCAGACCCAAACCCCAGAGCAAAGCACAGGGTGACATCTGGGGCCACTCCAGAGTTTCAGTATCTGTGACTTCCCAGTTCTGACCTTGAATCCCCCCAGGAAGGGATCACAGGCAGCTGGGAAGAAGGTCACAGTGGAAGGGGGTTTGGTTCCCAAATGGGAAGCAGGAGGAGGGACGGCAGTGTCCACTGTGGGAGAGCCGCTCAGGCCCTGAAATCCCGATGGGGAAGCCATCAGGGCAGACAGAGTCCTCCTTGGTTCTGGCCCCAGTGTCCCATGTGATTCTGAGCAGGACTACCTGTCCCCTCCTGCGCTGGAGCAATTGGGCTTGTCCTGTTATGTCCCTGTGGATGGTCAACGGGCCATTTCTGGGCGACAGAGACCTGGGCAGCTGGTATCTTCCAGCTCCTCGAAATCTCATGTAGGGGAACGATCACCAGAGCTGGAGGGGAAGGAGTGGCGCTAGCTGGCCCTAAACATTTTGGGTGCCCCTGGGCATGTGGTCTCATGGCTCTAAGCCTCGATTTCCTCTTCTAGTACGTGGGGATTGATACTCCTGGGGCTTCCATGAGATTAAGTGAGGAGTTGGGAGGGAACGAGCTGAGATCCCACGGCCCCCTCTTTACTTTGTTTTTGAGACAGCCTGTCCCCCAAGCTGCAGCGCAGCCTCCACGGATCCTCCCATCTCAGCACCTCGAGTAGCTGGGGCCGCAGGCACACGTCACAGCGTCTGGCTAATTTTGCCGTGGTTTTGTCCTGTTGGCCAGGCTGGTCTCAAACTCCTGGGCTCAAATGATCCACCTGCCTCAGCCTCCCAAAGTGCTGGGATTACAAGAATGAGCCACCACACCCAGCACCCCCTTTACCTCTGAGCAATCCATCTCTTTCCTTGGTGTCACCCCATGATCTAGACACCATCCACCCTGTTTTGCCTTGGCCAAAACTCCACCTGACTCCCCCCACTGACGCCAGGCGCCCCCCCCACACCCTCATCTATCCTTCGCCTAGTCCCACTTGGCTGGTACCCAGGACAGGGACAGTTCAGGCCCTTCCAGCCCATCTCCCCATATCAGTACACTCCAGAGAGCTAGCCAAGAGCAGATTCTTTATTCATTTCTCTTTTTTTCTTAAAAAAAAAAAAAAAAAAAAAGTATTCCTCTGGTATAAAAAATAAATATTTTAAATATGACATTGAATAAATAAAAATAATCTGTCAGTATGAAACATCCCCACAGGGTACATTCATCAAAGAGGAATTTGTCACCCAAGGCCAAGTGCTTTTCAGTGGAAAGGAAGGAGGGAAACCCCTAGGGCCGCACGGGGGGCCCGAGGAGCTAGCACGGGGGTGGGACTGAAGGCTGGATGCCGGGGTTGGTTTGGGGAACTAGAGATGACTCTAAGGCAGGAACATCTGTACCATCTGCAGGGACAGGCTACCTCCCGGGTCCCAGGGCTCCCACCCCACACATTATGTCTACACTGGAGAGCTGGCAAGGCAGAGCTGGACTGGCTGGGTCAGGGTGGAAGTGCCCCAAGTCAGGGACAAGGAGGAGGATGGGGAGGATGGGGAGGATGGGGAGGAGCGGGAGGAGAGACAAGTAAACTAGCAGTGCTTTTTTTGTTTAAATGTTTAAATAATAAATAAGGGCCCAGAGACTTCTCTCTTGGTAAACTACAAAAAGCCCATCCCTCTCTCTTCCTCCGGCCCAGGCCTGGGTATGGTCCACACCAGCAGATGTAAAGGGAAGAGAAGCACAGCTCCCGGCCCGGCAGAGCTGTTTCATGCAAAGGCTCCGTGATTCAGTGATGCTGATCGCAGTGGATGCCGAGCTGCTGGAGGGGTTCTGAAGGGAGCACTGAGGATGGCACCTCTGGGCCAAGTCCAGGCTGGCCAGGAGATTGCCTGGGAGCCAGGGCCACCAGGTGGGCCTGGCACAGGGCACGCAAGTCCACAGGGAGATGAGGTGATGGGCGAGCCAGCAGGCTCTGGGTGGAATCAGCAACTCTGGCTTTCACACGAGTTTGTCTTTCTTGAAGCCCATCTTGGGGGAGTGCAGCCAGCCTAAGCCAAGCCGGATGGAGCAGGGAAGGGGAGGCAGCCCCTGAATCCTGGACAAGGGAGAGTGTGACCCACATCTCAAGAGCCACATCCTTGTCTTGCCATTGGGATGAACAGATGGACAACTCCCGGCCGCACCCTCCTCCCCAACCCCAGGCCTCGGGACCAGCCCACGCGCTGCCCACGTGCCATCCAGGTAAAGTGCTTAGAGAGCGACAGGGAAAGGTGCAAAGTGAGTGAAAAGTACCATAATTAGTACCATCATCTTGTTGGTGGAACTTGGAGGCCGGCAGCCCACTCAGGGTTTGAGAAGAAGCCAGAACGCTGCTCAGAGCAGCTGCCCCAACTCGGCTGCCTCCCTCCCTCCCCTGCTCTCAGGCTGGAGGGCGTTTCCCCACTTGCTTGGCCCCAGCACAAAGGAAGGGATTGGGTTCCCTGCCTGGGAGCCCAGACATGGGTGGGAGTGGGCCGGAGGTGGGGCAGGAGGGCCCACAGCTTCCTGGTCTGAGTCCCAGGCGTCTCCAGCTTCCCTCTCCTCCTCTTGGGAGCAGTGGGCAGCTGATCCCCCAGTCTACCCCACCTTCCCAGGGTCTGGCCCAGCCAGGCCCTTGCGCCCTCTGTGGGTGTCCGGCCACCCGAGGCGCTTCCCCACTGGGTGCTGGGACAGGATTGTTGCAAGGCGTTATTTCAGAGGCAGCATGGGGACACAGAAACAGGGACAAGGTGGGCCACCAGGACTGCCTTGCCCACTGCTCTAGGGGCACAATTTCAACCAGGAGCGATGCCCCTCGCAACACAATGTGGCGGTGCCTGAGAATACAGACTCCTGGAACCAAGAGAATAAGGTACCCGGCCTCTCCACAAACCGGCCCAGCCCCTGCAGCCTGGACCCCAATACCCAAAAGCAAGGCACAACAGCAGATGGGGGTGGATCCGGGCCCCCCACTCCCCTGCTCATTCTCTCAGATCCGACCCTTCTCTGAGCTTCACCCATAAGGCTTATTCCGCTTGTAACATCGTTGACTTCCAGGCCAGGCTCTGCTACGTCCTGGCCACGGCGCCTGTGCAGGAGCCGCCATCATATTTTGTTGAGTAGAGACCAGGGAAAGGGGAATTAACTTTGCCACTGAAAGCACCAATAAGTTAATATAAATAGGACATCATAATAAATAGAAATCATGCTGGGTCAGACGCACAGCACACTTGGAGTTCAGGGTTCCCTGAGACCCTGACCTCAAGTTCTGCTGTCCCCTTGCCCTGGGGACCAGAGACGGCCTCTGGTCCCCCTCAAGTACCTCTGTGTGACCTCACAAGGCCTCCCGGGGCCTCAGATGTGCACTACTACTCTGAGCTACTCTTTACAGACTCTCACCCAGAGGAAGACTCTGAATCTGTCAGAACCTCTACACCTGACTTAGCAACCTGCTCCTGCCCTACCACAAACGCCTGCTCCAGGTCCAGCCACCAGACCCTGGCCATGCCAGGCTGCAGGGAAGACGGCGGGGAAGAGAAGGACGAACCCACCAAGGCTTTCAGGGCGTCTCTTTCTCCCAACGTCCTCCTTCCCAGGCCTGAAGGTGGCTTCTCTGGCTCCCTGAGAGCCTGAATGCCAGTGACCTCCTTCTAGAAACTTCTGCTTGACCATTCCTACGCCCAAGTTCTTTGATCATGCTCAAAAGAAGACAGCCTCCAATCCCAGAGGCCCCTCTCTATCTTCCACTCACCAACCTTCTAAGGGACAAGGAGTCCTTTGGGGTCCTAGCCCCTCTGGCCCACCTGAGTCCCTGCCTAAGGGGCAGCAAAGGCACAGATGGTGATCATTTGCTGGGGACTGGTCCACGCCCCTGGGCCCTGCTGTCTTACCCTGTGGTCAGGGCTGTTGTAGTTGACTTGTGTAGTTTGCTCACTGCACAAAGCCAGCAAGGGGCCAAAGGGAAACGCAGAGGCAGAAGTCTAGCCCGCGCTCCCCAGTCCACAGTCTCCCAGAGGAAGGGGCGCCGTCTTCTAGCTCCCTCCCTATGGAAGTTTCCACTCTGCTCAGCTTCATCACAGCCCAGCCCAGAATGGAGTGGACTGGCCAGGCACCCTCGGGGTCTGCCAGCAGCCCCTGTTTGGATTTAGTGATGCCCTGGGTCCTGGCCACCCTAGGACAGGCCCCCACATTTGGACACCAATCCTGAGATCCCTCAGTTCACTGTGCACTTGACGACCTCCTGCTAGAAGGCCTGGGCCAACATGCCGATGACCTGCTTATACTTCCCCAGGAGCTGACAGCCCAGCTTCTTCTTCTGGAAGACGTCCTTACCCGACGTGTCGGGGCTGTAGGTCACGTCCACATGAGCCACGTGGTACTTGCTGCACAGGCGGCACAGCACGTTGCTAAGGAGGCCTCGCAGGATGTCAGCAGTGGCGTTGAGCTTGCTATGGAGGCTGAGGGCGCTGGGGTTGAGGATCTTCTGGTCCCGGGTGATGTTGCCCAGGGCGGTGCCAAGATACACAACTATGCGGTACAGCTCCACCAGCCTGGCCTTCTCCGTGCCATTGGCGTGGAAGGGCGGGAAGTCCGTCACATTGGGGCCGCACAGCTTGTCCAGGTTGTTGGGGAATGGCTCCCCTTGGGCTGTGTACTGAGGGGCAGAGGGGAAGTGATGTGGGAGTCAGGGGTCTGTGTCCCAGCCCTTCCGCCAACCCTCTGAGCAAGCTCTTGAACCTCAGTTTCCCCACATAGTACACGGGGACCCACATAGTACATGGGGAATTATGCTTAGAGGGCATAATTCTTGCCCTGTAAGCATCTAGAATTGGCATGAGAGCCAAAAGTAACTGTAGTGTGAGTGCTCTTGCTAAAGATCGAAGCCTGAGCCATGCAAGCAGTCATCGTCACCATCATCACCACCCTAAGACGGGAAAACTCGGTGTCTTGCCCCAGCTGGGGCACCTCACACAAGCACTTCCATACCTGCACTCACGCTGTTCCGGGGCACCCTCCACACCCGGCACCCGCAGCCCACTGCCTCTCAGCCGCACCCCCCTGGTTCCTCATGCTCATTTCCCCTCTCTCCCTTGCTCCATGCAGCAGAGCAATCACGAGACAAGAAGCGCCCTCGATAACTGGGGCACCCTGGGGATGCTTCCCTGAGGAAGTGTAGGCAGGAAGTGCCAGGAGTCTGTGGGTGGTTTAATCAAGCCCTCTCCCCATTCTCTCCTTCCAGCCCCAAAAGGTCCCTTCAACCCAGATCAGGACAGCCCTTAATGACATTCACAAGCCCTCTCCCTGCCATCCCCCCTCAGTATCCCAGGGGTAACTTACATAGAGAATAAAGAGGGCATTTGCACTGCCATTGAGCTGTGCCAGTTGGCTCCTGATCTGGTTCATGAGGTTGTTGTGACATGGGTGGCGTATGGCACAGGTGGCGTTGACAGGGGTGATGGGGAGGGGGCTCCCCGCCCCATGTCTCCAGTGCAGAACCAGCAGCAGGGGCACAACTCCTGGGGACCAGTAGGAAGAAGCCATGAGTAGGAAGTCAGGAAAGGGTGGCCTGGGGTCATGGCACACTGGATGGAGGTCCAGCAAGGGTCACATGGGGGAGGACTCCTGGTTCCCCCTCATCACCTGCCACTGTCTTCCTAGGATCTAGTCTTCACTCTGTCACTGCATATATTCCTCTGTCGCCCTCTCTCTACCTTAGCTCTCTCTGCTCTCTTCAGAGATGACAGAAAGACGAAGTGGCAAGACACAAGCCATTTCCACCGGCAGGGTGCAGAGCCCAGGAGGGACTCCTGGCCATCCCACCCTTTCCCTCAGGAAGGCAAAGACCCTAAGTCCCCTTGGCCCTCTGGCTGGAAGGCACCAGGCCCCAGGCCCAGCAGGTGCCAGGAGAAAGGAGATCCCTCTGTTCCCACTTGGAGGGGTGGCCCAGGTTCCTCAGCAGGGCTTCCTGCCCATTGCAGCCCACACCTCCCAAGCCAGGCACCCAGAGGGACCACGGGGCATGAGCGAGTGGGGAGGAGTCCTCCGCTGACCCTCCTCTCGATCCCAAACCTGCCACTTGATTCTGGCTCCCCGGGCCAATTGCCCCTAATTCTGCCTCCACCCCACATCGCCCTCTATCTCTGCCCTTCCCTAGTGTCCCCCAACTAGGGTGCTCAAGTTCACCCCATTTCTCTCTGGCTGTCCCCAGTCTCCATCCTCAAACCATCATTCAAAACTCTCTGTCCGCCCCCCAGCTCTGGACAGCCTCTGACTCCATGCCTTCTCCCGGCTCATATTGCTGTCCCTGGTCCAGGGGATTCCCCTCCCCCTCAACACACGGGCTCAGGGAGGGAGAGGAAATGGTGCACCAGGAGACAGAAAAGGCAAAAGGTCACAGGCAGCCGGGTGGGCGGGGAGGAAGGAAAGTGAAAGGTGACTGGAGAGCTGGGAGCTGTCCCGACAAGTCCCGGCTTGCCCCTCCCCCAGGGGGGCCTGAGAGCCCCACTCCCCTGGGTCCCCTTAGACGCCTTTCCAGGGCTCCGCAGAAGGCACCTGAAGGTGGTGGGGGCTGGGGTCAGCGGGTAAGTGAAGCTGGAGACCTCCCCCGGACCCCCCATGCTGGGACAGAGGGGACGGGGGCAGCCTCAAGTTCGTCCCCGGTTCGACCCCGCATCCCCAGGCAGTGCTGAGGCCCCGGGGTGGCTGCTGGAGGGGGGGGCCACACCCCTATATCTCACCTAGCGCAGACCACACGCTTTCCAGACACCAGCAGATGGAGGCGGCACCTGCTCCCGTCCCAGGCCGGAGTTTGCAAGCTGCTCGCCGCCCGCGCCCCTCCCTGGGAGCAGCCCGGGACCGCGGTTGGAAAGGAGAAAGCGGAAAGAAAGAAAGAAAAGAAAAAGAGAGAGGGAGAGTGAATCCGGGAGAAAGCGCAGAGGGAATAGCAGCCAGCGAGAGCGGCGGGAGCGAGGAGGAGGAGGAGGAGAAGGAGGAGGAGGAAGAGAAGGCGAGGGGGAGGAAGAGGAGGAGGAGGAAGGCTCGGTGCCCCCTCCCTCGCCGCCAACCTGCCGCGGGCGTGCAGCGCTGGGGACCATGTGCCCGCGCTCGCTCTGGGCCGCCACCCAGCGCCTCTGGTGGCTGCGCGGGCGCCCCAAGTGTCCGTGTGTCTGCGGCGGGTGGGCGTCCGGCTCGCGCTGCCAAACGCCCCAAGTTGCCGCTGCGCCCCGCAGCGGGGACGCGAAGCCGGCGCGGGGCGGGTGTATTTACCTGCCGCCAAGACCTTCATTATGGGCTGCACTTCAGAGGGCCTTGGAGGAAACCTCAGATGCCGGCAGTTTTCAGAGGTTCATGCTCAAATGGGGAATTTGCCTGATTTATATACTGGAGCCTGTGTTGTAAGACAGAAACAGCTATATTTAGCCGGGATCCCCGGTCCAGGAAGTTGTTTGAGGTGCATCATAGGAAATTATGAATGGAAGAAAGTGAGAGTGAAGGGGGGGGGGACGAGTGAGGGGGGAGGGTGGGGAGAAGAGACTTTTTCCCTCTTCTAAGAATTTGATTGATAAAATTATAATGAAGGCTTCGACAAAACGCCCTGTGGTTTTCCTGCCTGGCTTGTCCCAGGAGTTGTCTGAAGATGGGCATTGCCAGGAGGGGGCCCCTGGCCGAGTCAGCAGGGGTCCCAGCAGTGGGCGCTCCAGACGGCCCTGACTCACCTGGGCTTGGGGAGGTAGCCAGTCTGGACTAGCAGATGAAGGCTGCCCCCTGCGCCCTCTGGTTGGGGGGCTTTAGGGGGGCAGTGGGAGGAGGCGGGCTGGGGCTTGGCTGAGAAGGAGACTCCAGGAGGAGGGGCCTGCAGCCGGCGTGGACTTTAGACGGTCATAAAGTGGAACTAAACATGGGCGCTGGAAGCCACCCCAGAGGTAGCCTCCTCCAATCTGCCCATTGCCATTGGGCTCCCCGGGGCTCTGAGGGCCCTAGAGGGTCAGGTCTTCCACCACCACCAGTGTGCCGGCCCTGCTGACCACTGTACCTGTGAGGCTGGGGAAGGAACTGGGGAAGGAGCTAGGAAGAATGGGGTGGGGGTGGCGGTGACTCTGTTCTGGGGGGACACTCTGGGAAGGTGCTTCTGGGAAGGTGGTCCAGAATTTCCATTCTGAAGTGGGATGGAGAGAGGCTTGTCGAAATCGGAACCAGTGTCCTCCTCCGGAGGCTGAGGGATGGCTGCGGGAACTGAGAAGTTACTGGTCCCTCCCAGACCTGCCTTGGAAGTCCCTTGGACCTCAGCCTCAGAGAATAATGGAGGTCCCCAAAAGGTGCTTCTAGAGGCTCTAAGGCGGTGTCACATGTTCTGGCGTCTTCTGAGGCCAGGTGATTTATGAATGGGGAAGGGCAGGAAGGACTAGTGGGGAGCAGGGCAGAATGAGCACAGGGACACCTCCAAGAAGGGCATCAGAAAAGTACAAACATATACACCCCATGAGATGGGGAAATGCTGGCCAGACAGCATGCCATCCCCAAAGCTGCCAGGGGACCCCCGTACCAGAAGATGATTCAGTCCCTCGGGGCCCCTTCCCAGCCCTCCCGCCTGACCCTGACTTGAGATCAAGGTGTGTGAGTTGGTTTTCCAAGGCTAGGGAGCTCCTGCAGCCTCGCCCGGGCCCCACCGCCCCCTCTCCCATCCTCCGTGCCCCCAGCTCCTGCCTCTTGCCACATCCTGGACCTGCCCAGCCACGTGTTCTTCCTTCATCGTGCCAGGACGAGCCCTGGTGCCTGCTGCCATTCTCCACCACATGCACACCCTGCCTTATCTAGGCTCTTGTCGTCCCCCCGCCCCCACAGGGCCTCGGATGTGAGGTGATAAAACTGCCCATCCCAGCTGGCACTTCCCGGACTGGCTCTCCTTCCTCCTTCCTGCCCCCCCTCCACACCTTATCTCTTCTTTGATGGGCCATGGAGGGCCCTACCTGGCACTTACTGCTCCTGTATACTTGCTCTGGGGTCCTGTACACTACCAGGAGACGCACCCGCCCCGGCCTGGCTCAGGCAGCCCCATGTCCCGGGACACCCCAACTCAATCCTTCTTCTTACCCCTCCCCCAGCATCTCCCACACAAGGACCTGACCACTAGGAGCACATGAGCTCTGCCCCAGCCCTAGTCCCATCCCACATCACCCAGACCCCTGTCACCTGACTCAGCCTGGCTCTCCTGACCTGGACCCCAAATCCATGTGACCAAAGGCTCACTGTGGCCTCCACCTATCAAACCCCCGTTGCCTGGCCTGAGTCTCTCGCTAGGCTCAAGAGTTCTCCTGCGGCCACCCCTACATCCAGTGTCTCCTCTGCCTCCTTCCAAGCGGACCTGCAGGTCCTCGCACGCCCTCTGGCAAGCCAGACCCCAGATCGGCCCTATAATCCACCCCCATCACTGTTTAATCTCAGCCCCACCCCACAGGGAACAGGAAGTGAGAACAGGGTCTAGAAGACACTGACACTAGGGCCACTTCACCCCAGCCCTGACTGACCCCTTCCGGTGCCTCAGTTTCCCCTCACTGTACCTGACTTGGTTTGTGCTCCCCAAGTGCTCTGGGCCCCTCGGCGCCCCAGGCCCAGCCTCCCCCTCCTGTCCATGTCCAGGTACCGCCTGCACTGGGCCTCTGGAGGGAAGGCCCGGCAGGATCTCGGAGCCGCAAATCCGTGTGCCGCCTGCAACGTGGCAGCGGCCCCCCAGAAATCGGCCGCCCAGGCTACGCTCCAGGCCCACTTTGGTCTCTCAGAGTTTGTTTTCTTCCCTCCCTCTCTATGCTGTGTGTGTGTGTTCCCCGCCCCCGGCCAGCTCGCTCCCTCACAGAAGGCATCCTCCCTTCTTGGCTGCCTGCTCCCAGGGTCACGACCCCAGGCCCCACCCTGGAGTGGCAGCCCCAGCCCGGCCCCTTCCAGCTGTGACTTCATCCACAGCCTGTCCTGCTTCTGCAGATGGGGCCTGCCAGGGATGTGACCGGTCTCAGGGTAAGGGGGACAGTCCTGGCCACATGGGACCCCCTGACAGAACCCAGGAGTTCTGTCTCCAGGTGACTGTGCCATCCAACTCATCATTGCTCTCCAGGAAGTGAGTGCACCCCCTAACACATGCTTACTTCCTGCTGATTTTTACCCGCCATCCACAAGTCTCTCCTGGAATGTCACAGCTGTTTATTTTTCTGATGGGGAAACTGAGGCTCAGAGAGGTGAAGACACTTTGTGTGGCTCACACAAAGAGTTAATAACAGAGCCAGGTCTGGAACCCGGGCTTCCGTCTTACAGGCCACAGCAATCCCTGCAGCGCCTCTTGCTCCAAGGGGGGCGAAGGGCACAGCAGGTGAGCTTGGGCCACCCTCCTCCAGGAAGCCTCCCCTCCCTCCCACAGCCCTGACCAGCTGACATCAGCCTTGTCCTTCCTGCTCTTGTTTCAAGTGGGGATGAATCTTATTCCCTAATCTTTGGGAGCTTGGAGGGGGTCTGAGTCTCACTTGTACTCTTGACAGCACCTGGCTCAGGGCTATACCCTGAAATGAATAGAGGGTAAGTATTTTTTGAAAGCATTTTATGGTTTAAAAAAACTGTCAGGGCCAAGCCTCTCGTGGAAAGGAGAGGTCTGATGGTTTGAAGCATGGACTCTGGCCTCGTTTAGAACTAGATTGGAGGTTTGGGTCTGCCAGTTATGAGCTGAATGACTTTGGGGAAGTGACTGCCACTTCCTGGCCTCAGTTTCTTCATCTGTAAAATGGGAATAATGGTATCATCATTGTGGGTTTGCTGTGAGGGCTCAGGGCTCAGCACGGTTCTGGGCACCCAGCAAGCCGCCTCTGCGCATATCCCACCCATGTGCTCATTTCCCTGTGAAGCAGGGGTTCTTGTCCCCATTTGACAGATGGGGACACTTGGATCCACCCCAGGGTGCTGAGCGGGGAACACTGGGCAGGAGCAAGACCTCTCAAGCCTCTGCTGATGGTAAATCAAGGCAAGATACCCACATAGCCTCCAGCTTCAAGGGTGCCCCAGAAAGATCAGACAGGTTGTGGGAGGGGCTGGCAGGGCAGTGTGCTCACTCCCCCCAGCCCCTTTCCTGGCCCCTCGCCACCCCCACCCCAAGCCTGATCTGAGGACTGCAGCTGACCTGGCCTCACCGCCCCCAGAAGCTGATTCACCCCCAGGCCCCATCTGAGAAGGAAGGAGACATAGCTCAGCTCTGAGGGGCTTGAATCACCAGCCGCCCCCTGCAGAGCTCCGGGGTTGGGGGGGGGATGCGGGGGTGGGGGCCAGCCCCCTGCCTGTCTCTTTCCTGGACCCTAGGGCTCTCAGGAGAGAGGGCAGCATGGCAGTGGCATGGGCAGGGGTGGGGTGGGAGGTCACAGTCAGGCATTCTGTGTGGGCAGCCAGCAGCGGTTACTCACCAGGTAAGCAGCTCTCCGGGCATTGGGGAATTCCCCAAGACCAGTGACCCAGAAACAGCGCTCTGGGCACCCCCGGCTGCCCAGGCTGGCCTCCCTCCTTCCTTCTCTATCCTCTAAGCTATGATCTCAGTTTTGTGAAAACCCCTGCAGCAGTGGCTCTCAGCCTGTTGCCCTGATGTTGGTACCTGGGAAATGAACAGAGTCCTCAGGTGGGCCTAGGGAGGAAGCGGTGGGGGGGGTGGGGGGGCCGGTGGGGGGGTGCGGGGGCCAGAAGGTGGGTCCCAGGCCCAGGGCTGGTGAGGGGATGCCAGAGCAGACTGGGGAAGCTCAGGAATGCCTGGCACAGTCCAGGCAATTGGGCATCCTGGCCAAAAAGGCAAGAGCACCGCACTCTTCAGTGCTTGAGGAGTGAGAATGTGATGCCCCCAGTGGACCATGCCTCCATTGTTCTCAACCCAGGGGAGGGGGTTCAGATCCCACCGGCACCACCCACCAGCTATATGGCCCGTGGCAACGGGCTTCCTCTCTCAGAACCTTAGTTCCCCCTCTGAAAATGAGGTTGCTGTCATTAACAGCTTCGTGGGGCAGTCATGGGGATGTTACTTGGGAAATGCAGATAAACGCTAACACGTGGGAGCCTTTCTAATCAGATCTGGTTGTGGCCGCAGAAGGAGCTTGAACCCCAGAGCGAGTCAGGGGCTGGGTCCCATGGTCAGTGCACTGGAGCCTGAGAGGCAGAGCAGCAGGTGGCTCCTGGGTCCTCTCAGTTCATGCAGCTTGGTGTAGGTTTTGGGAGAGTGAGTAGCATCTCAGAGCCTTGGTGACGTGGAAATAAGCAGTAACACCCCCCTCTATGGGCCCTGGAGAGCCCAGCTGTCTTCTGGGGACTCTTGAGGCCCAGGCAAGGGACCTATCGCCTGCGCTTTCTCACCCTCACCTGATCCAGTCTCTAGCAGTGACCAGCAGTATCCCCCCAGGGCCGAGGAGAAGCCAGAAGCCACCCTGGCCTTCCGCCAACTGTCACCATCATCACCCTGACATTTCCCGACCAAATATGTCAGGAATCAACCCCCTGGAGGTGAATCAGAGTGATTGCATTTTTTTTCTTCATTTCTGATAAAAATTGCAAGGGAAGCAGCAGCCCACGACGCCCCGATCGTTGGCAGGGCCAGAGGCCTGGCCAGTCCCCCCAGGGCTCTGTAAAATGGGCTGCTGTCTATCCTGGCCAGCAGCATTTAGTGAGCATGGACTTTGAGACTCTGCCAGCACTTTTACCTCCCCAGGCTCCCCCTGAATCTCGAACTAGCCCAACACTGTTGCAGCCAGATGTAGAGAGAGCAGTGTTTTCACACCGAAGGCCTCTGCCTCTTCGTGGGTCATGGATTCAATTAGAGGGTTGCCACCAACACTTTCAAAAAGGAAATGGAATAGCGAAATCACCTGGCATTGCCCCGAGCCAGGGCGAGGACTGCTCCATGAAACTTTTTTTCCTGTTGCCTGTGTGTGTCAGTGTCTGCATCCTCATCTGGTTGCAAGGTGCGATGTATTTCTTACTGTGGGTGGCAGTCCAAAACATTTGCAAGCCGCCAGTATCGATGTGGAAAGCCAGGCCCAGAGGGGCTGAGGAGTGACTTGCCCAGGGTCACTCAGCAGTGTTCCACGGGGTTCCTGACTTCCCTTCCAGCTCTGGAATGGGCCAGAGGTGCCACAGGACAGGGTGGGGCAGGGCAGGGCAGGTGTTCAACGTGGGGGACCTGGCAGCTCCCTGTGCCGTGACAAAGACCTCCCAGAGCCCAGCCTCCCACTATCCACTCCCTTCCGCAGCCTCAGACCCCTGGGCTCTCTGCCCTGCCCCGTCCCACCTGGGCGGAGCCCAGGACGGTCACAGGTCTTTCCTTCCTACTCTACCAGGGAGCCTTTCATCCTCGCCGCAGGGTGCAGGAAGAGAAAGTGGCCACAGCCGCCTTTCCAGGGCAGCCCGAGGCGAACAGGCCCAGCCTGCAGTAGCGGGCACACACTAGCCTCCCAGTGGCCCTGGGACGAGGCTGAGTCTGTCTGTCTGGTTCTGACTGGGCATTTGCCTGTGCGTGTGTGTGTAGTGAGTGCCTTTGTGTCTGTGCATGCCTGAGTCTGGTCCTGGGTGTATGTGTGTGTGCACTTGTGTGCGTGTGTGCAGATCTGCTTGTACTGCTTGCTTTGTGTGACTGAGAGCAGGCTAGACGGTGCCCATCTCTGGCTGCTATTGTGAATCTTCAGTGTGGTTGTGTGACTATATGTGTGTGTGCGTGTGCGTGCCCATGGGCATGAAGCCAGTGCCACTGTGTGTCTGGCCTTGTGTCTGCGTGAGTTTGTGTGGGACTGTGGGTTGCTGAGCACGAGGGCTCAGTGAGCGGGGAAGCCTAACCCTGGACATGCACGCGTGCGTTCCTGAGCCTCCAGGCCTGCGTGTGCCCCAGCGTGTCTCCAACAATCTCTGCTCCTCGCCCTCCAGCCCCCGCCCTTGGGAACCATGCGGCAGCCTCACGTCACAGAGGCCACCAGCAGCTGGCTTCCTCCCTGCCCCGTCCCAGCCCCTCCTCCCCACACCACCCTGGCCACCCGGATTCTTGGCACAGGGACAAAGCTGATGTCAGAGCCGAGCTGACAGCTTTCTTCTCCCACTGGGTTTTCCAAAAGAGAGAGATCACCGCGGCCCCTTTTGAATAATCGAGGGGCTGGGGGGCAAAAGGGGGATGTGTCGCTCAATGATTTCCTGGACTCGGAGGCAATAAACAGAACAGGAAGTGGCAGAGGACCTACTCAGCCTGAAACTGGCCGTGCAGAGGTGGGGCCTAGCCTCCACTCCTTCCCTTCCCCAGCCAAGCTCACTGGGCCACCCTGACCCCAACCAGCACCCAGGGGAACCTCTGGAATTGTTCTGAGGATGGCAGGTGGGAGGGTGATGGGAGCCTCCGGTCTGGCCACTGTGATGACATGGAAAGAATAAAGTGGTCCCATCCCACTGGGTGGGGAGGATGGAGAGGCGAGACCTGGCTGAGGTTGGACCATCCTCTTCCCTGGGAAGAGAAGGAAGGGGGAGCTTCCTGGGGTGAGGGGAGGGATGGGAGCAGGTGGGGGAGCTGCTGGTGGGAGCTGTGATTGGAGGGGCCAGGCCTTCCTCTGTGTCTTGCAGCCGGGGCATCATACCCGTCCCCCACCAGCCCTGCACCCTTGGGATCCCCTAGACCTCTAGGAGCCTCCCAGCCTAGAGTAGTGACCTTTCTGGGCATAGACCCCCAAGGCTTTCATGAGCTTCTCTCCCACCCCACTCCCTGCCGCCCACAAAACCAAGCTTTACCAAGTGCTCACCAGAACCCCTATGGGCTGCAGTCCTAACCCCCATTCTCTGAGGGAGGCATCTAAATCCTCATTGGACAGACTCGGAAACTGAGACTCACAGAGTGGAATGATTTGTCCCAGGTCACACAGTGTGTAATGGAGCCAACTCTCCACCCTGGCCCCCTAACCCCAGCCTCCCTAAAACAGGAGCCGGGAGGCCCAGGTGTGGTTCAAACAGCCAGGCCCAGGGGGTCCCCGAAGAGTCACTCCCCTGGGAGCCCCTCCTTCGGCCTGGGCCAGGCCGCCCGGTGGCTTATCAGCCACAGGACTGCATGACACAATCCCACTCTGATCTCCTGCCCAACCTCGCCTCCGCCCCCACCCCACCCCTGTCCCTGTTTCCATCTCCTCCCTTTCTGGGTGGGACCAACGCCCGAGCCTGGTGTCATGGTGGGCTGTCCAGACAGCCAGTGTCTCCGTGAGCCTCTCTGCTGTTGCGGTCTCCCTTAAGTCCACCCTAGCCAGAGGGTTAGCAGGAGGGGGTCCTTGCAGAGGGAAGATGGTGGCCTGTAGCTCCCCACCCTCAGAGGGCCCACCTGCCGGGTACAGGTGGGGGACTTAGGGCCCATCTTGGGCCCTGCTGGCCTCAGCGTCCCCACTAGGTAAAGGAAAAGCTCAGAGAAGAGATGAGACTGCGGCATGGAGGGGAGGAGGCTAGGTGGGCTCTGGAATCAGCCAGACCCCAGGCCCACCACGGCCACTTACAAACTGTGGAACCTCGGGCAGGTGGCCTCGTCTACAAAATTGGGGAACGGTGCTGTCAGTCTATGAGGGCAGCAACGTCCTCTGTGTTATTGATATTACTGTTGTTTGAGACAGGGTCTCATTCTGTTGCCCAGGCTGGAGTGCAGTGCTGCCACCATAGCTCACTGCAGCCTCAATCACCCCTGCTCAAGCAATCCTCGTGCCTCAGCCTCCCAAAATGCTGGGATTATAGGCATGAGCCACACACCTGGCTGTGTTATGGATATTATCTTAGCCGTGGGGCACAGAGAGGGGAAGTGGCTTTTCCAAGGCCACACAGCAAATTAGTGGCACATTCCCAATAGTATGTGGACTGGTGGTAGCCTCTCTTGGACTCCCAGACAGGGAGCTGGAAACCCTGGGTTTCAGTCCTGATCTGCTTGTGAGAATTCCAGAAGGAAGCTTCTCAGAGTCTCAGTTTCCTTTTCTAGATAAGTCCATGAGTCCCGAAGTGTCTAGAAAAGATTCTTTGGGGCTGGGCACAGTGGCTCACGCCTGTAATCCCAGTGCTTTGGGAGGCCAAGGCCGGCAGATCACCTGAGGTTGGGAGTTCGAGACCAGCCTGATCAACATGGAGAAACCCTGTCTACTAAAAAAAAAAATACAAAATTAGCCAGGCATGGTGCCGCATGCCTGTAATCCCAGCTGCTGAGGAGGTTGAGGCAGGAGAATTGCTTGAACTCAAGAGGTGGAGGTTGTGGTGAGCTGAGATGGAGACATTGCAATCCAGCCTGGGCAACAAGAGTGAAACTCAGTATCAAAAAAAAAGAAAAGGTTTTTTGAAAAGTGTTTAGTGGGGAGCAGTGGTGGGGGATAGAGAGAGAGGCCCAGGTCCCCAGAAAAGCTGGGCCCAGGGCTGGGGGAGGGTCCAGCTCCAGGGCTCCCAGCCCAATGTTTGATGCCCAACCACCTAGCCTGGCTCCAAACCACGGGCTTCAGCGCCCCCCACTGCCCAGCAGGCAGCAGGCCCCGAGACCACGGGCCCACCAACCCCAGGGCCCAGAAGCCAGGGCCTCCCCCAGGGCCAGGCAGGGTGGCATTTGGGGATTTGCAGAAGTGAGCGGGGATGCTTGAGGCTCAGAATGGAGGATGGGCAGATACGGGCCAAGGCAGGAGAAGGGGACACCGCTGAGGGTCCTAGAGGAGCCTCTGCCATGTCCAGCATCTCCCGGGGAAGCCCTGAGGACTGGCCACAAGGGGGTGCCAGGACCACGTGCCTCTGCCTGGTGGAGGCTCTGGGAGGAGAAGGAGGAGGAGGAGGGGGAGAAGAAGAAATTCTCCCTTGGCCCTCTGCCCCTTCCCACTCCCCTCAGACCCCCAGGATGTCCCCTCTCCCCAGCTTCTTGGGGCCCCATTTTGGGTCCTCAAAATTCTTCCAAATGGGAATTACAACCGCCGTTTTACAGAGGAGACAATTAAGACCCACAGAGGTGAAATAAACCAGGGACTTGTGGGGCAGAACCCAGGCCCCCGCCCTACCCCAGCTGCCAGGGGACCCTAGCCTCCAGACCCAGGACTGGCCTGCTCTGGAGACAGTTTCCTCACCCCCGAGAAGCCTCTCCCCAGTCCTTGGGAACTGCTGATGACAAGATTAGGGTGGAGCCCCTTCCCCTCTCATGCCAGCCTCCTTGCAAGGATTTTACCTATATTTTTCCTTTCTCGCCACCATGATGCCATGATTAGATCCATTGTATACAGTGAGTGAGGCACAGAGCTGTCAAGTCCTGCACTGGCCCAAGGCCAGAGGCACAGGGGCCTTGAACTTGACGGACCACACACCCTGGGAGCCTCCGATACAGGAACCAGCTCTCCATCAAAAGCAAACCCAGGGCTTGGTAGCCTTGGCCCCCTGCACTGCTCTGGGGGAGAGGATCCCCTGGGAATCCAGGACTCAAAACGCCCAGATGGCTGAGTCCTCCAGGATCCCACACAGCCAGGACTCAAATCCAGGCCTCCTTCCAGCCACCGAGTCCAGAGCCCTCACCGCTGCCCTCTAACCCTTCGATGCTCTTTAAACCCTCACATGTCCATATGACACTTACGTATCCGTTGTCTCTTGACATCCTCAGAGAGATGTTCGGGGCGTATCTCACCATGTCCATTGCATAGAAGGGGAAACTGAGGCCTGGAGCGTGTGCAGGCCACCAGATGCCCCTGCCCCACAAGGGAGTAAGTGATGTTGGCTTTGGTGGAGGATAAATTTGGAGGCTGGCATCACCCTGGCCCTGCCCTGGGAGAAGCCTACCTGGTCTGTGCCTGCACACGCCCCTCCGGATCTGGAAAGAGGTTTGCCAGGTCTTCAGTGGGACACCATCGTCTTCGGGGCCAGGCCCCCTCTGCTTCCCTCTCCTGCTGAATCTTCTCTGGAGCTGGCTCCTCACCCCGCCCCCAACTTGACTTCCCGTCCAGAGCCGGGTGGCCCTGACGCTCCCCCCACTTCCACCCAACCCCCCACCCCCAGCCAAACTGCTGGGGACAGCAGGTGCAGAGGGCCCCAGGTTCCCACCCAGTCTGTGCCAGACACAGGTCGGAGCAGGGTCTTTGGGGTGGCCAAGGGGAGAAGCGGGGCCGGGACGTGAGGAGGGGGGGTCCTTGTGCCCGATGCCCCTGCCCAGTGCTGCGTGGCGAGGCCGCTGGGGCCTGAGTCACAGCTGACAGGGCCGCGCCCAGCCTGCCTGAGTGACCCAGGCCGGCATAAGGCGATGACTGGGCAGCCCTCCGCATGACCGCCGGGGTCGGCCTTAGGTGTTTTGACTCAGACCTGCCACAGGCCGTGTGCAGCACAACCAGCCTCCCCTTGTCCCTGTCCCCACAAAAGTCACAGGGCTGTAGCCCCTCCAAGACATCAGGCCCCCTCCTAGGTCACCACTCCCTGCCCCAGCACCCACCTCTGAGCCTGGGGCACCACCTGGCCCATCTGATCCACCCTCGACACAGGCTCCAGGGCCACGCCTGCCCAACCCCCTCCCTCAGAGACCTTCGCCCCTCCCTGAGCCCAGCCCTCCGACGTCCTGAGACGCAGGGAGCCCGGCCAGCCTTGGGAGGGCCTCCCTGCTCCAAAGGAGCATGGACTGTGACCCTTCCTTTGCACTGAAAAAAGGGCTTTTGTGGGCACCCCACATCCCAGCCCTTGGGTGGAGGGTGGGCGGCAGGCAGGGCAGGTGACAGAATGGGGACAAAGAGAGAAGAAAGAAAACCACTAAGGAGGGAAAGGGGAAATAAGAGAGAGAGCCTCGGCCACACCAGCTCAGGGACGGCCCTGCCGTCAACATCGTGCCTGTGTGTTTCTCAGGGAATCTTCTTCACAGCTGGGAGGTAGGCCAAGTTGGTCCCATTGTACAGAGGGGAAACTGAGGCTTAGCCCGGGCAGGGTACCCAGCGAGGGGGCTGAGGTCTGACTCCTTTTGCATAATTCTAAAGTATTTGAAACTCATCCCTGGGAAGAAAAAAATCACATGAAAACCTGCAGCAAAGAGTCTAAGGTCACAGAGGACAAGGGAGTCTGGGTTGGCATCCTGGCTCTGCTGTTTCCATGCTGAGAGTTTGTTCCATAGATTAACAAAATGCGCCAGGACCCCTCCCCGCCTTTTCCCATGGTTTTGCTGTCCTAGGGAACTTTTAACCCACGTGTGCACCATGCAGCGTGAACTGAGACTCCTGGACCGCCACCCTAAAAAACGTAACAAAGAAAAGAGAACCCTGCTTCACGTGGATTCGGCGGCTGGACTACACCGAGGTCTCTTTTTCTTCCTTAGCCCAGTGCCAGTGGACCGCTGCCCGTGACCACTTTGTCCTTTATATGAGTTGGTGGGGGTGGAGCACACACTTGTTTGTAGGCTCTGAAGGCCTCGCCCCCCTGAGGGAAACGTGCCTAGCAGAGCGTCAGCTCACGTGGTGGCAACAAAGTAGTTGCTCACAAGGCCCCAACCTGCTGCCTCTCCCAGTGGATGGGGATCACAGTGGATGAGTGTGGGGACCCGTCATGCCGAAGTCCGTGCTGTGGGTGGCAGGGTGATTGGATGGGGCCCAGTTCTGCCTGTGGCTGAAGGAAGCTCCACAGTGGCACTCTGAGAGCCACCCACACACCAGGGCAGGCCCACAGACCCCTCTGGGTGGGGAATCACAGAGGTGGGGGCATCTGCGCTTAGCCCCAAGGGCAGGAGGATGTAAGAAGTGGGAAGGGGGTCAGGTGCAGAGGCTGATGCCTGTAATCCCAGCACTTTGGGAGACCGATGTGGGAAGGTTGCTTGAGGCCATGAGTTCGAGACTTGCCTGGGCAAAAAAGCAAGACCCCGTCTCTACAAAAAAATTGAAAAGTTAGGCATGGTGGTGCATGCCTGTAGTCCCAGCTACCCAGGAGGCTTAGATGGGAGGATCATTTGAGCCCAGTAGGTCAAGGCTGTAGTCAGCCACAATCATGCCACTGCCCTCCAGCCAGGGTGACAGAGCGAGACCCTGTTTCTCCAAAGGGGCAGGGGAGAAAGAGTGGAGGGGAATAGGGAGCTCAGGTTGTGTGCAGGGGTGGGAGCAGCTGAAGGTGGGTCGAATGCAGAGACGACCTGGCAAAGTGGGCCGTGCCTGAGAGCTGGGGGCCTCAGGTGCTGCAGCCAGGGGTTTGGAATGGATGCTCTGTGCACTAGAACTGGAGGGAGTTTTGGAAGGTTTGCCAGCAGGAGAAGACAAGATGATAGCGATATTTTTGCTCTGTGTCCAGGAAGCCAGACTGGCAGACGATGGAGAGAGGAGTGGCCTACAAGCGACAGATATGGGAGAAATCACAGGACCGAGTGACAGATGGGAGAGGAAGGGCCGAGGGAGAGAAAGGCAATGGGCTGGGATTCTGGAACTGCAGTGGGGGCAAATGAGAAGCAGAAAGCAAGTGTCGGGTTTGCGGCAGAGTGGTGAGTTTGGCTTCAGGGCACCCACTAAGCCAGGAGATGATCCTGGCAGCTGGGTCTGCAGCAACTGGGCTTGGGAGGAATCAGACTGCAGGTGGTGGTTTCCGGTTGCCTGCAAAGTGACTCCTCAGGTGATGTTATGGGGGTGACAAGTCCTCACAGACCGTGCACCTGAGACCCCCTTCCAAGAGTCAAGCTCCCTCATCTGTTTCCTGTGGAGAGGGTGTGCTCTAGTTCAAAGTCAGCCTCAGACACCCCTCCTGGGCCGGGGGAGGTGGGGCTGGCCAGGGGTCAGGGGCAGCCACACTGGGCTTCCCAGCTCTTCCTCCACAGGCCAACCTCTGCCCTCCCGGAGGGCAACCCCAGTGTCAGCCGCAGTACCCACTTCCCTTCTGCTCCAGGAACCGGAGTATGCCTGGCTTTGGGTGTCTGCCACCTCCCACCCACAGCTTCCCAGGAGCTGAGGTTGAGGCAATCCCTTTCCCCCAGCTGAGGCAGGGAGACACAAGTGAGGGCCGCCCCATTGCTGTTGGCGGGGCCTGAAGCAGGCCAGGCCTAGGGGTGGCACCTGTCTAGGGCGGGCTCCCTGGTGCGCACCTCGGTGCCTCTGCTTCCCCCAGCGACACACTGGCCTCTGTCTTCTCCTTGGGGCTGGGAAGCAGGGCCCCGCCTGTCCTGCTCCTCCTTGAGTGCCTACTGTGTGCCAGGCACCTGTGGATGCAGGGACAGCATGGAGCAAAGCAGACTTGGTCTCCATCCTCTGAGCTAATAGGAGATGCTGTCGGGAGTGTCAACATCACACAGAGTGAGTGCTGCCGGAAGGAATGGCGCAACCAAGTTCCTGGACCCAGACCCTGGACAGGTGGGAAGAATTGCTGAGGATGCAACTCAAGCTGAGGTCTGACAAGGAAGGAGCTCACTTGACAAAAAGGACGGGAAGCAGCATTCCAGGCAGAGGAAGCAGCACAGGAAGAAACCCTGTGTTAGGAAGGAGCCCCAGGCATTTGGGGAGCTAAAAGACAGCCATTGCGGTAGAAGCCCTGGGGGCGACAGGGAGCCCAGTGGGCCCTTGCTAGGTACTTGCTAAATAGACTGGAATGTGTGGGGCAGCTGCCCAGGAAGACTGCAGGTTGGGAGTTAGGGCCCAGAGTTCTAGCCTTAGCCCTGCACTACTTTGTTCTATGACCTTAAGCAAGATGCTTCCTCTCTCTGGGCCTTTGGATAAATCCTGATGCCCTTACTCATGGCACTCTGCTCCCTGAATGCTCAGAGCCTTTGCCCTAGCTCTTCCCACCTCCCCATCTGCACGTCACTCAGACCACAGTGTGGACGTCACCTCTCCAGATGCCACCCTGACCACTCGCAGCGCCTGGCTCTCCCTCTGTCTGTTACATCACCCTGCTTATTTTTGCTGAGCTCATACTGCAATCTCAGATCCTCCTGTTTTTGTCCCTGTGCCTGTCGATTGTCTGTCTGCCCCTTGCCCTTTGCCTTCAGGAACTCATGACATTGTCAGCCAAGTTACAGAGGAAGAGGAGTACCAGGAAGATGTTCACACCCAGGAGTCCCACAATCCTGAATTCAAACTGTGCCCATCCCCGGTTAATTTGGTCTGAGGATGTGGGCAGGCCACTCAGACTCTCTGAGCCTCAGTCTTCTCATCTGCAAAATGTATCATGTCTATTACGGGGAGCTCTGCACTGGCTCTCCTCCACCCTGCTGTCAAGTCCCTTGTTCCCATGCCATCCCCAGCTCTATTTGCCATTTCAGGAAGTGAGGTTGGCCAGGGACCCATCCAAGTCAAGCTCACCTGCTTCTGGGAACCTTTGCCTCAGCACGTCTTCGGCCTATATGTGCTCACCTGGGAATTTGGGAGGAGCCGGGTTTTGGGGGCTCAGATGGAAACCCTAACCCTTTGAGTTCCTCAGGAAGCAGTTTTAAGCACAAACCAGGTCACTGGCCCTGTCTGAGGCAGGATCTGTAATTCTTTTGTTTATTCCACAGATGAGGAAACAAAGGCTCAGAGACATTAAGGAATTTTCCAAAGGTCATTCCGGTAGACGGAACGGGGCTGAGGCAGGATTTCGAGCCCAGCCAAGTGTCTTCATTCCTATGCACACAGCCATTCCTCGTGTCTGTGGCATGCTCACTGCACCTCAGGCAGGATGCTGGTGGCAGGGGTGTAGCTGTGAACTCAGTCTTTGAGTCAATCCACAAATGCCTAGGGCACCTTCCATGTTCCAGGCACCGGATGTGCCAGTGCCCCCCCCACCCAGGGTGATCCAGGAACATAGACACATATAAGAGGACACACTGGCAGACACCTGAGTTTACACGTGCACAGACACGTCTGCAGAGACGCACCAAGGTATCCATGCCCGCACACACACATAAATACAGATACAGACATAAGCCTCCATTAGGACACTAACATCCAGGCTTCAAGATGCAGTGATACATGCAACACACATTGGTATATAACACACATTAGCATGCAACAGACATCAGCACACAGACCTCAGCCACACAGCCTCCGGGAGCTCAGAAGCAGCCCACACACTCAAGCCTTTCTTCCTCCCCTCTTACTAACACGTCTTGACACCCCCCGTCCCCAGTGTGTCAAGGGAGCCCCATTCCGGCCATAACCAATGCCTTGTCTGAGTTTGACACCCCACCCCACCACAGTCACAGCCCCCCGCGGCTGGGGCATGTGACTTCCCCTCCTGGGCAGAGCAAGGACCTCCAGCCCATCCCCAAAGCATGGACGCTTTTGGCCTTGCCACCTAGGGGCCCTCCCCTCTCTAAGAGGCTGCCTTTCCCCCACCCCAAATCCTCTCCCCCAAGACAATCGAGAGACACAGAGACTTTAGAAACCAGGCAAGTTTTAAATATATGTTTGCACAATATTAACATTAAATATACATTATAAATAAGACTTATAAATATAAAACTGATAAAAATTGATAGAAATCGATAAATTAGACATGTCCCTTCAAGGAATTGGCCTCGCAGCTTCTGAGACCCCTCCTCTAGGAGGGCAAGAGCTCCTGCGTGAGAAAATTCCAGGATCCACCACCAGGGGGAGCAGCCAGCAGCGAGGACCGAAGACTGGGGCTTCCCGGCGCTGGGAGGTGGGTCTCCTACAGAGAGCTCCGTGTACACCTCCCAGGGCCATTTGCATCATATGTCCCGATTTACAGGGATTTTGATATCCACCCTACGTCAGGGTATCCCAACAACCGACAGGCGGTGGGGGTACAGCCTCTAACTCCCTAGCTTCACAAACAGAAAACAGGTCCAGAGAGGTAAAGTGACCTGCCCCAGGTCACATGGGGCTGGGCTGGGCTGGGACCTGAGCTCCATTCCCTGGACCCACAGATCAGGACTCCCAGGACACCCTACTGCTGTTACAGCTGCCTAAAGTGAGGTCACCCAGACATCCAGGTGTCTGGCTTGGGATGTGATGAGGCATAGGAGGCCAGCTCAGGCTGTGACCTCCTCTTCAGAACCACGGAAAGGAGGAAGTCTGGGGGCAACGTCCCTGCAAGTCATGAGAGGGAAGGACCAGCCGGCCTCGGGCAGCAAGGCAGGGGGACAGTCAGCCCAGCCATGAGTCAGCCTGTGTCATCAGACCCCTGAATCAATGGAAAGTTGGCCCCACGTGGACCGCTTGGCCACCCCACTGGGCCTGGGGAACTTGGAACCAGGGGGCACAACAGCCTGACTCTGTCCCCCAGCCTGGAGGAGGTACAAAGGCTCTGCCCAGCTCCCACCTCTTAAAGTGCACTTCCCAGCGGTGAGTAGTAGAGGGAAACAGGTTTGGGGAGCCTGGAGGCATCATCCTGCAACGGTTCCTCATCCGCAGAGCACCTGCCGCATCTTTCACTGGCAAGGGGTGCTCCCGAGGCTATCGGGGCAGCTGCCCCTTGGGCATGAGTCTCTTGCCTCTCCTGGAGGGTCTGGTCCTGCGCACCTCCTTCCGCAGGGCCCGCCGGGGGCTGTGTCTCCGGCTGCGGCTCGGGCTCTTCCTCCACTTGCTGAAGACCCGCCCCACTGAGTGCATGAAGCGGTGGTAGCCGTGCAGAAACCTGCAGCCCTCCAGCTTGCGCTGAAAAGAATCCGAGGCCGGGACAGGGACAGGCAGCTGGGAGGTCCCCCGGCCGACTATGGTGGACTCATTTGTGTCTGAGATGTCCTGCAGCTGCGCCATGCAGTAGACATTGTTTCTGAGCCCGAGGACATTCGGCCTCGCCATCTGCAGCTTCTCCAAGTCCTCGGTGTTCAGCCTGGACCTCTTCAAGTCCTGGGCCTTGGGGAGTTGCTGCTCTAAGGCAGCCAGTCTTTGCATGACATGGCCCAGTGTGGCATTGAGGGTCTGCAGGAAGCCCCGCCTGCCCAGGCCCTGCAGGTCCTCCTCGCTGGGGAAGGCCCCAGGGTGCTCCCTGCAGTGCTCTCTCAGTTTAGGAACATCCAGGCCTTGGATACGTATCTGGGGGGAACAGGAGGATCACAGGGTGAATGCTGAGGACTCGGACCACACTCATAGATGAGCCAGCCTTGAAATGCTAGACCTCATGCACCCCTATCCAATCTCCCCGCTGGATGGATCTGGAAACTGAGGCCTGAGAGGGAAGAGGACCCCAAGATCACTGCAAGCAAGGTCAGAGGGATGTTGGGGCTGGTGGGATGCCTATGGGGAATGGGAAGCTTCAGAAGGGCTGGACTCTGTCTTCCTCACTGCTGCGTCCCAGTGCCCAGACCAGAGCCTGCCAGGTGTGCAGGAAACACACGAAATAAGCAGATGAGCATGGCAATGGTGTCTGGAGTCCCGCCCCAGGACCACGGAGCTAGAGAAGCTGGGGGGCAGCCTTAGCTCCTCAGGGTTAAGGCTAGAATAATGCAGGGGCTCAGTTCCCCACCTGCCCACATGGAGTGGGGCTGGGCCTGTCGTCCTTGCATCTCACTCCCTTCCTGACCCCACAGTTCGCTGACACTGAGACACCACGGGGGCCCAAGTGCTTACATAGGGGTCCAGGAGGCTGCTGGTGTCCTGCATGAGATCCGTCTGCTTCTGGAGCTGTTCCAGTAGCGCATTGTACTCTTTCGAGCAGCTGCCCAGAGCTGCCATGCTTGGGAACAGGAGTGTGAGGACCAGACCTAGGGAGAGAAGAGGGTGTCACCTGACTTGGCAAGGAGAGCCACAGATGGGAGCCTTGGGGAGGGGCTTCAGGAGAGCCTTGAAAGGTGCATCTCTTCATCCCAGACTTTGTAGTTGAAGGTGGGGGCGGGGCACTGTGCGGTGTGGTATGCGCACAGGCGTGCCCAGCACGGCCACCATTATCTCCCCAGTAAGTCACTGCCCACGGCCTGACGCAGCAGCCACTCCCTCCCTTGGAGGGACCAAGACAGTGGCTGCGATTTCCCTAACAGGTCTTTGAGCAGAGGCTGCAGCACCCGGCTGGAGCCCAAAACCTGCACGGTTCTAACCTCAGGAGCCGACTCTCGGCAAGGTGGGAATGGCTCCCTGTGAGACCTCTGGGCTGAGGACCGGCCACTGCCCTAGGACCCTGCCTTGTCAGCCGCTCTGGCCATCCAGGTAGATGGGCCTGGGAGGGCTTCAGGGCAGGCAGCCCGGGAACAGCTGGTGCCCTCAGCTCTGTCTAGAAGCAGGAGAGGCTGCCTTTTCAACCAGGTGCGCAGCCTGGAACAGTTTGGAAGACCTTCCAGCCCATGACCCCATTTTCCTGACAGGCAAACCAAGTCACAGGAGAAGGGCCTGCCTAGGTCACACAAGGCCAGGGCTCTCCCTGACCTCCCATGCCTCCCTCCTCTCTCCATAAGTGGCTCCTCTGTCAGCCTCCCCAGGGATGCTGTGAGCCTGTCAGAGGTGTTGGGGGCGGGTGTAGTTACTGCTTACCACCACCCCCAGTGGGGCACCAGCAGCCACGTGGTCGGAAGGGGCCTGTGGTGCAATCACCCGGAAGGCAGTGACACCATCGTTCCCCTCCTGAGAACCATCCGGTCCCTTGGGGAAGACAGGCTGCTGGGGAGGGCCGAGGGGCCGGGCACCCAGGAGTGGCGACCCCAGAGCACCCTCGCCGCCTCCCCAGGTATCTGCTGCTGGGCTCCAGCTGGGGCCTGTGCGTGCGGCAGTGCGTGTGAGACTGAGGTGTCTGCGTGGCTGTGCACCCAGTCTGTGTGCCACGTGAGGGAGACCAGCTCCGATCACCGTGGGGGCTCTGGTGTGCATGCTGGGGTTCCCAGGATAGGGAGATCCAGGGCTGTGGATGAATCACATGGTTGTGTGTGGCCATGTGGGTGTGGCTGTGTGTGCTGTGTGATTGTGTGGGTTCTGGGGGCTTCTCACAGAAGCTGACTTTCTGTTCATCTGGGACCCCGTGACTGGGGCAAGCTGCAGGCCCCACAACGCCCCCACACCTTACACCACTCCCCTGCCCAGCTTCTGAGCCTCCCTCTCCTGCCCAGAACGTCTCCCACCTCCCTCCTGCCTCCCCAGCCTCTTTGCCCATACCCTTCTCTCACTCCCTGGCTCCCAGAGTTGCCACATCTTGACATCACCTCCCTCTGGAAGCCTCCCAAGGATGCCCCTTCTCTACCTGTTTGTCAGTGGCCCTCTCTCTCTGCCTGACCTCCTTGTTCTCTTCCCTTCTCAGCATCCTTCTATCTGGCACCCAGCCTCCCCCCGTCCCGCAGGGCAGAAGGTGTCCCTGCTCCCCACCAGTGCCCATGGAGAGACCCAGCAGGTGGGTTCTGGTGGGGAGGAAGGAAGTACTTACTGAGGAGCGTCCTCCGTGTGAGTGGTGCCCCCATGCTGGGTGCCCGTGCTCCAGCCCTCGCCCACTGGGGGTGACACCTCCCGGCTGGGAGCCCTGCAGGCTGGCAGCCACTTTATGCCCGCTGGGGCGATTGGCCAACACCTCATGAGGTGGGTGGGGATGGGGAGGGGGGAGGGCAGGCCTTCTGGGAACATGACCCCAAAAACCAAAATTTTTACCGGCGGCCAATGGGTGCTGGGCATGGTGGTGTGCCCGCTCCTCCTCCTGTTTTCTTCGAATTCGTTCTTCGAGGTCAACCCTACGCCCAAGGATGATGTAAACCGCAGCTCAGCCTTCCTGGGGTGAGCGGGGAGGAAGAGGGTCCATGCCATCTTCGGGGAACTGGGCCCGGATGGGCAGGAGGGACTTCGAGCTGGGCCTCTGGAGGCCCCAGGCCAGTCTTGGCCCAAGAGCCATTGGCCTTGCAGGACACGGTGGCTGGGGGCTGTGGGGAGCGAGACATCTTCCTTCTTGAGTGCCCTTCCCACTCTGTTGCCGGGCTGTTGGGACATCTGTGAGCGGAAACCACCGGGCTCTGGGCACAAAGCCAGACCCAGGCTGGCAGCCCTGAGATTGTGGTTCAGGCCCCAGACCAGCATCCCCCAGCCCGGCCTCCGAGCGTCTCTTTTCCCCCATCATTTGCCCTCTGCCAGACCCACCGCCCGAAGCCAGGCCCTGTCTTTGTAGACAGGCTTCACTGGGGAGAACTGGACACTTGGAGCAAGAGAAACAAGAGGCCAGGGTTCAAGTCTGCTGAGGTGCTTTGTGACCTGAGGCAAGTCACTTAACCATCCTGGGCCTCAGAGACCCCCAGTGTAAAATGAGGAGGAGAAAAGCCTTTGTCAGCCCACCTCACAGGGTTGCTGCCATCATGGACATAAAAGGCAAAAGACCTTTAAAAGGAAAAGCAAAGATGAAGGTCAGATTCCAAGTATTAGTTGTAGAGGGGGCGGGAAGGGGGAATGAGGAGATGGGGAAGCTGTGAGCTCAGAGGGGAAGCCGGGGAGGGGGAGTTACCGCCTTGACGGTTGGGGACCAGGTTTCACTTTCTCTGAAAGATAGCGATCTTAGGTTGGTCCTCTGCGAAAGGGCCCTGGGAACAGCGCCTCCCCAGTCA
This sequence comes from Cebus imitator, assembly GCF_001604975.1. Taxonomy (NCBI): domain Eukaryota; kingdom Metazoa; phylum Chordata; class Mammalia; order Primates; family Cebidae; genus Cebus; species Cebus imitator. The sequence goes on along the minus strand of NW_016107573.1, from coordinate 2,377,047 downwards.
ACCTGCGACTTTACCATGGGGTAAACTGAGGCCCGGGGGAAGGCAGACAAGGAGGCCGAGAGGCTGGCCCAGGCCTAGAGACCCTGACTGGTGGCGTCAGCACATCTACCTGGCTCAGGGGAGGGTACTTGGCCTGTACCCTAAGGAGCCCAGGTGGGAGGAGGCCCTCAGGAGTCTGGGGAGTCAGGGTGGGACCCCTGGGGGCTTCCAGGGAGCCCCCTGAACTGCTCCAGCTGGAGGGAGCATGAGGTCTGGGGCACCTGAGCAAGGAGAGCGGGGGCAGCCCGAAAGGAGGAGGCACCCTGTCTGTGCCTGCTCCCGAGGCCCAGTGTGACCACCAAAGCTGTTCCCACCCATTCTCCCCATCACTTATTTATTCATTCGACAAACCTTTATTTGGCTTCATGGTGCACCAGCCACTCCTAGGTCTGAGTATCACATAGTTGGCAAAAATAGGCAACCCTGTGCCCAGGAGGCTGCTCTTCAGCCCCCACCCACTCCTGGGCACCCAGGCTGGGACTCACCACACCAGGCCCCATACCTCCCCGTCGCCACCCCCAGGGGCCAGTTCTGGATTCTCATCCTGAGAATGTCGCTTCCGCTAAAGTCGTCATCTCTGTACCCACTCCCACAACGCCATTTCCTGGAGCCATGCCAAGAGGGGATCCTTCTCCATTTCACATCCCTGATCTCATCTTTTTTCTCCTTTTTAAAATGCAGGATCTTGCTCTGTCACCCAGGCTGGTGTGCAGTGGCACCATCATAGCTCACGGTGGCCTCCAACTCCTGAACTGAAGCGATGCTCCCGCCTCAGTCCCCTGAGTAGCTGACACCACAAGCATGCATCACCATGCCCAGCTATTTTTTATTTTTTGTAGAGACGGGATCTCGCTATGTTGCCCAGGCTGATCTCAAACTCCTGGATTCAAATGATCCTCCTGCCTTGGTCTCCCAAAGCGCTGGGATCACAAGTGTGAGCCACAGTGCCTGGCCACCTGAGCTCACCGTGCAACAGCCAAGGTAGAGAGAGCACTGGACAGAGACACCTCAGCTTACTTCAGTGAGGAGCACAAAGCTCTGAGAAGTTTAGGGGCTGGATCAAGAAAGGAGCACCAGATCTGAGCAGAGGGCTCCAGGACCCTCTCAGCTATGGCTGACCGACCACCACACCTGGGGAGAGACAGCCACATGCCTTAGCTTATTCCATCCACCCTGTGGTCCAGGGAGGTCGTGCTGTCTTCTTATGGCATAGAGAGAGGAGGTTGCTTTGCCTGAGGCCACCTACGAACAGTTAAGAGGAGAGGGGCATTGGACCAGGCATGGTGGCTCACGCCTGTAATCCTAGCACTTTGGGAGGCTGAGGTGGGAAGATCATTTGAGCCCAGGACTTCGAGACTGTGTCTTTACAGAAAATTTAAAAGTAAATTATCCAGATGTCGCGATGCACACCTGAAGTCCCAGCTACTAGGGAGGTGGAGGCAGGAGGATCACTTGACCCCTGAAGGTCGAGGCTGCGGTGAGCCATGATCGTGCCGCTGCACTCCAGCCTGGGTGACAGAGCAAGATACTGTCTCAAAAAAAAAAAAAAAAAAAAAAAAAAAAAAAAAAAAAAGAAAAAAAAAAAAAAAAAAAAAAAAAAAAAAAAAAAAAAAAAAAAAACCCACCAGAAGAAGAGTGTATTCAAATGAAGCCCAAAGACCACACTCTTAGCACATAGCTAATGAGGGTCCAGGCACAGGCCCTAGGGCCCAGGGTCACTGAAGGTAAGGAGAGCATGCAGCTTACATCGCTCGGGCTGCCGTAACAAAGTACCACAGACTGGTGCTTCAATAACAGAGATTGATTTTTTTCACAGTTCTATAGGCTGAAGTCTGAGATCAAGGATGGGTTCCTAGGGCCTCTCTCCTTGACCTGTAGATGACGTCTCTCTGTGTCTCCACATCATCTTCCTTCTGCTTGTCCATGGCCTAATCGCCTCTACTTTTTTTTTTTTTTGAGATGAAGTCTAGCTCTGTCACCCAGGCTGGAGTGCAGTGGTGTGATCTCGGCTCACTCAAACCACCTCCTGGGTTCAAGCGATTCTCCTGTCTCAGCCTCCCAAGTAGCTGGGATTACAGATGTGCACCACCACTCCTGGCTAATTTTTGTATTTTTAGTAGAGACAGGGTTTCGCCGTGTTGTCCAGGCTGGTCTCGAGCTCCTGACCTCAAGTGATCCACCTGGCTCAGCTTCCCAAAGTGCTGGGATTACAGGCGTGAGCCACCGCACCCGGCCTTGCCTCTTCTCGTAAGGACACCATTCAGGCTGGATTAGGGCCCTCTCAGTGACTTCATTTTACCTTAATTATTCCTTTTTTTTTTTTTTTTTTTTTTTCAAGACAAGGTCTTGCTGTGTTGCCAGGCTTAAGTGTACAGTGGTACCTTCATAGCTCACTGCAGCGTCTAACTCCTGGCCTTAAGCTCTCCTTCTGCCTCAGCCTCCAGAGTAACTGGGATTACAGGTATGTGCCACCACATCTGGCCAATTTTACCTTAATTACTCTTTTTTTCTTTGAGATGGAGTCCCACTCTGTCACCCAGGCTGGAGTACAGTGGCATGATCTTGGCGCACTGCAACCTCTGCCCCCCCAGTTCGAGCGATTCTCCTGCCCCAGCCTCCTGAGTAGCTGGGACTATAGGTGCCCACCACCACACCCTGCTAATTTTTGTATTTTTTAGTAGAGACGGGATTTCACCATGTTTGCCAGGCTGGTTGTGAACTCCTGGCCTCAAGTGATCTGTCTGCCTCAGCCTCCCAAAGTGCTGGGATTACAGGTGTGAGCCACTGCACCTGGCCCTTCATTATTTCTTTAAAGGCTCAACCTCCAAATACAGTTGTGTTCTGATGTACTATGGTTGGGACTTCAACACAGGAGTTTGGGGGGAGACACCATTCAGTCCATGCAGCCTAGAAGAGGAGGGCATGGCTGGAGGGTGCAGGGGCTAGGGCCACTGGCAGAGCATCCAGAGCAAGGTGGGGCAGAGGAGGACAGGGAGTGGCCCGGAGGTGAGGAGGCCTGGCCACTGTCCATCCCAGCCAAGCGTGAGGGAAGATGCGTCAGCATTTCTGGTGAGGTCAGCAATCAGTGACGTCCTCCTCACCAGCAGGAAAAGCTTGCAACATGGCCCAGCGAGTATAAATAGGCTCCTGACCACAGGGCCTGGGCTGTCCCTTCTTCCCGGGCCACGTCAGCCAGGTCCGCGTGATTTGGAGAGGAAGAGAGGACCAGCTTGGTTCCTCAGAACAGCTGTTTCCTTACTTCCCAACTCATCCTCTGGCTGTGGGGGCCCTATCCCTTTAAATGCAAGGACAAGACCTGAGATGGCCTAGCAGCGTGCTCCAGGGGGGCGAGAAGGTGGCCCCCAATCTGCTGGGTGGGAGATGGAGACCAACCCAAGTTCCATCTCAATCTGCCTGTGAGCCCAGTATACCTGGACCAGTCGTGTCCCCCTTCCAAGCCTCAGTTTCCATTCTTTAAGCTGCAATGACAGAACTGAACAGCCATGAAAAAGACAAGCAATCCAATTTGAAAATGGGCAAAGGATATTAATAGACATTTCTCCAAAACAAGATGTACAAGTGGCCAAGAAGCTCGTGAAAAGTTGCTCAACGTCAGGGAACTGCAAATTAAAACCGTGATGAGAAGCCATTTCACACCCACCAGGTGGCTGTAATCAAAGACAGACAATCATAAGTGCTGGTGAGGAGATGGAGAAATGAGAGCTGCCAGATGTTGCTGGTGGGAATCTACAATGAATGGTACTGCCAAATTGGAAAACAGTTTGGCAGTTCCGCAAATGGTTAAACACAGAGGCCAGGCACGGCGGCTTGCACCTGTAATCCCAGCACACCACTCACCTGCAGTCCCAGCTACTTGGGAGGCTGAAGCAGAATTGCTTGAACCTGGGAAGCGGAGGTTGCAGTGAGCCAAGATTGTGCTACTGCACTCCAGCCTGGGTGATGGAGCGAGGCTGTCTCTAAATAAATAAATAAAGATATCATATAACCAACAATTCCACTACTAGATATACACCCAAGGGAACTGAAAACATAGGCCAGGTGCAGTGGCTTACACTTGTAATCCCAGTACTTTGGGAGGTCAAGATGGGAGGATCACTTGAACCCAAGAGTTCAAGACCTGCCTGGGCAACAAAGTGAGACCCCATCTCTACAAAAAATTTAAAAATCTGTGAGCATGGTGGCATGTGCCCATGTGGTCCCAGCTACTCAGGAGGCTGAGACAGAAAGAGCACTTGAGCCTGGGAGGTCGAGGCTGCAGTAAGCCATGTTCATGCCACTGCACTCCAGACTGAGTGACAGAGTGAGACTCGGTCTCTGGACAAAAAAAAAAAAAAAAAAGAGAGAGAGAGAGAGACCGGGCACAATTGGTCACGCCTTTAATCCCAGCACTTTGCGAGTTCGAGGCGGGCGGACCACCTGAGACCGGGAGTTTGAGACCAACCTGACCAACATGGAGAAACCCCATCTCTA
>NW_016107573.1:2364304-2372467 GCF_001604975.1 Cebus imitator | reverse complement strand
AAAAATTGCCAGGTATGGTGGTGCATGCCTGTAATCCCAGCTACTTGGGAGGCTGAGGCAGAACCCAGGAGGCGGAGGTTGTGGTGAGCCAAGATCGTGCCATTGCACTCCAGCCTGGGCAACAAAGGCGAAACTCTGTCTCAAAAAGAAAAAAGAAAAGAAAGAAAGAAAAAGACAACGTACATCCACACAAAAACATGCATATGGTCATAGGAGCACTTATTCGGCATAGCCGCAAAGCAGAAACAACCCAAATGTCTGTCAATAGAAAATGGATAAACAAAATGGTGCTATCCATACAATGGAATATTAAGTCACAAAAAGGAAGGAAGCATTGCCACGTGCCACAGCCGGCATGAACCTTGAAACCGTGATGCTGCGTGAAAGAAGGCAGACACAAAGGCCACATGTTGTATGATTCCACTGTGGGAAACGTCGGGAATAGGCACATCAAGAGGGACAGTGAATACACCAGTGGCTGCTGGGGGCTGGGGCATCCAGGGCTGGGGCAAGACTGCTAACGGGCACGAGGTTTCTTTGGAGGTGATGAAGAGATTCTGGAATTACATAGCGGCGCTGGTTGCACAACCATGTGAATACTCCCAAACCCCCTGAATCCTACATTTGAAAATGATACATTTCATGGTAGGTGAATTGTATCTGAATGTTTTAAAATGCAATAGCAAATGCACCTTGTAGGAGACTTGGCAAAATGCAGTGAGGTGAGCACGTGAGCGCCCGGCACATCAGAGCAGGTGCTTGATCAGCACTTACCCACCAGCCGCCGGGCCGACGAAGACAGGCATTTGCTTATGTCACACGGTGGCTTTGAGGGCGGTTGGGAAAGGCGGTGTTACATAAACCCCAGGGTGAATAAGGAGCCACCAAGCACCCTCCCGTGAGGGTCATCGAGGTCACATTGGGTTGGGGGAATCCCTTGGCTCGCAACCTGCCACGGGGTTCTTCTGGGACCTGGAGTGTCCACCCACAGGTGTAGGAGAAGGAACCCCGTTCTATGCAGTAACCTCCAACTGTCTGCCTCAGCCACCAAATCCATAGGTCCTCAGACAAGGACCCACCACTGTCCACTCTCTGGCTGGCCTGGAACCCCCTGCTGCTCTCTCTGAGCCCAGGATCCTGTCCTGAGATGAGGGGATGTGTGAGATGACCACAGAGTGCCCGCAAGCCCACAGAGCCAGGCAGAGCCCCTTAGCAGCTCTAAGCACGGAAACGCCAGGCTCACTAAAAACAACCCTCAGTATCAAGCAAGGATCAGGAAGTCCAGTCGAGTCCTGACTTTTCTTATGACAAGCATTTATCATGCCTATTTTGAAATGTCAGAGTCTGGCCAGAAATGTTTGGGTGAATGGGGCACCAGTCCTCATGATCCGGAGCATTTCTGGAGCCCCTCTGTGTTCCGGTCCCAGTCCTAAGCATTGGATCCTTGCAACCACGTTAGGAAGCAAGTATCATGTTGTCCTGCAGATGGGGAGGCAGAGGCCTGGGAGGGAGCAAAGGCATGCTGGAGCCCCAGCACCCGTCCTAGAGCCATGAGATCGACCTGCTTGCCCAATGGGTTGTCCAGAACAGATGCTACCAAGTGGCGGGAGGAAGGCCAAAACAACAGCCTGGGGAGGGAGCTGGGAGAGGGTAGAGATTCCCTGTCGCAATGGGAGGCCAGCCTAGGGGACACAGGCCTAGTTTAGAGAATGGCAGGAGTGGCTGGAAGTCTGGCAGGGAGGGAGGAAGATGGGGAGTGAGGGGTGATGGCATCCCACTGCGCTTTACTGCTGTGGCGGCCCCTGGGGAAGAGCTCATATAACACAGCCCGGTGGAATCCCTCTGCTTAAAGCAGCACCTGTCAGCTGGGCGCGCGGCTCACACCTGTAACCCCAGCACTGTGGGAGGCCAAGGCAGGTGGATCACCTGAGGTCAGGAGTTCAAGACGAGCCTGGCTAACATGGTGAAACCCCATCTCTACTAAAAATACAAAAATCAGCTGGGCATGGTGGCGCGCGCCTGTAATCCCAGCTACTTGGGAGGCTCAGGCAAGGGGATCACTTGAGCCAAGGACACGGAGGTTGTAGTGAGCCGAGACTGCATTGTTGTACTCCAGCCTGGGCGACAGAGCAAGACTCCATCTCAAGAAAACAAAACCAAAACCAAAATTCAGTCCCTGTCTTTGCCATTATGATGAGGCCAAAGTCATTACGATGGCCAGCAGGTCCTGCCCACCTCCCAGCCTCACTGGTACCTCTCTTTTTCCTGCCTCCTTCTCCGGCCTTCCTCAGTCCTTCCGGGAGCCGCTCTCACCTCAGGGCCTTTACACATGCTGTTTCCGCTTCCTGAGCCCTTTACCTGTGACCCACCACTCAGACATCAACATCCAGCCCACGCTGCACCTTTTCAGGGAAGCCCTCCCTGACCTTCCTCTCCCCAGCCTGGTCCCCACCCACCTCCTGGGGTCCTCCCAGAGTACCACGTATCCCTCCATACCACGTTCTTCAGAGGTGTACATTTTTACAACTATGAGGCTGTTTCTCTAGAAAACTGGAAACGCTCAGAGGGTGTACCGGCCAGCCGCCAGGCCAATGAAGGCAGGCATTGGCTTATGTCACATGGTGGCTTTGAGGGCGGTTGGGAAAGGCGGTATTACATAAACCCCAGGGTGAACAAGGAGCCACCAAGCACCCTCCCCCGAGGGTCATCAAGGTCACATTGGGTTGGGGGAATCCCTTGGCTCGCAACCTGCCATGGGGTTCTTCTGGGACCTGGAGTGTCCACCCACAGGTGTAGGAGAAGGAACCCCGTTCTATGCAGTAACCTCCAACTGTCTGCCTCAGCCACCGAATCCATAGGTCCTCAGACAAGGACCCACCACTGTCCACTCTCTGGCTGGCCTGGAACCCCTCTGCTGCTCTCTCTGAGCCCAGGATCCTGTCCTGTGGTTGTGGTTCCTGCCCCCACCTTCTCTCCAGAGCACAACAAAGTAACATAATAGGCCCTCCATAAATCCTTGGATGAATGCACAGCCATATAGCTGCAGCCACCTGCAAAGCCCGGCGAAAGGTGAGCTGTGGCTCCCAGGCTGCAGGACCCAGATGCGTCCCTGTCCTACATCTGATGAACCCAGAGCCAGGCCTCTGGAAGTGCAAGGCCATCTCACTGGGGGCAGGAACAAGTCTCCCAGACCCTTTTCCATGCATTCTCCCTGTCCCCTGGCCCAAAGAAATCAGAACTCTGTCAATCACAATCCATCAGAGCATGTGATTCTGTTTCTGGGAAGCTTCCATTTCAAAGACGATGAGTTTCTCTTTTATGATAATTTGTTTTAAAGTGAAATCAAAATCTGCTTTCACTCGCTGCAGATTTCAGCACTTTCCCGGAAAACGGCCAAAAAAAAAAAAAAAAAGCCACTGTTGCTTCTTTTAAAGGGTTCGCTTCAGAATGTACACGAGTGGCACCTGATGCTTCACAGAAAGAGATCGGTCTTCATGGAAGGGACAGTCCTGCATTTTGCAAAAGCAGACAAATCTCCGTGGCTTTTCAGTCTGTCATTTGACCTACATTTGAGTACTCACTGTGTGTGTTGGACACAGGCTGGGTGTGGAGGAGAAATCAGACAGAAGGAAAAGGCTTCTGGTCAAATGTATCTGCCCTAAACATCTTTTTATAGCCAGATTTTGAAGGGTGATATGACTCTTAGCGATGGAAAAGAAAAAAAATTGAAGGGTGAATAAATGCACACGCTCGCACATGCACACACAAGGGCCAACACCTGGCACATGGAAGGGCCTGGAAGACCCATTGATGGATCATCCATGTCTCACCCCAGGCCACAGACAGGAGTGCCTGACTCACCCTCGCTTTCGTGGTACCCCCAGGTCTAGCAATGCACCTGTGTCCTGAAAGGGACCAATCAGAATCTTTCCCTGAGATGATGTCAGACTCAGAAGGCACATCTTTGTCACGTGACTGGCATATCACTGATCTGCCCCTGTGGAAAACCACCTTCCCCAGCCTCACAGGCAGAAGTTGGGGGTCCCGCAGAGTGGACAAGAATGTGGCCGGCACAGCCAGGGAGGCTGAGGGGTCTCCCTGAACCCTGATCCCTACTGAAGCCAGGAACATGCACGTGGTACGTCCTAGCCATGGGTCCCCTCTTTGCTAGCTGTGCTGGTTTTCTGGCCCTTGGAGCGGGAAGTCCTTCATCCCGTGCCAGGAGGCACGGGGGACATGGAGGAAGGAAGTTGATCAGGCTCAGAATCTTCTCTTGGTGCCAGCTGCAGGGGCACAGCAAGTGCAGCAAAACTTCACAGTCTTTGCCCAACAAAGAGGCAACTGCAGAAGAGGGTGGGAAGAGGCCAGGGTCCCTGTCTGCAAATCACAGCCCAATCCCAAGGGGGAGTCTGGGACACAGTGGTGGGACTTGCAGGGATGCTGATCACCATTGGAGGAAGTGCCCGGGGACAGGCGCTAGGGAAGAGTGGCTTTCCTCCCCGCCTCGTTCTTGGAGAGACACCAAGTAAACTCTGGGTATGTATCCTGATATGAAAAAGAGAAACAAATCAGGCAGTTCTGAGGGGAGAGAAGGCCATCAGCGTTTGCTCCATCCAAGGGCCTCCTGGTGGCCATTCAATGTGTCATGCAGGGTGACTGGCCAGGGCCAGGTCGCTCTGCCCACAGAGCAAGCATATACAGAAGGAAGTCAGAACAATGTGTCATTAAACACAAGTGGTGGACACCTCCACAACCAAGACGGCAGAGCTCAGTAACCGAAAGGCACAAACAACCAAATGTCCTTTAACAGATAATACGGCCGGGCGAGATGGCTCACACCTGTAATCCCAGCACTTTGGGAGGTCGAGACAGGCAGATCACTTGAGGTCAGGAGGTCAAAACCTGCCTGGCCAACATGGTGAAACCCTCATCTCTACTAAAAACAAAAAATTAGTTGGTCATGGTGGCGGGCGCCTGTAATCCCAGCTACTTGGGAGGCTGAGACGGGAGAATCGCTTGACCCCAGGAGGTGGAGGTTGCAGTGAGCTGAGACCAGGCCATTGCACTGCAGCCTGGGCAACAAGAGTGAAACTCCGTCTCAAAAGAAAAAAAAAAAGATAAAAAACAAAACGTGATCTACCCAAACCATGAAATATTATTTAGCCGTAAAAAGGTGTGAAGCACTAACACACACTGCCAAGTGGATGAGCCCCAGAAACATGCTAAGCCAAAGAATCTAGATGCAGAAAATCTCCTATCATACAATTGCACTGCAAAAACTATCCATCATAGGCAAATCCATAGAGACAGAATGCAGACTGGTGGTCACCAGGGGCTGAGGGAGAGAGGAATGGAGAGTGACTATTTGTGAATATGGGGTTTCTTTTTAAATTCATGAAAATGTTTCAGAATTAGATAGACAGTTGTGCAACACTGTGAATGTACTAAAGGGCCCTAAATTTGTGTTTTTTTGTTTTTGTTTTTTTGAGACGGAGTTTCACTCTTGTGGCCCAGGCTCAAGTGCAATGGTGTGATCTCGGCTTACCACAACCTCTGCCTCCCAGGTTCGAGCGCTTCTCCTGCCTCAGCCTCCGAAGTAGCTGGGATTACAGGCATGTGCCACCACGCCTGGCTAATTTTGTTTTTCAGTAGAGATGGGGTTTCTCCATGTTGGTCGGGCTGGTCTAAAACTCCTGACCTCAGGTGATCTGCCCACCTCAGCCTCCCAAAGTGCTGGGATTATAGGCTTGAGCCACTGCACCTGGCTTTTTTTTTTTTTTTTGAGACAAGTTCTGGCCTCGTTGCCCAGGCTGGAGTGCAATGGCGTGATCTCAGCTCACTGCAACCTCCGCCTCTTGGGCTCAAGTCACCTCGAGCCACCCCCGGCAGCTGGGACTACAGGCACGTGCCAACACGCCCGGCTGGTTTTTAGTAGAGATGAGGTTTTGCCATGTTGCCCGGGCTGGTCTCAAACTCCTGAGCGAAAGTGATCCACCCACCTCAGCCTTCTAAAGTGCTGGGATTACAGGCATGGCATCCAGCCCAATTAGTCATTTTTAAAATGGTTGGCTTTGTATGTTGCATGAAGTTCACTGCAATTAAAAAAAATTTTTTAAGGCAGAGCTGAAAAACACAACCACCCCAGGAAAGCCAAAGGGGGATGGAAGATAGTGAGTCAGACGGCAAGGGAGCAGGAGAAAGTCCAAGGGCCTCCCCTGGCTTGTCCTCTTTTATTGCCTATTGTGCACTTATCCCAGAGCTCTTATTGGTAGACACAGAAAAGGCTAACTTAAGTTGCAAAGCCTGGACCATGCTGGCTGAGGACAGCCTGATGGCAGCTGGGAGGGCGGCCTTCATCTTTGGGAGAGAACAAGCATGGGGAGGCACCAACCGGACAGTGGGTGCAGGCTGGGAGGTCTCAAAGGCAGGTCTCGTGAGCAGGGGGCTGTGATCAGGGAGGGAGGGGACACACTAGGGTTGAGACTGAGGCAGGGAAGCCAGCAGGGAGTCCAAGGCAGCAACAGAGTAGAGGACACTTGTGGGTGAATCTGGGCCCTGGAAAGCATGGGGTTCCGGCTGGGGAGGAGCGCTGGGCTGGAGAGCCGGCGGGGTGCAAGGGCTCTGTGTCAGGGCAGGCTGGCTGAGCAGAGTCCAGGCTGAACATGGAGAGGCCGAGGTTGAGGGAGCCAGGACAGGAGGGTGGAAGGTAGAGGGCACCGGTGACTGCAGGGGAGCTGGGCCTTCTGAGAGTTGGGTGCCGGAGGAGGTGGCAGTACAGCAGCAAATGTTCCCTGATCAGGGAGAGGCAGGGAGGCCTGAGGACACGTGGGTCCAGGGGAGGGAAGTGGGCAAGAGTGTACACACCGACACGTGTGAACACAAAAACGTGAAGGACAGGTGCCGTGGCTCATGCCTGTAAGCCCAGCACTTTGGGAGGCCAAGGCGGGTGGATCACCTGAGGTCAGGGGTTCGAGGCCAGCCTGACCAACCTGGTGAAACCCCATCTCTACTAAAAATACAAAAATTAGCTGGGTGTAGTGGCAGGCTACCTGGAATCCCAGCTACGTGGAAGGCTGAGGCAGGAGAAGCCCCTGAGCCCGGGAAGCAGAGGTTGCAGTGAGCCAAGAGCACACCACTGCACTCCAGCCTGGGCAACAGAGTGAGACCCTGTCTCAAAATAAAAAACAAAAAAACCATGAAAGATGCCACCATGTGCAGACACTCTCATGAACATACAAAAACAGACTTGCAGAAACACAGACTCCCCCAACACTCACATGTGTACACATGTGCACAGATGCACAGACACCTACAGCCAGATACCTGCAGGCAGGCACACACGCAGAAAGGGAGCCGGCGTTCTCATGTAAGCAGATACATGCACAGCCACAGCCAGCCAGGCCTCCAACAGAGGCCCAAGTGCACACCCACACCAGGACACACCATCACCCATGTGCAAACTCTCTCACATGCATGCACACCTTCCTGCCAAAACAGACTCATCTGTAAAGACGTACACGCAGAGGTCTGCACTCACCGCAAAGGCAACGCTGTCCACACACACCCAAGCAGCATACAACCCTGCAGTACACACACCCACGAAGCACACACATCCACGTGGCACCATGACCAACCCCCAGGAAGACAGCTCTGGGCACCCCGTAAGTGGCAGCCTGGTTCTGGAACCCCTGTACCAGGTCTTGCCTGGGAAAGTGAGATGCAAACCGCGGCCACAGCCCAACACACCCACCCTGCCAGCCCCGGGTCAGGAAGGAGCCAGGGCCAGGCCTCGCGTGCCCACCCACACATCCGTTGCCACCGGCAGCAGACTCCAGGCCACAGACACAGACAGCTGGGATTGCAAGGGATCTTGCAAAATCTCCCCTGTCCCTCAGGGTTCAGCTAAAGTGTCTCTTCACCCAGGGAAACTCCCCAGGCTCCTGTGGGCACCCCTGACCTTCTTTTGGAATTCTGGTTCTACCCAGCTGTGTGATGTTGGACAAGGTACTTCACCTCTCTGTGCTTCATTTCCACCTGGGTAACATAGGGATAACAAGAGCATGTGTAGAATGTACAGTCATGCATGGCATAACATTTTTACCAGTGATGCACCCCATATACGGTGGTGGTCCTGTAAGATTGTAACGGAGCTCAAAAGTTCCT
>NW_016107573.1:2327953-2363249 GCF_001604975.1 Cebus imitator | reverse complement strand
CGCTCTGTTGCCCAGGCTGTAGTGCAGTGGTGCCATCTCAGCTCACTGCACCCTCCACCTCCCGGGTTCAGGTGATTCTCCTGCCTCAGCCTCCTGAGTAGCTGGGACTACAGGCATGCACCACCATGCTCAGCTAATTTTTTGTATTTTTAGTAGAGACGGGGTTTCACCATGTTAGCCAGATGGTCCTGATCTCCTGACTTCGTGATCCGCCCGCCTTGGCCTCCCGAAGTGCTGGGATTACAGGCGTAAGCCTGTAATTATTTATTTTTAATAAATTTAGTGTGGCCTAAGTACACAGTGTTTATAAAGTCTATCAGAGTCTACAGTAGTGTCCTGGCCTTCACATTCACTCACCACTCACTCACTGACTCGCCCAGAGAAACTTCCAGTCCTGCAAGCTTTATTCATGGTAAGTGTTTTATAAGGGTGTACTGCTTTTATAATTGATTTATTTAGAGACAGGGTCTTGCTCTGTCACCCAGGCTGGAGTGTAGTGACATGATGGTAACTCACTGCAGCCTTCAACTCTTGGACTCAAGCGATCCTCCCTCCTCAGCCTCCTGAGTAGCTGAGGAGGGAGGATCGCTTGAGTCCAGGAGCTGAACAGGACTACAGGCGTGCACCACCATGCCCAGCTATTTTAAAATTATTATTATTGTACAGATGGGCTTTCGCCATGTTGTCCAAACTTGTCTGCACCTGGGTAAAACTCCTGGGCTCAAGTGATTCTCCTGCTTCAGCCTCCCAAAGTGCTGGGGTTGCAAGTGTGAGCCAACATACCTGGCTATGCTTTTATTTTTTTGTCTTTATTTTTATTTTTTGAGACGGAGTCTTGCTCTGTCGCCTAGACTGGAGTGCAGTGGCACAATCTCAGCTCGCTGCTACCTCCACCTCCCAGATTCAAGTGATCCTCCTGCCTCAGCCTCTTGAGTAGCTGAAATCACAGGTACCCATTATCATGCCTGGCTAATTTTTATTTTTTTTGTATTTTTGTAGAGATGGGGTTTCACCATGTTGTCCAGGCTGGTCTTGAACTCCTGACCTCAGGTGATTCGCCCACCTCGGGCTCCCAAAGTGCTGGGATTACCGTCGTGAGCCACCACGCCCAACCTACTTTTATCTTTTATACTGTATTTTTATTTTCTATGTTGAGATGCACAAGCACTTGCCATTGCATTATAACTGCCTACAGTATTCAGTACAGAAACATGCTGTACAGGTTTGTAGCCCAGGCTAGCCCAGCTAGCCCAGGTATGTAGCAGGCTAGCCCAGCTAGATGTATGTGAATACACTCTATGATGTTCACACAACCACCAAATTGCCTAATGATGCATTTCTCAGAACGTATCCCCTCTCCTTAAGCAACACGTTCACTGTATAGACCAGAATTAACCAAGCACAACACCTGCCATCCGGCACAGGTGAATGAGGGACGCGCCTTCCCTGTGCTTGCACAGTAAGCCAGCCACAGACGGCTCAACGTTCCTCACTACCTTTTTCTCCTGCCTCCTGCTCAGGCCCTTCCCCCTCGGCAGGATCCTGGGTCCCAGAGGAAGATCAAGAGCATGTGGAGTTTCTTCTCACCTCTACAGAAAACCAAAAAGCCAGCTGTGGAACCATTTGGAAAGCATGGGAGCCGGTGGCCCTGCCTGCCTGGAAGGGAGATGAGGACTTGAAATCCTGAATCTCTGCTCCAGTGTCTCGGAGGAGGGGAATTTAGGAGGTCACTTCCTCTGTCTTGGCATGAAGATGAGAAAGGGTGGAAGTAAGCCTCTGACTCTGCCTGGCTGGGGTTTCCTCATCTCCCGTCCCCACCCACCCAGGCCCACATCCTCCCTGCAGATGCTGGGCACCAGGCTGGCAGTCGGAGGGCTGAGTCCCTTCCCTCTCCCTGAGGGACCGTGGGCAGGCCCCTCCATGGGCCCTGCTGTCGTCTTTATGAAGTCAGGCACTTCGTGCCAGTGAGTGCCTCCAACCTGGGTTATGAATGACCCACATGGAGCCCAGCCCTGGGCCCAGGCTGCCCAGAGCAGCTTCCTTCACCCCAGGACTCTCTGGGGGCCTGGATGGGACAAGGAGGTAGCTTCGTGAGACCCCCTTTGCCTGAGACAGTTCAAGGTCAGTCTGACCTGATACACAGCATCAGTCGTGGGTGAGATTCAGGGTCACGTTCCTGGAAGGCGCCCCCCACGCCTCCCAAGCCCTGTGCCCCTGAGCCCAGCTTGGTCTCATGATCTCCCCAGCACTCCTAGGCAGATGTCCCTATGTGTAACCTGCTGGAGGCGAAAAGCTGGCCCAGCGACCCAGGATCTATTATCTAGGAGCTAAAAACCCGCCACACAGACACATGGGTATGTGGCAGAGACACACATGGGCACATGACCTCAGGTCTGTCAGAGCAGCCTGCAATGGGACACCTGCGGCCCCTCACCCTGGCCAGCCTCATGGGCAACCCCAAGAACTAGCCAAGGCCAGGCTGGGACTTGGTATGAGAGACCCAAGAGAGGCCTAAGGCCCTTGGAGAGCCATGGTGACAGGAACACACAATCAGGCAGTGACTCACAGGCACAGATGGTGAGAGCCCCAGGGCTGGATATGGGGCCGGGAGCCCGCTAGCTGTAGGTTAAGCAGCCCCAAGAATCCTGACTCTGAAGCCCCCACCTCAAGCCTATACATTCCCCAAGCTAGGACCCAGACCAGGCCCTCAAGGGAGAGGAACTGGGACTCCCACACCTCCCCCCATCACCCCCCCAACAAAAGACAAACTTGGCCGGGCAGGTGTGAAACTTTGAGAGGCGGAGGCAGGCGGATCACTTGAAGTCAGGAGTTCAAGATCAACCTGGCCAATGTAGTGAAACCCTGTGTCTACTAAAAATACAAAAATTAGCCAGGCATCGTGGCAGCCACCTCTTGTCCCAGCTACTCAGGAGGTTGAGGCAGGAGAATCACTTGAACCTGGGAGGTCGCAGTGAGCTGAGATCACGCCACTGCACTCCAGCCTTGGCGACAGAGCGAGACTACATCTAAAAAAAAAAAAAAGACATCCTCCAAAGAAATGCCCCCCTCCCAGTGTTCCTGAAGGAGTGTCTCCTAGGTCTCCATGCACATGGGGAAACTGAGGCTGGAGGGAAGGGGCTGGCCCAGGTCCCCGGCTGCTTACTCACCAGGCTGTGCTGTGCTCTTGGCTCCTCTGAACTACACCTGAGGCCCCAGACCCCTGTTCCCCAGGGGCAGGGCAGGCGCATTGCCAGAGGCCTGTCCCTGTTCTGGCTTTTCTGAGGAGCCACCGTGACCTCTGAGTACACAGAAGTCACACCCTTCTTCCCTGCCTGAGGATGGGTGGGTCTGGGCTGAGGGTACCTGATAGTCTCCCTGGGACATCTGTGGGGCCCCATCAGATCACTGCAGGTTCCCAGCCTCACCGAGCAGGGAGGCAGCCCCCAAGGACAGAGAGGGCTCCGGGTGGCCCCCAGGCCCCTGTCCTGTCCTCCTGGCCCTGAACCTTAGGAACAACTCCAGGACAGCCCTGGTGGTAAGAACTGACTGATCTCTCAGCCAGCAAGAGGGACAGCCAGAACTCAGGTGAGGCCCAAAAGAAGGCAGGCAGTGGCCTGGAGGAAAGGAAGGCGCTTTCGGGCCCTCCCTGGTGGGTTTCATAGCAGGCCAGCCATATCCATGGTGGCAGGGAAGGCTGGGAGCCTCCCCAGACAGGAGGATCTGGGAGTCTCTGCCCAGGTTCAGAACCCTCTGGGCTATTTGGGAGCTATTCTGAAATCTGGGAACAGCCCAGATTTCAAAGGCAGGCATGGGAATGGGAATCATGTGACCTTGGTTAAGTCACGTCACCTCCCAAGTCTCGGGTTCCTCGTCTGGAAAATGGTGATGGTTCACTAAGCTGTGGTGAGAGGTGAATGAGGCAAAGCCAGGTGAGCCCGGCCCCCAGTAAGCTACACAGAGAGAGACCAAGACCCCAGACTGAGTGGCCCATGAGATGGAGCCATGGCGGACACTCAGATGACCCCCAAGGACCACAGCCCAACCCAGTCACTACAAAGTCCTTTATTAACAAGGCAATAAAAACAGAAGAGAGAGAGATGTCAAAATACTTTTCTTGGAGGCCCCAGGAGGGAGAGGCACTGTCAGGACTCACCTGGCCAGGGAAGGCGACCCCACCAGAGGCAGAATGGAGGTCAGGGCCCTGTCCGGAACAGCTGGCCCAGGAAGGCTGGGGGGAATGGCTCGGGCCTCAGGCAGGGACTGTGCAAACCCTGAGGCCGTGCAGGGAGTGATGGGTTGGGGGCTTAAGCCCCGAGCACCGTGTTCCCCTGCCTGGCAGACCTGATCAGGCAAGCAGCTGCCCACTCCACCAGCGAGTACACACAGGTGTCCACATAAGAGCCGGTGCCTGCACACAGCTTACACACAGAGAGCAGAACGAGGTCCCCTGGCAGGAATGGGGGCTCATTCCAGAGCTTAAGGAAATAGCTTAGAGGAGTCTTTGGAAGCCTGGATCAAGGGGAGAACAGGGGGGCTACTCTGTTCCCCACCAGTCTCAGGAAGCCAGGCCTTCCTGCCGCCGCTGGAGGACCTCGATGGCGCTGCCGATACCATCCTCGGGCACCTGAGGGCAGGAGGGAAGGGTCAAGGCTGAAGCTGGGCACCCCCTGACTTCCTGGTCCAACCGAGACTACCTCCTGCCACCCACATTTCTGGGCCTCACTTTCCCCCCAGAAGCTCCCCCAAGGTGCTCACCAGGGCATGGTCGAAGTTGAAGGTGCTGATGTAGTAGGCGGAGATGTCAGCAGCAGCCAGCGGGACCGCGATCTGTGCCACGATGCCGCATTCATCTGAGGGTGGCGGAGGAGGGGCATATATGGCACATGCCAGTTGCTCCCCAGACACTCTCCAACCCCCCAGTGCAGGGAATGGCCCTCACCGAAACCCAGGGGCTGTCCACCGATGCGCACCATCCTCCATAGCTCCCCTGAGGAGCTGGTCAGCAGGAGGTCACTGGGGAACCTGGGGAGGGAGGTGGGTGATGGGCAGGGCACCCCCACCCACCCCTGCCTGACCGTGAGCTCTGGGACAGGCTCACCTGCTGACCTCAGAGTCTGATGCCCCACCTCTTCCCTCTCTGGGGTTGGCTGGGACCTGGGGCCCACCCGGGGACAAGGGTCACCTACTGTTTCTGTGTCTCAGCATCCATGACAATGGAGATATAACCCTCGATGAGGGAGAAGGCAAAGAACGTGATGGAGCTGGATTCAGGACCGCTAGAGGCTGCCTCCTTGGGAGTGCTGGGGAGGGACGGGAGGTTTAGGGGCTCTGCCAGGCACCCAGCCTACTGCCCCCTCACCCAATCAGCTTCCAGAACCCTGGGAAGGAGCTGACATGGTGGCCTAGGCAGGCTCTGCTCCCCGTCCAAGGGTCCAGCCCTCTGAAAGGTGTGGGTAGGGATGGGGGAGGGTAATAAACCCAGCCTGTGCCAAAAACAAAGGACCCCACGGTCAGAGGGGCAGACCAGGGCGCGGCTCAAGGGTGGATCTGCCAACACCACTGGAAAGGGATCCAGCTTTGCAGGGAGAACCTTCCCCAAACATCAGCAAAGCACAGGTGAGTGTCATGGGCTGCCAGGAACCCCGAGAGGACAAGGCAGAGCTGCAAAACTGACAAATGGGCAGAAGGCGGTGGGACAGAGTATGAAGACAAAGACGAAGTCCCAAGGTCCACCTGTGCGAGTAGAAGAGGACATCTATGAGGGTGGTGGCGATGGCTGGCAGCGTCTCAGGGTCCAGTGTGAGGACACAGAAGCGGTTCTGTGGGCTCTGGATGGGATGCACCGTGGGGCTGGGCCCTGCTGGAGGACAGCAGGCAGTGAAAAGGTGTCTGTGGGCTGGGGCTCCCCCTGGTGGCCAGTCAGGGAGAAGCTTGGGCCCGGGGTGGGTCTTGCTATCCAGGAACTGACCAGGGCCCTGCTGCCCCACTGGGGCCCACAAGGGAAGGGCCCCAGTGGGAAAGGGAGGCCCTGCCCAAGTTGAGGGGTCAGGTGGCGGCCCTCACCATGCTGAGTGCGGGGAAAGCCGTTGCTGGAATCGTCCCTGGCCACAGGCACGGGCTCTCCGCCCACTTCCCGGTAAATGTCAAACTCCTGGGCTAGCGTGTGGATCACCACGGACAGGTCCTGCTCCCGCACCTAGGCCACAGCAGATGGCACATCACATGGGCTCCCAGGTACCTATTCCCACCTTGCCCTCATCAGCACCAGCAGGAAACTCACCAGGATGAAGTCAGTCTGGTAAGTGGACAGCATTAGCACAGACACGTGGTGCTCGGCCAGTGGAGCGATGACTGAGCGGGCGATCTTGGTGACCCCAGCAGCCTGCACTGCTGCACCGCTGTGAGACGACACGTTCAGCACCAGCCATGTGGCCTCAGCTACTTGCAGGAACTCAGATGGGGGCAGCTCTGTGGGCAGGGGACATGTCTGGTCAAGGTCTGCAAGGCTGACCCCTGCCCCTCTCTGAGCCTGTTTCCTTCTCTGTGCCTTGGAGGGCTCCATCAAGGTAAGGGCAGGTCTGGAGGCTGGGGCTGTCTCCCTCAGTTCTGCTCCTGAGGTCCATATGTGTGCAAAGACGGAAAGGTTTCAGGTGCTGGCCTGGTGGCATTGAAATTTCCCACTTAAGATCAGAGGTCCAGATTCAGAGAGACCTGGGTCCAAATGCCAGCTTTTCTATTTATTTGTCTTGTGACCTGGGGCGGGTGATTTGAATCTCAGTTTCCTCATCTGTAAAATGGGACAATATCTACCTCACTCCTGTATGTTCTGTGGGTTAGCAGAAGCTTTATACCACATGGCACCACCAGGGGGCATTCACAGATCAGGTTGGCTGGGGGATTGCCTTCCCCTTTTGCAGACCCAGACTTCCCTGCAGCAAAAACAGGGAAACTAAGGCCTGAAGTGGAGAAGGAGGACAGGCCAAGCTCCAGTTAGCTGACCTGAGACTCCAAGCCTGTGAGGATGGGCCGGGCCAGCAGCAGGAGGAGGCGCTAGACGTCACCTCCAGGGCCCAGGGAGGGCCCAGGCTGGCGTCCAGTCCTGAGCAAGGGCCAGGCCTGGGTGGCTGCTATTCGCCCCAGCACAGCCAGGAGGCCTCCAGGACCCTTTCCTGAGATGGCTGCCTGCTCCTGCATTCCTTCCCTCAGACTCCTGGAGTTCCCAGACAAGCAGGGGAGGAGGTGACCCAAATCAGGGAGATAAGACCAGGAGGAAATAACGTCCAGGGAGTTCTAACAGCAGCACTTGCCTGGAGCCATAACAGAGACCCTTCTGCGGGCCTAGGACTGCTGAGTGCCCCTCAGTAGTGCTAAGTTTATAAAGCCCTCATGGGGTCCTATGTATCAGAATCATAACTGTACCCATTTTACGTTAGAAGAAACAGCTCAGAGAGGGGAAGTGATTTGCTCAAAGGCACACAGCCAAGGAATGGTGGAGTAGGATTCGAACCCTGACCCATCTGCTTGCTTAAGCGCTTAAGACAGATCTCAGCAACAGGTGAGAACCGTACAGAAGTGGAGCGCGACAAGCCCCTCCCGTACTCCAGTTCCCCAGACCAGCCCCCACCTTTAAAGCCCTCCTCGTCCACCATAAGCGTGTAATCCTCAGGGGTCTCCGTCAGGCTGAAGAACTTGCACCTGGTTGGGGGTGGGGAGCATCTTCAGCTTGGAGAACTGGGGGTCGGGAGTGGATTTCTCCCCATCTGCCCCGAGACACCCCCGCGACCCCGGGCCCAGCGCCTTTCTACCCGTACCTCGGCCGTTAATTTCTAGGGCAATGGGGTAAGGGCCCCATCTCCAGTGTCGGGAGCTGCTTTTAGGCTTCCCGAACCTCTTCAGAGCCTTCCGCCCCTCCACTCTTCGAGGGAGGGGAGGTTCACACCCGCGGCGACAGCACTATGGGCCTCGGACCTTGGAACCCCTAGTCCAGCCCCTCTGACCTGAAGGGAGGCGTCCTGGTAGGAGCTCCCCGCTGTGGCCAGGTAGGAATGCCCCCATATGACTCCACTGAGTTAATAAGCATTGCCCATCCCAAGCTGTTTGCGCTTTACCCCGGCAAGGGGGCCTCACGGGGCCGGATAGGCGGCGGTCCCGGGGAGGGTAGGCCCAGGCCGGATGGCGGCCGGAGAGGGAGAGCCCTCCCCACCCGGTCCCGCCCGCCTGCCTGCCTGCCTTAAGGCGATCCTAATCCTCCGACCCTGGCCCGGAGCGACAGCAGAGCCCCCAGCCCCCATCTGCGCTCCAGAACCCGGGCGCGCACCGGCTGCGGCGGGGCAGGAAGAGCAGCTTGATGAGTGGGTGGGTGTAGAGCCAGAGACCGGGACGGGCGATGCTCAGCACCCGCACCCGGTGCTCTAGGATGTGCAGCTCCATCGCGACCCGCGCGGCCCCGACCCCGCCGCCAACTAGACCCAGGCCGCGAGGGAGGCGGGGCGGGGGGGGTGGTACCAGGGACTTAAAGGGGCCGCTGCTTGGCCGCGTCCACACCGCTCGCTACGCAGCTGACCCGCCCAGCCCCGCGCGGCGTCCGGCTCCTTGACGGCCACGCCCCGCGGGAAGCGAGGCCTATTGGGTGGTCACGCCTCCTCCTAAAGCCAGAACTTCATCCTTCTCTCCAGCCTACGGAGACCGCCCCGAATGGCTCCGCCTTTTTTAGCACGGGCTCGGGGATAGACCCCACCCCGTCGGACTCCTCCAGGCCCCGCCCCTGACGCGCCCCCTTCCAGGGCTCCGCCCTTTCCGCGGAACGCCAGCCTTGCAGGGAATGGGAGCCTCCCAGAGGCGGGGGGAAGTTTCTGTCCTTCTGGCACACACGTGGGTTTATGATTGAGGTCCGTGAGACAGAAGGGCCGCGAGACGAATTGGAGCTCGTCTGGGACCAGAGCGCTGCCCCCAAGCCCCGAGAGCGATGAGAGGTACAGGTCTGCTGTGCAGCGCCGTCCACCCTGCACCTTTTGCTCTCCTTCCCCTCAGGGCTGCAAGGGGGCGGGGCCGCCAGCATTGGATTGCGATTGATACATAACTCCTCCCTGCTTGCCGAGGAGGCTGACAAGTTGAAACCTGGCCTGGTGGCCCCACTTGTTCCTCTCACCCAACTTTCAGAATAGAAGGCTCCCCACCAGGGGCACAGAGATAGATTCCTAGCCACCTCTGCCTGAGTGACATACTTTGGGTTGGGGGCTAGAGGTGGCCAAGGCCTAAGGCTTGAAGTCCCTCGATACAAACAAAACCCAGAAGTGCTTCAGCCAGTAATGCCCAGTGCTTGGACTTTGGGGGGCAGGCCCATGCGGCTGAGGTGCACTGGGTACTCAGACTTCTAGCCTGAAACTTGAGCCCCAAAGCCTGCAGCCCTTAGCTGGCAGGTACACATCTAAATTTGCTTCATGTTCAAGGAGGTCCCCAGCACTGGCAGACACCCCAGGTCTTATCAGGCCTCCACAGGTCTAAGGAGATCCCAAGGCTGAGCAGGCATCAGCATGTCCATGTTGGCTCCACGCAGGACCGAGAATGCTCCAGGGGACCCTTGTCTGGCCCGAGCACCCTGAGGCCTCAGATGTGAGGCTTTGAACCAAGCAGATTAAAGCAGGCCTCAGGCCTGATTGGGACCCAGCAGGCCTGAGCAGGCCCTCTGCCTGCTCCGGAGCCCCCACCATAGGCAGATGGAAGCCAAGCTCAGCCTCCTCCCTGGACTCTCAGGCTTGACACATTCCTGTGGAACACTGTGTAGCCACCACATCCTGGCCTGTCCCCTGGAGGACTAGGGGAAGGAGGAGCTTCTCAAAAGCTGAGCCCATCTCGTCAATGGCAGGTGCAGATGGGGTGGGAAACCATAGGGGTGAGGGAGAGGAGGCAGGAAGTGGAGTGGCCTGCCTTGATAGTCTCTTGAGACTCTTTCACCTCCCTAGGCCTCAGTATCCCCAGCTGTACCAGGACAGGATGTTCCAGGCCCAGGCGAAGCCTGAAAGCTCCCAGGGAGGCTCTGCTCCTCCCTCTCCTGCCCCCTCCTCCTATGGCCTGGCCTGGCCCAGCTTGGTCATCTGCCAGGAACAGCACTATTGTTTGACTGGAAAAGCTGCTTCCTCAGCAGAAGGGGGGCCTCTCCCAGGGACACCCTGTCCTTGCCCTCACCAGTCATCAGGTTATGACCGAAGTGCCTGCCTGGGCCCTCAAGGGCAGTCAGGTCTCCTGGGCCCTGGTCAGGAGAGGAGGCTGAGTGAGGGGCTCCTGGTGCAGATCTAGCTGAGACCGGGTGGTTCCTTTCCCACTCAGCTCCTATTTGTTTCTTCATCTGTAAAATGGGCTAATTGAGCCTACCTGACCAGTCCAGCCTAGCACATGGCAAGTGCTCAGTAAATGGAAGTTGACATTTTATCGAAGGTCCACACTTTGCCCCTCTCCCCTTTGCCTGAGGGCCTGGGTTGAGCCTGTGAGGACATTCATGGTGCTCCACCCCAGGCCTCCCACCACCCCTCCAGAATGAGTTCTCAGAAATTTAATGGTGCCTGAGGTGGCATCCAGGCCAGACCTTGAAGGAGGAAGGCCCTGAAATATCCTCCTTAGGAGTTCCTGTCCCCCTGGTGGTGGGTGAGGACCAAGGCCTGGGGAGCATGCCCTGCTCTGCCCAGCACTGAGCTCCAGCCCTGTTGTCCCTCATCTACGGCAGAAGGTAGACATGAGGCAGTGGGGATGGGGTGAATGAAAATGGGGGTTAATGGCCAGGCTTGGTGGCTCACTCCTGTAATTCCAGCACTTTGGGAGGCTGAGGCAGGCAGATCATGAGGTCAGGAGGATCACGAGGTCAGGAGATTTGGACCATCCTGGCCAACATGGTAACATCTCTACTAAAATATAAAAAATTAGCTGGGTGTGGTGGTGGGCATCTTAATCCCAGCTACTCAGGAGGCTGAGGCAGGGGATTCGCTTGAACCCGGGAGGTGGAGATTGCAGTAGGCCGAGATCGCACCACTGTACTCCAGCTTGGGCAACAGAGCAAGACTCCATCTCAAAAAAAAAAGAAAAGAAAATGGGGGTTAAGAATGAAGGCTGGCCAGGGACTCAGCATGTTCTCTGGCAAAGGTACCTCTCAGAGAGGCTCTGGTGCTGGGCTGGGGCCCAGGAGGAGGGGCTCTTTAGGGCAAAGAGAAGAGATGCTGAGCACCAAGGTGA
Source organism: Cebus imitator (assembly GCF_001604975.1). Classification (NCBI taxonomy): domain Eukaryota; kingdom Metazoa; phylum Chordata; class Mammalia; order Primates; family Cebidae; genus Cebus; species Cebus imitator. Next base: position 2,352,026 of record NW_016107573.1, on the reverse strand, counting down.
CCAAGGTGGTACCCACTTCCCAGCCCCTGGCTGCACACCAGCTCTCTACACAAGGCTGTTTATTTCTGTACAAAACCATGTTTCTATTTTACACAAAGAACACCCCACCCTTTCCCCTCACCCCAGCACCCTAGCCCTGGGGAGCATCCCCTAGGAGGAGGGGGCTGAAGGAGGCCCCACCCCCTGGTCCCTAGCTTCTGCCTGCCCTGGCTGGACCAGCCCGAGTGCCACTGTAAAGAAAATAAATAAGGAGGCTCAGGCAGAATCTGTGTTGGACCAGCCAGACTCCAGCCCAGCCCAGTGACCAGGTGGCTTGGCCCTCAGAGGGTGGGCAGGCCGTGGAATGTCAGTTCATGAACCGTGTAGGTGTGTGGAGACCCCGCCCTGGAGGCCTGAGCTGCCAGGGTTACAAGTAGGTGTCCTCACTCTCTTGGGACGTCAGGCTCTCCTGGGAGCGGTGGTGGGTTGAGACCTGGGGAGCTGAATCCTGAGGGGCTGAAGCCTGGGGGGCTGAGTCCTGAGGAGCTGAGACCTGAGGGGCTGAGACCTGGGGGGCTGAGTCATTCGGGGGCATATGCTGTGGGGGATAGGCATCTCCTGCAGCGGCCTCCACCATGGCTTGATCTGGGGCTGGGGGCTTCTCTGGCTGCCCTCTCGCCTTTATCTGCTTCTGCTGCTCCTTCTGGGCTTGCTTGGATGGCTTGGACTTGGCTTTGGAACCAGGGAGAGGGGCATCTGGGGGGAGGCGGATGGACGGTGAAGGTTGTAGGGTGGGCCGGGGACCAGGTTCTGCATCCAAGATGGCCTTGGCACCATGCAGCCTCGGTGGGGAGCGGCACTGCAGCTCACCCCGGGTCTCCTGCCAGCGCCGCAGCTGGATGAGGTGTTCGCGCTCAATCTGGCGCTCTGTCACGGGCAACTCCACCACCTGCGGGGGCAGTGCGAGGCAAGTGGGCACCAAGAAGAAGGACCTTCTCCTTCTGCCTCCCACCCTGGGCCCCTAGTCTCCCTCAGCATCCCCCAGCCCTGGCCACTAAACACTGACCCCAGGAAGGATGAGAGTCTAGTCCCAAGCTGCAGTCACAAGCCCCAGAGCTGAGTGCCAGGTAAGCTGGACATTTGAGATCCACCACCTCAGAGGGGAAAGCTGCCCACAGCTTCACGAGTCCACCTGCCCGACTATGGGGCCAAAGGGATAAGACCCAGACAGAAAAAAACCTGCTCTCTGCCAATGTGTCCCCCACCACTGCCCAGGGCAGCCTGGTTGCTTAGGCTGAAATTCCAGCTCCACCACCTTCTAGCTGGGTGACTTTAGGGGGAGTTGCTTAGTGATCCTGCCTCTGTGAGCCTCCATTTCCTCATGTGTAAATATGCCCATGCATGTGCTACCTAATTATAGCCCCTGAGAGACAAGTATCCATAAAGAAAGAAGCAAGGGAAATAGAGCTAAGACTGTGAATTGGGTGCCAGGGAGAAAGAAGGGGTGTGGGTTGCCACTCCTCTTCATTCCCAAGCAGATCCAGAAGGCCCTGTAGAGCTAGGCCTCTTTGTGCCCTAGCTCTACACCAGACAGAAGGATGAGGTCCACCCACACGTTCTGGGCCACATAGCAATGGTCCTGGCATAGGTGACCCACCTTCAGGAGCTGAGGGTTAGTGGGACCCCCTTCAAAGGATCCCCCACCTGTCTTCCTCCCTCCCTGTGACAAGGAGCAGGCATGGGCTGTACCTCCTGGACCAGGAAGGCCTCCTGCATGATCTTGGGGCTGAGGCTCCGCAGTCGCTCGATCGTCTCGTACTGGCCCTGGCAGGCTTTGACCTTCTCGGGGGAGCCCAGCGCATGCTTTAGCAGCACCAACCCCACCCGGAAGATGATCTTGACTCCTGCATGGGGGGTGGGTAGTAAGTGCAATGGGCCTTTTGGGGGTTTCTCTGGAAAGAGGCCCCCCTGTGGGCTGCTGGGGACAGGGATGCTGCCCCCAAGACCAGCCCAGTACCTTCGCAGAAGAACATGTCCCAGACGCGCAGCACAGAGCTCCAGGGCAAGGTTCGGGAGAAGGCGCACATGAACCACTCTGTCATGTAGAGGAGCGGGTCGATTTTCTGTCGGCTGAGGTGCTTGTGGGCCACTGGTGACACCTTCTGCAAGAGTGAGAAGAGGATCTCCCCGTCCAGCTGGATCGCCTCCTGGGGAGACATCGAGGCCATGGGGCCATGACGGTGGGCAGCAGGAGCCAGGGCAGGGACTGTACCCTAGCACCCAGCAGGCTCAGGCAGCAACTGCCTGCAGGGTATCAGCCTCTGCCAGGTGCTAGGATAAGATGATGAGCAAACCAGAGCCAGCTGGTCCCCTGGGGGAGCTTATCCTGAGAAGGGCACATGAGCAAAAGCAGCTAGGGGAGGGGGAGGGCTGAGTGCGCACAGCAAGGCAGGAGCAGGACTGCTCTGAAGCATTTGCTGGAGGGTCCTGCCTGTCAGGGTCAAGGAAGCTCCCTGAGGGCTAAAAGCTGAAGCAAAAGAGAAGTTTTCAGAGCACAGGGATAGGAGCTTCCAGGCAGATTTTAGCCTAGGCCAAGGCCAAGGCTAAAGCCAAGGCAGGGAGGAACTTGGTGCCCTGGAAGAATTTCAATCCTGCCAAGTGGCCAGAGCAGCTAGAGGCTGAGATGAAAGGCAGCATGGAAGGGATAACGTCGCACCCCAAGAGACCTAACCTCGGCAGGCCTTGGGACTTCAGCCTGAAGGCAACAGAAGACTGGGAAGGTTCTTTTTTCTTTTTTTTTTTTTTTCTTGAGATGGAGTCTTGCTCTGTTGCCAGCCTGGAGTGCAGTAAGACAATCTCCGCTCACTGCAACCTCTGCCTCCCAGGTTCGAGTGATTCTCCTGCCTCAGCCTCCCGAGTAGCTGGGACTACAGGCGTGCATCACCACGCCCGGCTAATTTTTGTATTTTTAGTAGAGCCAGGGTTTCACCATGTTGGCGGGGAAGGTTTTAACCTGGGCAGGAGTCACCATGAGAGAAGGGCCTGGAGGGGCCACAGAGGGTGTCCAGCCTGGGGCAGGTCCCAGGTCAGGCGACCACTCACCAGTTTCTCACTGTAGTAGCCAGGCAGGTACTTCTCACAGATCTGTACCAGGCACCAGAAGGCTTGCTGTGGGCAAGAGAGACGTGAGGCCTTGCTGTTGGGGGTTCCCCACCCACCCCCTGCCTGCCTGGGGCCTGGTGGTAGGTACCTCAGCAGGCATGTGCATGAGCAAGACGGCGGCAATGGGCGCCTGGGCCTGGCAATAGCCCTCCTCAGGTCGGTACAGCGTGTAGGCCTTCAGCACACGGAATAGGTCCTGCTGGCTGTGGAGAGGCCGGGTAGAGCAGTGATGACCAGGGTGACTCTGCTACTCACGGCCTTCACCCATTCCCCACTGGACCAGCCTGCCTTAGAATCTGCACTTCCCTTGAGAGGTGAGGTGATCTGCTTGTGGTCACCAAGGGGTCAGTCTCCTACTGCAGCACCTGGACTTTCACGTGCCCGGGGAAGGAGGTGGGGAAGGGCTTCCCTATGACAGGTGAGGGCAGAGGCTCAAAGAGAAAGGGAGCAGGGCCAGGGCGGATGTAAGGCTGTGTCAGGGCTGGAAGTAGGGGCCCCTCACTCAGCAGCTGTGGCCCCTCGGCCAGGCCAGCTTTGTCCCCTGTGTCTGTCTTGGTCCCCTTGGCTGCCCCATCTCTCCCCTGCATACCCTCCACTCACCCAACTCCCTCTGTCCCTCTTTCTCCCCAACAAAACCTGTATTCCGAAGAGGGCCAGGCCGGGCAACCTCTAACACTCTAGAGTCAATGATGAAACCACCCCAGAGGTAAGAGGAGATGCCGACAGCACACATCAGACTCAAAACAAAAAAACAGAAATGCTGACAATGGAGCTGGGGACACCCAACTTCTGAATCTCTGAACTCACTGTCCCTCCTCAGACCCCTTTGGAGACAGGACCTAGAGCCACCTCCCAAGGCCCAGCCTGCTCACCCATGGCCACCCCGGGACACAAACATCTCATGGAAAGGGAACTGCCGGTGCAGGTCACGCTCAATCACGTCCAGCCACTTGGGATCCCCAGGGGACATGTCCAGCTCCTAGAAGCAAGGGCACATATTAGGGGCTGGGGAGGATGGAGGTGGGCATTGCTGACAGGACATGGCTGCCGAGGGATTAGGGGAGGGGGCCCTCCACTGGGGGCAGTGCCCACCCAATCCCCTCACAGAATGGGCCTTCCCAAGGACAGGAAGATAAGCTCAGGTAAGGATTCCTGGACAGGGGCAAGGGGGCAAGGAGGGAAGCGCCCTGGAAACCTTAAACCTGGCTTTAGGAGACCGATGAGGGCAAGAGTGTCCACTCGAGCTGTAGCTGGAAGGACCTTCAGACATTTTATTCAGAACTTGGTTAGATACATTATGTCACATCCTTAAGACAGAAAGCTGCTTCTCTGAGCAATAGCTACCAGCTATTCCCACTTCTCCAAGCCAGGCACTAAGCTGGGCACAGGGTACCTGTGGGCCTCACTGATCGTTCTCCTCAACCTCCAGAGACAGGACCTATCATTACAGCCTGTTTGCAGATGAGAAAACTGAGTGTCAAGGCCTCATGGCTAGAAAAATGGTGGAGTTGGGACTGGAGGCCAGGTCTGACTCGAACCGTCCAACCCAGCTCCTCTGCTGAGCGCCTCCCCAGGCGGGTGGCGTCACCTCTCCAGGAAGGGGGGTATGTGTGAGATCTGTACAGAGCTCTTTCTGGAAGGACATGACATCTGTCAAACCATTAACCTCAGATACTTCTCTGGGTGCCGGGGTTTCAACAAAGTTTTACTCTTTCTTTTGAACTTCTGTGAACATTTCAGTATGTGCACCTTTACAAAATAACAAAGCCATTACAAAACAGAAAATCTTTTCTTGGGCATTTGAAATGTTCTCTACCTTGATTTGCATGTTGGTTACATGGATGTGTATTATTTATCAAAACTCACTGATCTGTGCATTTTACTCTATGTAAATGCATACCTCAATTTTTAAAAAAGAAAGAAAAAGTAAATAAAGAGAAAACCCATAGGGCTGAAAAGGGAAGCAGAGTACTCATGAGACAAACCAGAATGTGCTCAAAGGCATGGCCCAGTCACTTTTTTTTTTTTGAGACAGAGTCTTTCACTCTTGCCCAGGCTGCAGTGCATTGGCGTGATCTAGGCTCACTGCAACCTCTGCCTCTGAGTTCACGTGATTCTCCTGCCTCAGCCTCCTGAGTAGCTAGGATTATAGGCACACACCACGACACATGGGTAATTTTTTGTATTTTTAGTAGAGATGGGGTTTCACTATGTTGGCCAGACTGGTCTTGAACTCCTGACCTTGTGATCTACCCACCTCAGCCTCCCAAAGTGCTGGGATTACAGGTGTGAACCACCGTGCCCGACTGGCCCAGGCACTTCCATGGAGGTGCCGGTTTAAGTACAAATTGCCTGCAGGTCTGGGGCAACACCAGGCCCTCAGGAAGGAGGCCAGGTCATCAGCAGACACACCCAATGCGTGCAGACTCAGGCCCTGCCCTGATCAGCAGGAGACTTCATACAAGCCCCTTTCCCTCTCTGCCCCTCAATGGGGGTGTCAGGGTGCTAGGAACTTGACTAGAGAGTAAATAATTAGAGGAGTGGCTGACAGTGTTCAGGCTAGAGGAGACAGAGAGGGGCTGGGGCCCTGTGGCAGGCCCACACGGAGAGGTGTGGGTCTGTGTACTATGCACCTCTAGGTACTGTCTGAGCACAGTGCCGGTTTGCTTTCATCAGAAAGGGGAAGAGGGCCCCACAAATTCTTCTAACAGTTCCCATGAGGTAGAAACCCGAAAACCCCAAAACTCAGTTCCTAGAATGTGTTCATCAGGCATCTCAGCAGCCTAAGGCATTTGACCTCACATGGCTGGTGAGAAAGGAAAAGGGGGAAGCCGCAGATAGAAAGGGTACCAGCAGACAAGCAGGTACCGTGGTCATAGGGCCTATAGCCTCCACCAGCCTGAGACGTACTAGCACCATCATAAGATGGAGCCAGAGAAGAAAACCAGGTATAAGGCCAGGTGTGGTGGCTCACGCGGTCAGGAGTTCAAGATCAGCCTGGCCAATATGGTGAAACCCTGTCTCTACTAAAAATACAAAAATTAGCTGGGTGTGGTAGTGCATGCCTGTAGTCCCAGCTACTCAGGAGGCTGAGGCAGGAGAATCACTTGAACCTGGGAGGCGGAGGCTGCAGTGAGCCATGATCATGCCACTGCACTCCAGTCTGGGTGACAGAGCGAGACTCCATCTCAAAACAAAAACAAAACGAAAAGGAAAACCAGGTAAAAAAAAAGGACACGGAGGTACTGCCTGCCAAAGAAAGGAGGAACAAATAGCACGTGCAGAAGAAGAAGGAGCCACAGGGCCTGTAGAAGCTGCCCTGACTGCTGAGGTTGGGAGGGGCCGCCTGGACTGGGTATTACATCGGGGGCCCTCTGGGGAGAGAGCACAGAAACAGGTGCCTGCTGCCATCACAGCCCCGCACTGTACCCTGCCTTGGCGTATGCACCCACAGCAACCAGGGGGAGCTTCTCATGCTTCCTCTGGGTCACCCATAGGCAAAGTCCTTCCAGTGTGCTCACAAACCATTCTTCCAGCCGCCAGGACTGTGCAGGAACACGTCACTCAGCTTCAGGGCATCAAGAAGGCCTTCTCTGTACATCCACCTCTTCACACGAGCAACCTTCCAGACCCCCTGGGGGTGGCTGATTCCTCTCTGGAAGCACAGCTCTGCATACACACGCACACAGCTCTGCATTCTGCTGCATACATGCTCACACCTGCTGAACCACACAGCCAGGAGGCTGGCCAGGCTGCCCACGCTCTTGGCTCTCATGCCTGGCTCTGGCAGCCTGATGTTAACTATGGACTTGGACTGGGGCTCCCACCCCTGAGCCTCCCACTTTCCCCAGAATGCAGCCCCTCAAAATGGGAGAGATGTATGGGAGGAAGACTATGGAATCAACAGGCTGCTCCAGTGGGGCTTGGTATTGGTGCTCTGGGGAATATTCCAATCAGCCAGATTCAGACCTACCCCAACCAGACACTCTACCAGCTTCCCTGTCCGGGCAAGGCCAAGTGTTGCCAGCAAACAGCTCTCACCCTCTCCAGGTCAACAGCAGAAACTCTAGGCTACCTTGCCCTGCCACTGCCCAGCCATCTCAAGAAACAGGTTTGGCAGGAGTGTTCACTGAAGAAGCATGAGGTATGTCAACAGAGAGCTGGTGGTGGGCAGCTCTACTCTCTCTCCCTGTCTGCCTGTCACCAGTCCCAAGGGCCTGCAAGAAACCCTGATGCCTGGGGCCAGATCTGGCAGGTATGCCAGGGCAACCCCAGGGAATCCAACTGCTTCCCCATAGTTACCTAGGGGAGCAGGCTGGAGGAGTGGCCCAGCTCTGAATGGAGAGATATTTTACTCTGGCCAGCCATGAGGCAGGGGACAGCAGGAGGGATATTGGGACAGGAGGAGGGATGGCAAGAGACGGCACCCTCTCTGGCCACTGACTGGCATCTGACCCCTTGGGATACCTAGGCAGTTCTCTTCAGCTCCCTTGAGTTTGGCTCTGCTACTCCCAGGGCTGATGACCCCACAAGACACACGGGTGGGCTGTGCTGGCCAGGCTTGGACAAGGCAGGAGAAACAGTAGAGGATGGGAGGCCGGGAGGCACTGAAGTTCTGGGGTCCTACTGGTCAAGCCCCCACAGGCCCAGACCACGGGGCCCAAGGCAGTCAGGGAAATCGTTTGAGTGTCTTCTCCTAATGACCAAGAGCAGGGTGTAGCCTACTGAGCCCAGGAAGGCAAATCCTGAGTGGTCATCAAGAGAAGAGCTGGAATAGGGAGTGGCAAATCTGGCCATTCCACTGAGGGCGGCTCAGGGCTGGAGCCTCAGTTGTGCAAAGCCTCCAGGAGACACAGGTACTCAGGACTGGGCCAGTCTGGCTGCTGGGGCCTGGAGAGTTGGACACATGACTGGAGGTTTCATAGATTGCTTATCCTGTGAGGTCTAGGTGAGCACGTGGAGGATTGCTGCCATGGGAAAGACACCAAGAGATGCAGAAGGAAGTGCAGAGCAAAGGAAGGGAAACTTACGTCAAACTTTCCAGGGTTCTGTTGTAACTTCACCTTGCCTCCTGACAGGTACTGCCAAGCACGGCCCCGCAGAGAAGGTGGGATGCCCTTTTGACACCGCAGACGAATCTGAAAATCAAAAGGACGGCTGAGACCATGCAGCCACCCAGGCAGCTCCCCCAGCCCAGCCCCTTGCCAGTGCTCAGTGGGTCCTCAGTGCACACAGCAACAAGAGCAGAAACGGGGAAAAAAGAGGACTTTCCTACTGTTGCTACTGTGCAGATCCTACAGTTGGGGAGGGGAGGTAACTGCAATCAGATATGCTAATGCCAGGTGATGGCAGAGTCCCACATCCCTGGTCCAGTGAAGACGCAGGCATTCCTGAGGTCTACCATGGAATTCCAGACCCTCATAACTATCTTCTGAATCAAAATGGAACTATACAGCTGGGCACGGTGGCTCACGCCTGTAATCCCAGTACTTTGGGAGGCCGAGGAGGGTAGATCATTTGACGTCAGGAGTTCAAGATTGGCCTGGCCAACATGGTGAAGCCCCATCTCTACTAAAAATGCAAAAAATTGGCCAGGTATGGTGGCGGGTACCTGGAATCCCAGCTACTTGGGAGGCTGAGGCGGGAGAATTGGTTGAACCTGGGAGGCGGAGGTTGCACTCCAGCCTGGGCGATAGAGCGATACTCTGCCTCGGAAAAAGAAAAAAGGACCATACTAGTTGGGTGAACCCCATAGTCTGTCCCCAGGGAGGGCACTGCACTGTGTGGGGCTCAGCTACAGCCACAGGGAAGGTAGCTCATGCGATGAACCAGAATGTGCTCAGAGGTGTGCCCCGGGCACTTTCATGCGGGTGTGTTGGTTTCAGCAGCCATGTGGCAAGACACCATCAGCCTAGCGGGGAGAAATCTCAACAGAACCCAGAAGGAAGATGGGGGCTGCTCAAATGGCTCCATCTTTGTTTTGGTCAAGAATCCCCTCTCTCCTCTTGTTGACACTGAGCTTTCAGGATCACCGGCCTGGGGGATAGACGGCTGGTCTGGGTGTGAGTCCTGATCTCAGCCCTTGCTAAAATGGCCCAGGTCTTCCCTGCCACTCACAGAATGGAAGTAGTGAGGGAGGGAGTATTTGAGGCAGCTCATGACCCAGAGCTAGTGCTCAATTCCGGCTGTTTTAATCAGGAAAAGTTTTCCACTGGCAAAACTCAGTTTGAAAAACTATCAAAACTATCATGTCTTTTACAATCGGGGAATTGAGGGTGGGGGAAAATTTATGCGGGAAATTACATCACATAAGCAGAGTGCAGATAAATTCGTCATACAATCAGAGACCCTACTACCTCCTAGCTGTACTGCACAGGCTGGAGGGATCCAGCCCCGTGTACTTTCCACTTCACTAGTGGGCTCCTCCTGGGCTTGGGACCAGAACGAGGCTCTGAAGGCAGTTGCCCTGACCTGTCAAGGAAGGTGAGGACAAAGGCAGAGGCATCACTCCTGTGAAGTGTTGTGGTGGCAGAGGGATGAGATGGCCAATGATATTCCCTCAACCCCTGCCCTAAGCAGCCCGACCTGTGATAAAGGGGATGGGCACTCGGGGCATAAGAACATCTGGATGTGGGTTTGAATCTAGCACTGAACTTGAGCCAACCACTTCTCAACTGTAAGATCCAAATGATAATATCTACTACTGTGCAGAGCTGTGGAAAGAATCCATTAGAGGGGGAAAATGTGCTTAGCGTGGGGCCTGAAACACAGTCTATGCAGTCTGTGTTCAGTACGTGATGGCTTCCTTTCTGCCCCTCCATCCCAGGAGGATGCTTGACACAGAAGCCCAGGGCCTCAGCTCACACCTAACTTACCCTCACCTAGAAACTCCCTTCAACAGTCCCGCTGGAAGCTCTCCGAGGAGGGAGCACAGAAGCCCTGGCCTTCCTGATGACCAGTGCAAACAACAGAAAACTTTCCAAGGGTCAGAGAGAGTCAAGAACCAGGAAGGAGCCAGGCAGACAGGCTGAGGGTGGTGGGGGGAGAATATCAGTGGCTGGTCATAGGTGCCAAGTGAGAGCTGCTGGGACTGCCTAGAAAGGAGGCAGAGGAAGGGAGCTGAAGGGAACTGCCCTAGACTCAAGGAAGTTTCCTGCAGCTGTGGGACAAGGGTCTCCCTAAGGAAGCCAACTTGGGCAGCCTTTGGCAAAAGGATGTGCTTTAGCCCAAAGCCACAGGCCCTTTAGGCTCTCCCACAGAGCCAAGCTCAGCAAGAGGCAGCCCCACGTCATTGCAGCCCCCATCATACTTGGCTTCCTCCAGGAGAGCCATGGAACACTTCATGGGGAGTGAAGAGCTGGGAGCACAGCCAGCCTTTCCCACTGTGCCCTCCTCAGCATAAAGGTGCTGCAGGGGGTCATCCCTACCCCGCCTGCGTTAGGGAGGATTGTGGGGACCAGTAAGGATAAAGCATGAGAAAGTATTCCCAGAAACCACAAAGGATTACCATTCTCTGAGGCCAGGCCTTGAGAAAGGAGGTCTCTGATGAAAGCTGAGTGAGGCCACACCCTTGCCTGCTGAACTCAGGGAGGGCAGGGCCCTGCGGGAAGACAGCATTCCAGCCCCAGCCCTGCCTCCCTGCAGGACCAGAATTCTGTCCTAGACATGGCTAGGAGTCAGGGAAAGGAAGCCACCCTCCCAGCAGAACTAGGTATGAGCCCACTTCCTGAAACAGGTATTATCCTTCCTGTGCCAGGACTTCCTGACCAGAGGAAGAACTCAAGCTTCCACAGGCAGGCTGGAAGAGCCCCCAGGGCAGGGCCCGGTGTGGCCACAGCTGAGGTGGCAGGAGGGACACCCAGGGGGTAGTTCTGGACTGCAGAGAAACAGTGGGTTGGGGCCTCTGGGCACGGTGGATTGAAGCACTTCCTGTGGAGGCCTCAGCTGGGCAGAGGCAGGCCTCGGGCTCTAACCACAGTGCCAGACAAGAAAAGGGGAAGTGCCAGCTGCTTCTCTGCTGAGAGGTGCTCCCCAAAGCTCCCCTCTGGAATCCCTATTTTCAAGAACGCTGACGGTCCCTGCCAACCACCAGTCACCAAAACAGATTGTTGCAGAGCAAGCTACAGATCAGGGTACGAGCCAGAGGAACGATGAGGGAGGCAAACAGACCCAGAGTCAGGCAGGAAGCAGCTGAGGAATAACTGTCTTAACATTGTTAAAAAAAAAAAAAAAAAAGAGAGAGAGATAGTCTGGGTGTGGCGGCTCATGCCTGTAATTCCAGCACTTTGGGAGGCCAAGGCAGATGGATTGCTTGAGCTCAAGAGTTCAAAACTGGCCTGGGCAACATGGCGAAACCCCATCTCTATGAAAAATACAAAAATTAGCCAGGTGTGGTGGCATGTGCCTGCAGTCCCAGCTATTCGGGAAGCCGAGGTGGGAGGATCACTTGAGTCTAGGAGGTTGAGGCTACAGTGAGCCAAGATCATGCTGCTGCTCTCCAGTCTGGGTGACAGAGTGAGACCCTGTCTCAATCAACCAATCAATCAATAAACAAATAAAAGGAGATAGAGGGCTGGGCGGGGTGACTCACACCTGTAATACCAGCATTTTGGGAGGCCGAGGCAGGCGAATCACGAGGTCAGGAGATCAAGACCATCCTGGCCAATATGGTGAAACCAAGCTTCTACTAAAAACACAAAAAATTAGCTGGGCATGGTGGCATGCGCCTGTAGTCTCAGCTACTCGGGAGGTTGAGGCAGGAGAATCACTTGAACCTGGGAGGCAGAGGTTGCAGTTAGCTGAGATCACACTACTGCATTCCAGCCTGGGTGACAGAGCGAGACTCAGTCTCAAAAAATAAAAAGAGAGAACAGCAAGCAGGAGCCCAGGTCTGGGTGAGCCTCTCCTCTCACAGCACAGGGCTTCAGCCTCTGACGCAGTCTCTGTAGCACTTACCACCACTTCGTGGAGCAACAGGATTATCACTCCCGCTTGGCCAGAGAAACTGAGGCTGAGATGGTGAAGTGACTTGTGCAGAAGTTCCACAGTTAGCCACAGGTGTGAAGAGAGGAAAGGCGTGAGGCTGGGCCCAAGTCTATATACCTGACCATCAGTCCTGGGCTTTCTGTGAGGCCTTGCAGCCATCTGTGCCAGCCTGGACCATGCTAGAGTGTCAGATGATGAAAGCGGGCAATAGGGTTCATTCTGTGCATTGAAAACTTGTACAGAGAGACCCCAGCTGTGAGGCTTGGAACAGGCCCCCTCTAGGCCAGGCAGTAACTACACCATGATGAGGAATACCAAGGACATCAACACACACACTTAAGAGTGGTGGGCAAGAACATTCCCACAGGGCGATAGAGCTAGTGTCTGAAGACAGCCTAACTCGAAAAGGACTTCCGGGTGATTTCATTTTATTAAGACTATTATTAAAATGTGAGGGTACTTCTTTCTTTTTGCTTTGGTCAGGAGTCAACAGGGAAGTCATCAAATTAATCTAGAGGGTAAGGAAGGCCTCGTACTGTGGCGGCTAAGAGGGCAGGTGCTAAAGGTACACTGCTTGGGTTCAAATCTGGATGACAAGGTAATCAGTAAAGTGGGGATACTACTATTACTAACCTCATACTAGGGTACTGTAAGGAATTGTCTCAGCACCAAAGCGCATGTTCCATACACGCTAGCTGCCGGCAGTATTATGAAGTCCTCCTTGATAGCTAGTAAGCAGCACTTCAGACCTCCTGGGAAGGCTACAGGAAAGCTGTGTTGCAGCTGTTGGCTAGGAGAGGCTTTGAGGTTTAACTACAGGACAATATTCTGCATGAATCTGAAGTCATCTGCGAGGGCCCAACCTTCCCCCTGCCCTCAGGCCAGCTTCTGTCTTTCAGTGGCAGTTGGAAGACACCTAAGGCATCTGGCTGTTGGAGAAGCCCCTGCTTTCCTAAGCTGATGAAGTTCCTCCCTCTTCCTCCTCCTCCCCAGGCTGCCAAGTCCCAGTCCGAGACCTGAGGCCAGGCCCCTCACCTTTTTGTGCTTCTTGGCCATCCATTTGTCCCAGTTGTTGAGCATGTCCAGCCACTTGGACTCCCTCTGCCTCAGCACCTCCAGGGGGACTTCCTCCAGCCTGTGGAGCAGAGGGCAGGGCCTGTGAGAGGCGCCAAGGGAAGCAAAGGCCCTGGCTTCGTTCCCAGCCACCAGCCTGGTCAGACCTCCCTTCTTCCTGCCTACCATCCCTGCTGTTCCCTTCAGGACAGCTACCTCAGGACTGTCCTATGGCAGATGAGAGGAAACACGCCACCTCCCCACCCACGACCTCAAGCCATAAGCTAGAGACAGCAGGTGGTTCAAGTGCCTACTCCCCTAATGTGGTCAGGGGCCACGTGCCTCTCTGAGGCAGAGGCTGAGTGAGTGTCTGCATCTGTGCATCAAAGCAAAGCATTCCTGTCCTGGGTCTGCTGTAGTCAACAAGCCTCTTCGGAGGGCCTATGTACAAGGTGCAGAGTTGAACACAAAAACTAGTCCAACGAGTACAGAAATAACATGCTTACCTCTTTACTTGAGCCAAACTCATTACTCAGAGTTTCCCCAATTATGCCCTGGCCCTTTCCCACCTCTCAGCCTTTACTCAGGCCAGTCCCTTTGCCGGAATGCTTCCCAAATTGTCTCCACCCATCAAAATCCTACACACACTTCAAAGTCCCATCAAATACCACTTCTTATATTTGTAGATCTACTGACTAGGCAGCGAGCACAGCTGTGTTGGCACTGTTCTAGGGTTAGGGCCTCCTGGCGAGTTGTGGAGATGCCTTCCGATGATTAGAACCAAGTCCTGACCCTCATGGAGTCGATGTTCTGGTGGGCACTGAATATGGGGAAAACACCTCAGCACCAAGGTGCTTTTTTGTGCTTTCTTAACAGAATAAGATATTATGACAGATGGGACACAGGCTCAGAGAAGTAAGATACCCAGGGAAGCTATCTTGCTCAGCGTCCAACAGCAAATCAGTGGAAAAACCCAGATTCATATCCAAGTCAGGTCCTAGCCAAGAGTCAGCATACAGTGCTGCCTGACCTCTCAGAAAGGGGCACAGGGTTGGAGGCAGCTCAGAGGAGGTTCTCAGGAACAGGACACGGTGGGGCTGGGGCTTGGCCCAGGCCTGAGTCTCTGATTCTCTCTCTGCCGGAAGGAAATGTGCTGCTGTGACTTTTACTGGTTGGACGAGCGGAGGGAGGGGCCCTGGCAGAGCTGAGGCCTCTAAGACACAAAAGCAAAGGTCTTCTTCAGTGCATTTTATCTGGGGAATTGCCTAGGCCTGAGAGCAGCCTTGAAGCTGAACGTCTGAGGAAGGACTACAGCCTAGGCAAAGGCGGTCTCCTCAACACATGGATACAAGTCACTCCATCTTGAACCACCTAGAGGCAGAACTAGGCCATGAGGTTACTCCTTTCCTTGCTTTTCTTGATAACAGCAAATCATGGACATGCCTTTACAAAGGGTCAGGTAATTTACAAAGGGATATGTATCTACAGGCAACCCCCAAACATCACAGGAGCAGAAACTAAGGGCCCATACCTCCCCGGCCATGATACCACCACCTATAAGGCACTGCTTATGCAACAAGTCAGGGGATGAGCCTTCTTAGTTAACCAGTCAGAAGGGTGCCCAAACCGAGTCAACAGGAAGTTCTGGCAGTTATGGATGTATATCATGGCTGATCCAATATCCCCACTGCACAGATGAAGAAACTGAGGCTTACAGAGGGCCACGTTTTCACTTGAGATTACCAGTTTCCAAAGAACTCACAGGTGATTAACTATGTCTATTTGATATCTCACCCCTCAGTCTGGCTTTATTGATAAAATCTAACTGCAGGGACTCAGAGCCACCCATTCTCCCAACTGCAGATACACAGAGGAACATGTTAAATTGACAGTTCTTTTAACTGATGCCAGATAACAGCTTTGGCAGTTTCAAACCCCCAATGTCAAACCTCAAACCGGAATTTCAAAAGAGTACAAAACAAACTACCATATTTCCTGGATTCTAAGACACCACTGATTTTAAGCTACACCATTAATTTGGCAAGATCATCTCAGAAACAAAACAACCCACTACTACTTTAAATGTACATGTCAATGGAAAGATCTGTTTTGGTTTTTAAAATCTTAAACTGGGAACATTTTGAGGCAATGTGGTCATTTGAATGGCTTTTCCTTTAACAGCAGAGGAGTTTAATCTACCTGGAGATGGTGAGAAGGAGACCCTGGAGGTCTGGCTGTATCCAGCACTCAGCATACCCTGTGCTCTCTAACTGCAGGTAGATGTCTCTAGGCACAGGATGTGCTCCTGAAACATCGCAGGCTATTTTTTAAATATCAGAAGATTCACATATCCTTCAGTTAACCCAGTCAGGATCTTAGAAAACATCTGATCCAATTGCTGTCTGATATGGAAATCCTTTCTACAATAGTCAAGTCCCCTTCCTTCTCTGAGCCTGTTTCCCTATATGCTTGCACAGCCTATCTTATGAATTTTTTTTGTTTGTTTGAGACAGAGTCTCCTTCTGTTGACAGGCTGGAGCGCAGTGGCGCAATCTCAGCTCACTGCAACCTCTGCCTCCCAGTTCAAATTATTCTCCTGCCTCAGCTTCCCGAGTAACTGGGATTACAGGCACGCACCACCACGCCCAGCTAATGTTGTATTTTCAGTAGAGACAGGGTTTCACCATGTTGGCCAGGATGGTCTCGATTTAACCTCATGATCCGTCCACCTCGGCCTCCCAAAGTGCTGGGATTATAGACGTGAGCCATTGTGCCCAGCCTATCTTATGAATTTGATCCTCTAAGGATGCCTAGAGAGGAGCTGTGAGATAAACCTGGAGCCAGAGGGGTCCCTGAAAACAATGTGACAGTGTAAAGCCCTGAGGTGGCTTCCTCCTGACAATGGAAAGGACATGAACCAGCTGCTAGTGAGAGAGAAGCTGGCCCAGTATAAGGGACCAAATGGCCCACGGGGCCGGGGGGGGGGGGGGTGGTGTCGCAAATCTAGGGGCCTCACTCATCCTCCAGAAAACCCCTCCTTCCTTAGGGTAGCCTGAGGGAGTCTCTGAAGCCAAAAGGGCCAAGTGACACCAGTCTCTTGTGGCTCAGCCACTGCTGGAACTCAACCAGGGATAGATCTTCCTTACCTCCAGGCAAAGTCACCCTATTGTTAAACAGTTTCCACTGCTAAAACTTTCTTCCCCAGTTAAGCCAACATTGTCCTAATATCTTCTACCTGTAATCTCATTACCCCTTTGAGGCCACACAGTTCTCAGACCCCTCCCATACCAGGCATACACATGCTTATCCCTCATAATCCACTCATCCCTACCTGAAGGCCCTTTCTTCTCCCTTTTCCAAGTGACAGTAGCCCTTCAGAGCCCAATATGACACTAAAATCCACAAATACAACAATAATAATATCAGCAACAGTCGTTACCATTTGTAGATGAGTTACTACTTACTAATTTTCTACTCAATGCTTCACATACCTTTATCACATGTACCTTTCATAATAACGCTACTATAACATCATTCTCCCCATTTTAAAGTAAAATCCAAGGCTTAGTAAGGTTAAGAGTTTTCCTTAAGACCGTGTAGCTATAAGTGGCAGAGCTGGGACTCAAACCCAGGACTGACTGACTCTACAGCTCATGCTCTTGACCCCTATACACTTTGCTGCCTCCACAGGCCAAGCCCTCAGCCTCCACACAGCCTGCATGCCTGTCCAGACACAGCCTGCATGCCTGCCTGCCTGCCCAGATCATGTTAACTGTCCTCCAACCTGAAGACCTTCAGCCTGGCTCAAAACACCATTTCTCATACTTTCTAAACTGAGACACCTCCCCGCCCCACACACACACAGAGCCAGAATACATTTTAGGAAACAAGTTGCCCTAACATGTACTAATGCACTCTGATATTTCCAGATTGGTTTTATATTATTCTATTCCTTTCTTTTTTTTTTTTTTTTTTGAGACAAAGTTTTACTCTTGTTGCCCAGGCTGGAGTGCAATGGCAGGATCTTAGCTCACTACAACCTCCACCTCCCAGGTTCAAGACATTCTCCTGCTTTAGTCCCCTGAGTAGCTGGGATTCCAGGCATGTGCCACCACGCCCGACTAATTTTGTATTTTTAATAGAGACAGGGTTTCTCCATGTTGGTTAGGCTGGTCTCGAACCTCAGGTGATCTGCCCACCTCGGCTTTCCAAAGTGCTGGGATTACAGGTGTGAGCCACCAAGCCCAGCCTATTCATTTTTTAATGCTGGTCACAAGCCCCTAAAACTGATTTCAGCACCAACTGATAAATGAGTGACGTCATTAAGTGTGAAATAAGCACTTCATTACCACTTCCTCATGCTCCTCAGCACTGTCCCTCCCCAACTGGACCAGGCCTTGAACTTCTTCTGTGACTGCCACCACACACCTCCAGGTGTTCAACAGCTGCTTGCCTGGTTTTCTCCATAACATCATTACCCTCATCTGCCTGCATTCGGGGCTACAAGCTACTTCTACCTCAGAAATGTTTTGTGTCCCTCTAGGAGCCCAGTGAAGTGGGCCCTCACAGAATAATTACTATTTCCATTTGGCCCATGACAGACTTGGCCTGATCAGAGAGGTTGTATGACTTGGACAAAGTCACAAAGCTAATAAATAAGTGGCTGACCCAGGGCTTCCCCTCTGTCACAGTGGCCTATGTGATACTTCCAACTCCCTGGGGAAAGCTGCAGGAAAACCAGGCCCTTCTCCAGATGCTTCTGTGTGGCTCCATCTCTGGCCCCCAAACCGCTGGAGATAGTCTAACCCCCTCCTCCAGTGTTCTAACTGCCCCAGTAAGTGGCCTGCCTGCACCTAGCAATACTCAGAGACGCCAGTACACTGGACGGGATGGTTTGCCAGCATAACCTCAGGTGGAGATGGTAAGCCTGGGTAATCTCCCATTTGCTGGCAGCCCCAGCTTCTGAGGAGGAAAGGCTCAGAGGAGACAGAGGTGGCACCTAATCACAGATCTTGTCAGGCTCCTGGGCTGAAACAGACCTGGCCATGCTGTGCCATGTCATGGTCCAAGGCAGCAGTGACACTCTGTTGACCCCATTCTCTGTAGATTCCCAGTTTCCCAGCCTTCTCCAAAAACCCAGAGGCTGGAGGCTTCCAAAAGTTCGGATGGACAAGACTGCTTCCTAAGGCTACTGAGACCAAAGGTGGGGGTTCTCTCTTCCCTTGTCCTTCTAGACATCTGCTTTCTGCCCAAGCACATCTCAGCACCTCTGGCTAGGCAGGCTCAGCAGGGGCAGTGCCCATGCCCATCACCTCCTTATCCTAGCCTGTCATGGAAGACAAACCTTGATACCAAGGAACCGGTCTAACCCCCCCCTCCAAACCTCACTCCCTGAATTAGCCCAAATGAAGAGAAATACACCCTAAGCAGAAAGTCTGAGGTCACAGACCACGGGACTGATCCTCATCTCACCCATTGAAGAAACCAGGTGGGGTGTAGAGGAGAATAAATAGAGTCAACTGAGCTAGGTACTCCAGTTCCTCCATCTAATAACTAGGAGACTATGCACAAAACATGTGACCTCCTAAGCCTCAACTTCTTCATCTTTAAGTGGAGTCATAACGCACACCTCATAATCTTACAGGGCTGCAATAAGGAATAAATGTGTCCAAGAGCCCAGCCTGGTGGGTGGCCAGCAAATGGTAGCTATTAGGTGACTGCTTTTTGCAATTTAACTAGCGCTTTCACATCTCTTTCCTCATCTGACTGGTCCCACACACAGGCCTTTGAGGTAGACAGGGCATGATGACCGCCATTTTACTCATGACGCAATGAAGGCTCTGAGAGATTACTTCATGTGCTCATGATAAACAAACTCAAACTCCTGGCCGCTAATCCCAGCCCTAAGGCTTTACAGCTGTGTGAAACTGGACTGGCTGCTCTACTCTCTGAGCCTCCAGTTCCTCATCTGTAATGCAGGAGGAGTGCCACCTCCTCAGAGAGCACTGGTCAACATGATGTGAGGCAATAAGCTGACACATTTCATGCGCTGGCCATGTACTAGCTCTGCCAGGCACTGTACAGGCACATAATCCCCCAAGGAAATAGCTTTAATTATTTCCATTTAATAGGCAAGAACGCTAAGATTCAGCACAGTGAAGTAATCTGCCCACGGTTACATAGCCTGGAAGTAGAGGCTGCCACTTGAGCACTAAACTATCCAAGACATATAAAGCACCCCGCACATGCTAGGGCTTCAATCCCTGTCGCTTTCCCTTCCCTCTTGTTCATCACCTTCTGTGCTGAGACAGGCAAGAGTAACATGAAAATAACCCCTCACACCTGGGCCTCCAGGATGAAGAGGAGGCAGCTGGAGGAAGTCCCACCAAAGTGTGGAAAACTGGGAAATGGAGGTGCAGGGGGAGCATGGCCAATCACCGATCCAGAGGGCTTCCCTCTTCCACCCAGAGCTTGAAGTGAAGTGAGGATAAACAAAAGGCTGACCTGTTTTGCATACTGGGCAATAGCCTCTGGAGTTTACTGCCCTAAGGGGTGGCAATGAATGAAGGTATCGATAGCTCTTAGACCAGTTCCATAAGAAGTGATGATGGGAAACCACAGTGCAGGAAGGGTAGGCCTGTGGTGTGCAAATGGCTGACTGTCAGGACAGGGAAACCTATGAGCTCATGCAGTGAGGCCATCCCCTCCCCAGAAGGTCAGTGATCTGCTCGAGGCCACACTGTGAGCTGGTAGGAAAAAAGGAAGATTGGAGCCTGGCACTCCCTTCTGGGGCCCAGCCGTCCCTGCATTAGAGCTGGCTGGCAGTGTCCAGGCTCCCTGTCTGAGTGAGTCTGCTTGCTTCATTTTCCCTCCTTCGCAATGCAGGCTAATTCTGGGCCTGCCTCTCTTTCCCATGAGGAATTCCCTGGCTCTGCTCCTTCCAGTGCTGGGTCAGTGCACAATGGTAAACAGGTTCTCTCCACCCTTCACTGGCCTTGGTGCCCTGGGCCTCTGCCCAGCTCTCCACTCTGCTCAGCTCCACCCTACTCATTGTGAGAAATGGTTCCTTTAGGCATCAGCCTTGCTGGCTCCCAAAAAGAAAAACCAAGGAATCCACCTTCCTTTGATGCACTCAGCTAGAGAAGGGTGCAGACTACAGAAGAAACCCCCAAAGCAGCTCTCCCTGACAACTGCAGAAAGGTATGGAGGCTATTCTCTCTCTCTCTCTCTTTTTTTTTAGACAGGGTCTCACTCTTATTGCCCAAGTTGGAGTGCAGTGGCATAATCTCAGCTTACTGCAGCCTCTGCCTCCCAGGCTTAAGCAATCCTCCCACCTCAGCCTCTCAAGAAGCTGGGACCATAGGCTCATGCTACCATGACTCACTAAGTTTTGTAATTTTTGTAGAGACAAGGTTTTGCCATATTTCCCAGGCTAGTCTCAAACTCCTGGGCTCAAGCAATCCGCCTGTATCAGCATCCCAAAGTGGTAGGATTATAGGCATTAGTCACTGCGTGCTGCCTGAGACTATTCTCAGCGGAAGACAACCCGTCTCCAAATCCCAGCTCCTACCAGGCAGAGTGCTGCCTGAAATTCTCTTGCTGGTGACTGGGTTCTTGGATCACAATCTCACTGTAGGCATTCAGGGGCCACCCTGACTCATGTATGGCTCCCTCACTCATCCTTACCAAATTGCTAGATCTCATTGATAGATCTTACCCACATTAGCCTTGACTCACTGTTTATATAAAGGCCCCTCCTCTGCCCAGACTCGTTCATGACTCTCTACTGCCCTCATTATCCAACAGAAACCTCAGGCCCTGTAGTTGGGCATGATGGCACATGCCTTGTAGTCCCAGCTACTCGGAAGACTGAAGAGGGAGGATCACTTGAGCCCAGGAATTTGAAGCTGCAGTGAACCATGATCATGCCACTGCACCCTAGACTGGGCCACTGGGTCACAGGGCAAGATTTTCTCTCAATAAAAAACAAAGAACAATAATAACAACAACAGAAAAAAAACAAAGAAACTTCAGGCCCTGACTCTCAAGGCCCTCCATTTCCCTGTACACCCCTTCCTCCCCAGTCCCATCTCTAGAGGCCTCTGCCCTTGAGCCATCTTCCTTCAAACCCCATTCAAATTTGGTGCCATCTTCTTGGGAAGCCTCACTCCAAACTCCTTCTCATCTTTACAGAGTCTTTCCTAACCACTCTAGGGACAGAACACAATCAGGCCCTCATTATATTCCATGCACACCTTTCTAGAGCCTGTGTTCCAGGCCCTGAATCTACAAAGATGAATTAAATGTGGTCCCTGCCTTGAGGAGGTCAATCTGGCAGAGACAAATGGGTGGGTAAGTAACTAGCACACAGAGAAGAAGTGCTATCACAGGAGCTTGTAGAAGGAGCTAGGAGACAGCAAAAAGACCCCAGGGTGAGGGCGGGGTGTTTGGAGAAAGCTTTAAAGGGGAGTTAGCTTTTCAATTGGAGTTTGAAGGGTGACAGGAAGTAGCTAGGCTGAGAAAGGGGAAAGGACACACCAGGCAAAAGGCCCAGTATGTTCAAATGCAAGTTAATAGGGAAGGGAATGGCGTGTTTGGGGAATGTGAGCTGCCCAGTGGTACGGGTGCAGCTTCTCCACCTGAAGGCTGTTCTGCAGAGGCAGCTCTCTGGCCTCATTCTCTGCAGTGTGTCCCAAGCCTAGCACAGTGCCTGATACCTAGCTGGTGCTCAACAAATGTGTGTTGACTGATTCATTAGCTTGGTGACCTCAGACACTATGAGTTTCATTAAGTGTTGTCAGCAGTGAGAGGGAATACAGTCAGTCCTCTGCCTTGAGATCAGGTGGGTAAAGCACTGTAGGAGCGTGATAAAGAGCACTCCCTCTCTGGCCTGGTACCAGCTCTAGATCTTCCTCAAAACCGAGCACAGGGCTGAGCACAGATCTGCTTGACGATGGCATTTTATAACATTACAATTCTAATATTCAATTAACTTAACTGAATGTCTGTTAGAACACTTACCAGATGCTGGCTATGTACCAGACACTGTGCTCAGCACTTAACTTACATTATTTCATTTAATCCTGACAAGCCCATGAGATAGGTCCTTTAATTATCAACTCCCTTTTGTGGATAAGGAAACTCAGGTGTTCAGCAAGACAATAACTGGCCAAAGTCCAAGTCAAGCAGGGGATGGCACTGGCAAGTGAATCCAGGCCCTCTCACATCCCGCTCTGTCACTCAACTCCAGCACTGAGTGCTGTTCGCCTGGCTGGGTGTACAGCCTTGCTCCTGAGGAGCTTGGAGCTCAGTGGACTCAGAGATACAAGCTGTGTGATGCTTGGCAAGTCACTTCACCTCTCTGGGACTTGGCTTCTGCTTCTGTAAAATGGGGACTATGATGATAAATATTCTCACAGAATTAAATAAGGTGATATAGGTGAAAGCCTTATCCACCATACAGGCTCCTCTGTGAAATGGCATTACCATGATTATCCTGGGAGGATGGAGGGGTCACTCAGAAGCAGAACAGGAAGCTCAGGATGAAAGTCTACATGGTGTCAGGCACAGTAGCTGATGCCTACAATTCCAACATTTTGGGAGGCAGAGGCCAGAGGATTGCTTGAGGCAAGGAGTTTGAGACCAGCCTGGGCAACAGAGTGAGACCCTATCTCTACAAAATTGTTTTTGAAATTAGCCAGGTCATCCTGGCCAACATGGTGAAACCCCATCTCTACTAAAAATACAAAATTAGCTGGGCGTGGTGGCGCACACCTGTAATCCCAGCTACTTGGGAGGCTGAGGCAGGAGAATCGCTTTAACCCAGGAGGTAGAGGTTGTAGTGAGCCAAGATTGTGCCACTGCACACTCCAGCCTGGGCGACAGAGCGAAATTCCGTCTCAAAAAAAAAAAAAAATGAGCCAGGCATAGTGGTACATGTCTGCAGTCATAGCTACTCAGGAGGCTGAGGCAGGAGAATCGCTTTAACCCAGGAGGTAGAGGTTGTAGTGAGCCAAGATTGTGCCACTGCACACTCCAGCCTGGGCGACAGAGCGAAATTCCGTCTCAAAAAAAAAAAAAAATGAGCCAGGCATAGTGGTACATGTCTGCAGTCATAGCTACTCAGGAGGCTGAGGTGGAGGATCACTTGAGCCCAGGAGTTCAAGGCTGCAGTGAGCTATAATCGTGCCACTGCACTCCAGCCTGGGTGACAGAGGGAGACCCCGACTCAAAAACAAAACTAAACTGAACTATATCCATCCAAAAAAAACCCACCAAAAAACCACAGAGGAGGGTGGTGGTAATTATTAAGCAAACTCGAACCCCTTCCCCAAGTGACTGCCACCACCCAGGAGGACAGAGGCCCTGGGCAGCATTCTGGTTACAAGCCTTGAGTTGAATGTCTCAGGAGGCCCACCTTTGCTCTTACTTCTGCTTATCTTCACAGGCCAAGGAAAGGGAAGATCAGGTCCTCGGGTCAGGGCCCTGCTCCAGATGACTAAATGAGGAACTTATGGGGGATTCCCAACCTGCCCTGGCAGGCCAGGAAGCTCCAGAGTACAAGCTGAGTGGGACTGGCTCCTGCCTAATCCCCAGGGTCTTGGGGTGGGTTGGAAGAGCATGTGAGGGACGCCAGATTTTCACCCCAATGCTGCATTGCTCCCTTACCTAAATGCTTGAGGTGAAATCTCAGAGGGTAATTCACACTCAAATTGTGAGAGCCACCATGTTCCACAGAGCCCTTACTTTGTGACACATACTGTGCTGGGTGCTTTACCAACAACATCTCCCTTAATCCCAATAATAACCCCGCTCCCAATGCCGCCACCATACCCAGCTCATTTTTTGTATTTTTAGTAGAGATACAGTTTCACTATGATGTTTCTTTTTTTTT
>NW_016107573.1:2261416-2327762 GCF_001604975.1 Cebus imitator | reverse complement strand
GAGACGGGGTTTCACCATGTTGACCAGGATGGTCTCGATCTCTTGACCTCGTGATCCACCCGCCTCGGCCTCCCAAAGTGCTGGGATTACAGGCTTGAGCCACCGCGCCCGGCCCACTATGATGTTTCTAGGCTGGTCTTGAACTCCTGGACTGAAGGGATCTGCCCACCTTGACCTCCTGGGATTATAGGCACGGATGAGAGGCATGAGCCACAGTGCCCGGCCTAGGTTCTCCTTTTTTCTGAAGTCAAGACAGAGATGAAAGGGAAAGCAGCAGCATTCTCTAAAAGTGGCTGGCTGGAGAAGATCACTTCTGGACTCACAGTGTCCAAGGCCCAAAGATCTGAGAAAGGACAGGAGTTCTCCACACTTATGCTCCTTCACTGGGCCACTCACGACCCAGCTGCTCCTGCCTTGTCTTGGGATATATATGAGGAGCTGTGTGTGGAGTCCTGGGGCAGGAATTGTGTCATCCACCATGATAATTTAGCAACAAAAACAACCTGAGAAGCCTGATAGGAGAAGTGCAGACACTTGGGGCTGGGCTGAAGTCCTACAGCTGAGACAGGAGGGGAAGGAGAGGCCACACAGTGGTCACTAACTTTGGTAAGATGGAAAACTGGGAAGGAGGAGTGCTGGGTTCCAGGCCCAGTTCCATCACTTGCTCAGCCTTGGTTTCCTCATCAGTAAACAGGGTAAAATAACAGCTTACCAATTTCCCATTGCTCCTATAAGGTTTACTGTGAGGCAGTGGAAATGAAAGCACCTTGCAGACTAAAGAGAGGCAGGCAGATCACCTGAGATCAGGAGTTCGAGACCAGCCTGGCCAACATGGCAAAACCCTGTCTCTGCTAAAAATACAAAAATTAGCCAAGTGTGGTGGCAGGTGCCTGTAACCCCAGCTACTCAGGAGGCTGAGGCAGGAGAATCACTTGAACCCAAGAGGCAAAGGTTGCAGTGAGCTGAGATTGTGCCATTGTACTCCAGCCTGGGCGACAAGAGTGAAACTCTGCCTAAAAAAAAAAAAAAAAAAAAGCTAGATAAATCAAAGCATCCCTTGATTTGATTACATTCCCCAAAGACCTGAGGGACACTGATCCTATACCCTACACACAAAGAGAAGTCCAGCCTGGCATGGTAGCTCATGCCTCTAATCCCAGCACTTTGGGAGGCAGAGGCAGGAGGATCACTTGAAGCCAGGAGTTCAAGACCAACCTGGGAAAAAAGCAGACCCTGTCTCAATCAATCAATAAGAGAGATCCTCTCACAGGAGGAACAGAGCATGCTGGGAGCACTAGCTTCTGTGGTATGTGCCATGGTGATCCTCCCGAACTTGCATGGTACCACACGGAGAACATCTCAAAGCACTATTCATATATATATATATTTTTTGAGATAGGATCTTAGTCCGTTGCCCAGGCTGGAGTGCAATGGTACAATAATGGCACATTACAGGCTTGACCTCCCCGGCTCAAGTGATCCTCCCGCCTCAGCCTCCCAAGTAGCTGGGACCACAGCTGCAGACCAACATGCCCAGCTAATTTTTAAATTATTTGTAGAGATGGGGTCTCCCTATATTACCCAGGCTTCAAGGCACTTTTCATATACTCCAAGGTCAGTCTCAGGATGTCAGATGTAGCTGTCTTCAACACCATCCCATTAAAACTACCTTAGTTTGGCTAGTAGGATGTCTCATGCCTATAATCTCAACACTTTGGGAGGCTGAAGAGGGAGGATCGCTTGTGCCCAGAAGTTTGAAACCAGCCTGGGCAACATAGTGAGACTCTATCGCTACAAAAAGGGAAAAAACTAGCCAGGCATGGTGGCTCGAGCCTGTAATCTTAGCTACTCAGGAGGCTGAGGTGGGAAGATCGCTTGTGCCTGGGAGGTTGAGGCTGCTGTGAGCTGTGATTGTACCACTGCACTCCAGCCTGGGTGACAGAACCAGACTCTGTCTCTTAAAAAACAAACAAACAGTGGGGCACAGTGGCTCATGCCTGTAATCTCAGCACTTTGGGAGGCTGAGCTGGATGGATCAGGAGTTCAAGACTAGCCTGGCCAAGATGGTGAAACCCCATCTCTACTAAAACTACAAAAATTAGCTGGGCATGGTGGTGGGCACCTGTAATCCCAGTTACTCAGGAGGCTGAGGCAGGAGAATCATTTGAACCCAGGGAGCAGAGGTTACAGTGAGCTGAGATTGTACCACTGCACTCCAGCCCGGTGACAGAGTAAGACTCCATCCCAAAAACAAACAAAAAAACCATACACACATACATACAAACTATGTTATTTTTATGTGGGGGAAACTAAAGTTAAAAAGATTAAGCAATTTTCACTGGGCATAGTGGCTCACATCTGTAATCCCAGAACTTTGGGAGGCCAAGGTGGGTGGATCATGTGAAGTCAGGAGTTTGAGACCAGCCTGACAACATGGCAAAACCCTGTCTCTACTAAAAATACAAAAATCAGCTGGGCCTGGTGGCAGGCATCAATAATCCCAGCTACTCAGGAGGCTAAGGCATGAGAATTGCTTGAACCTGGGAGGGTGAAGATTAAGCAACTTTCTCAAGGTCACACAGCTAGTTAGTGGCTCAATAAGGCCCAGGGCTGAGGTCTCCAGATCTCTGTTCAGCAGTCTTTGTTTACACCGTGCTCTTAATCTAATTACCTCATTTGATCCTCACAGTCCTTTATATACAACCACATCTGGTAACTTGTTTCTCTTAAAAATTTTTTTTTTAGAAACAGGGTCTTGCTCTGTCACCCAGGCTGGAGTACAGTGGCACAATCATAGCTTACTGCCGCCTCAAGCTCCCAGGCTCAGCCTCAGCCTCCCTAGTAGCTGGGACTACCGGCACGCACCACCCAGCTAATTTATCTTTTCAGAAATGGGCTCTCACTATGTTGCCCAGGCTGGTTGCAACTACTTGTTTAATGTCTGATTTCCCTGTGAGGGCAGGATCAGGTCTATATCCTGAGCCTAGCACAGGCTGCACATATAGTAAGTGCTGGGTGAAAAACTGGAAGCATCAGCCCTATGGTCAGGTGAGGAATGTGCCTAAGTCACATATTAAAAGGTCAGTGATGGAGCTATCACTGACACTCTGACCCCTGTGCCTGGTTCAGAGCCCTTTCTCACACACTAACCTAAAATCTGCATTTCCAGCCAGAATTTCTCATCTCCAAGATGCTGCTGGTGGTGTCTCTTGTAGGTGCTGAGGGGTTTGCCTTCTCATAGATGCTGTCCCAGCCAATGTACCACCTCTAAGAACAGAATAAAGGTGCTAGGTGAGGTCAAACAGGCCCCCAGTTGCCATCTGCCTCCCCTTGATCACTTTATGCTGTGTCCAAAGGCCCAAACCCACCCTCCCCAGTTGCCATACCACCCTAAGGTAGGTTTTCCATGTCCTCAGGATCCACTCCTCTCTTGTGGTTCTCCTTACATCCTTCCTTGCCATCCAACATGTCTGCCAGGCAGAGACCATGAAGCTCAACACCACTTATCCTATTCATTCCCCAACCAGGTCAGCCAGCTCACTCTCCTGCTGGAAGGAGACAAGGAACTCTTTGATGTGCCCTGAGCATGCCAGCCATACCAGGCACCTTGGGGAGCCCAGAGCTGTGACAAAGCAGAGTCAGTAGCAGCCCACTGCCCACTTCAGAGGAAGGCCACAGTTGGCCTTGCTTCCCTATAGCCAGAGGGCTACAGAATGGACTCTGTAAGAGGCCAAGGCTGCTTCAGGTAGTCCAGAGCCTTCCTACCTCTCCATCAGCCCACACAGCAGTCACGAACCAAGCCCGAATGATTTGCCAGCCTTTTTTTTTTGTGAGACAGTCTTGCTCTGTCACCCAGACTGGAATGCAATGGCGCGATCTCGGCTCACTGCAACCTCTGCCTTCTGGGTTCAAGTGATTCTCCTGCCTCAGCCTCCTGAGTAGCTGGGATTATTACTACAGGCATGAGCTACCACACGCAGCTAATTTTTTTTTTTTTTTTTTTTGTATTTTAGTAGAGATGGGGTTTCACTGTGTTGTCAGGCTGGTCTTGAACTCCTGACCTTATGATCCACCTGCCTTGGTCTCCCAGAGTGCTGGGATTACAGGCATAAGCCACTGCGCCCAGCCGATTTGCCAGCCTCTTTATTCTCATTGCTCCAGACCTCTTCCAGGCCTCACCACAGCCCTTTTAGGCTATCCCTGATTCTCCCAACAGGTCTGACTGCCTGCGGTCCAGCTCCTCTTTATGCCATCCTCCATGCCAGACCTGGACTAACCTTTAAGCACCACAGGAGGCTTCAGCCTGACAGTCAAGGCTAGACTCAGACCGCCCAACCCATTTCCCTAACCTCCCCTTGCTTTGTTATCATCCTACTGCCTCCCATTCCTCTTGTCACCTCTGCTCTTGGCATACATGCTCAAACAACTGTTTTTGGGAGGACTTTGTACATGGGGTCCCTCTCATCCAATGGACTGCCCTGCCTTGCCTCTTCTGAGGCCTAGATCAAATGCTACTACTTTCTAGGCTCCTGTAGGTGGGGCTGGCTGCTTTTTCCTCTATACTCTCAGAGCAACTGAATGCCTCAAGTTATAACTTCTTGTTTAATGTCTGATTTCCCTGTGAGGGCAGGATCAGGTCTATATCCTGAGCCTTCATCACTCAACACTGTAAAGATTTATCTGTGGTTCTATTTTTCAGCAAGTCTGTGACTGCCTTGAGGCCAATAAAACACAAGACGTGTTGTTCAGTTCTGTATCTCTTGTCCAGATCACAGGGTCTGGCAGAGTAGGTGCTCAATAAATGTGTGGTAAATTAAGCTCACTGCTAAGATGGATAAGCTGGCAAAAGTAAGCCTTGGCTTGCTCTCCCAGGCTGCTGGGTCTGCTTTCTATTTCTCTACCTGAAGAGGCGTGCATGCTAAACTATGGCAGCCTCTGAAGAACTGAACAGGACATAGAATGAAGTAGGGTAGGGTGGGGGCAGGAAAGATGGGAAAGGGAAGGATGAGACAGAGAAAGCCAAAGTTGGCAGCTGTCCTGAAATCCTAGGTGGTGGCTTCTAAGCATGCTAAGTATCAGAAGCATTGACTTGCCAGTGGGGTGGCCAGCACAGCCTTCTCCCTGCTGGAGAGGGTCTCTGGACCCAGGATTGCGGCAATAGATTTACCAGGGACAGACTAATCAGTTTAAAGGAGGCCTCCTATCCCTCAAGTGCACTGTCTGCAGGATAAAGGGGTCAGCTAGGACAATGGATGGGTGATGGCAGGGCTCTGCTCTAGTCGGCAATGCATCCTGAGCCTGGAGGCTCAATAAGCTTGACTGAGGAAGAGAATGGGGAAGAGAATGGGTAGTGCTATGTAGCTAGAGGAGCACTGGGTGAGAGTCGAAGGACCTGGAATCCCTCTCTGATCTGGCTCCACAGTTCACTAACAGCAAGAGTTCTTCAACCTTTAGATTCCTCTCTGGTATGAGGAACATAATCTCTGCTTAATCTACAAAGTAACACTTCTTCCAAAAGGCACAGACGAGATGTCAGTCAAATGGCCATTACATAGCATGTTGGGGTCAAGACCAATGTGATGTGGACTCTGGCCTATGGGAGGACTAGGCCAGGCCTGATCTGGCCATGCTTCCAGGACCTCTCCAAGGATCTTCCTCCCTGTGCCTTTCTCCTGCTTGATGGCCATCACCTTTCACTGTACTGAGACCTGCCTTGCCCTCCATACTGGGATGGGGAGGCAGCCAGATCCCTGCTAACTCCTGCCCTGGGTGTGGGGGCCTTAAGGACTTGTAAGCACCTGGCACCCTGCCTGCTGCCACCTTAGCAAGGTGTAGTTACTACTGGATTCAGTGCCAAGAAACAGGTTCTAGTCCCAGTTCTGCCATTTACCAGCTGGCAAATCTTGGGCACCCTCTCCTCAGGTCTTCAGTGTGCTCATCCACAGTACAGGGATAACCACCCCTCTCAGGGGAAGTGAAGAGTCACCGTGGGTTAGGGTTCACTCCTGCCCACAGGGGCTGGGCCTCATTGATGCTCATCATTATAGCCAAAGATGGAAAGGAAAAAATGAAAAGATAGAACCACAAGCCACTCCAGTCTTTAAGAGGGAGAACATTCACTGAGCACCTATCCTGTGCCAGACTTTTTCAAACATTAGTTCATTTAAGCCTCAAAATGATCCTGCAAAGTCAGTGTTATCATAACCATTTTGCAGGTGAGAAACTGAGGCTCAGAGAAGTGAAGCAACATGTCCAAGATCACACAGCCAGTCAGTCTCTGGCGCTTGTGTGAGGAGGGAGCACACAGCACCTTCTCTCACCCACCTTGGTATAAAGAGATTGGGTGGCTGGGCCAGAGCCAGGCCTCGCTGCCCCTTGGGAGTTCCTGTTTCAGGCCCAGATGCTGGTAGGACAAAACATCAAGTAGGTGCTACTGTCTTATCTCTTTCCCACAGCTTAGTTTCCTAGCAGGCGGACACGCAGGCACCTTCCCAGGGTAGCAGCTGGTGTTCTGGCTCCCTCCTTTACCAAGTCAGGTCTTGTCTGACGCCCTAACACTCACAGGGCCACCAAACTGGATTTTCCTTTGAGGCTAAGAAGGGAAAAATGAGAGAAAATGGGAGGACCTGTGGTCTAGAGTCACAGACCAGGGCCCCATATGTACAAATGCCCCCTTCCAGATGGGCCACCCAGGGTCCACTCCATCGCCAGCTCCATGCCCTCCTGGGATCCGTAACAGCTCAAGAAAAGTAGATGCTCTGAGTTTACAAACTAGAGAAGGTGGTGGTAAGGCAAAGAGTCAGATGTGGCCTGCCAGGAGAGCCCTGACCTCACTCCAGTAAAAACTGGCACACACTAAACTATAGGGATGCCAATTAAGCCAGTTCTATGATTTCCAAAATTGGCTAGTAATGAAAGGCCCAGGGAATGGGAACTGAAGAAGGCAACTGCTATTCCAGATGTTTCTCCCTGGGCCCAGCTCAGATCCCTTGCTCCCATAACAGGAAGCCAACACCCATGGGATCCAGAGAACATAGCTCCTCATCTCATCTGGCCTGCCGACTGAGTGGACTGAAGCTGGGTAGGAAGCTCTCAGCCTCAGGAGGCCAGACCTGACAATCATATAGGAAAAGAAGAGGAAGGTCAGGGACCACCTCTCTCAGGTCACTTCCCTCAGGCCAGGAGACCTAGTATACAACTTGTATCCTTCTTTCCCTTCCTGACGATTTCCTCTATGCTACAGAAGGACCACTAAACAAGTCTGTTCTTCCTGCCCCAAAGTGACAGGAAAGGTATCATCACTCCTCCCACGCTTCCCTGCTGAAAACATGTCTTTCTCCTCATCTGGCCCTTCCTGGGCTTCTTTTTTTCGAGACAGGGTCTCACTCTCTCATCCAGACTGGAGTGCAGTGGTGTGATCTCAACTCACCACAACCTCCACCTCCCAGGCTTAAGCAATTCTCCTCCTTCAGCCTCCTGAGTAGCTGGGATTATGGGCATGTGTCACTACTGCCCTGCTAATTTTTGTACTTTTGTAGAGATGGGGTTTCACTATGTTGGCCAGGCTGGTCTCGAACTCCTGATCTCAAATGATCCACACACCTCGGCCTCCCAAAGGGCTGGGACTACAGGCATGAACCATTGCGCCTGGCCTTTCCTGGGCTTCAGTGCCCCACTCGGTCTCCAGCCAAGCCAGAAGAACTAATGCTGTCAGCACTCTGGTCTATGCCACCCACAGGATTATTTACTGGCTAGCTGCTTTCTTACCTGTGGCTACTACTCAAAAGCAGACAGGGACCATCTCAGTCTCAGTAAAGTTTCCCTGCAGAGTAGGCTCCAAAGACAGACAAAGTGAAGAAATGGAAAGGCCTAGGACAGGGAATCAGGAATCCCAGGTTCAATTCCTAGCTTTGCTCCTAATAGACTGAAGAGAGGAGACTAATTTCTCACAGGCCTCCAGTTTATCAATCTGTGTGATGAGGGCCATCTCTGAGGTCACCTTCAGCTTTTTTTTTTGTTTTTGAGACAGAGTCTTGCTCTGTCACTAGGTTGGAGTGCAGTGGCATGATCTCGGCTCACTGCAACCTCTACCTCCTGAGTTCAAGCGATTCTCCTGCCTCAGCCTCCCAAGTAGCTGGGACTCCATGCACGTACCACCGTGTCCGGCTAATTTTTGTATTTTTAGTAGAGACAGGGTTTCACCATGTTAGCCAGGACGGCTCAAACTCCTGACCTTGTGATCTGCCCACCTCGGCACCTCGGCCTCCCAAAGTGCTGGGATTACAGGCGTGAGCCACCACACCTGGACTTTTTTTTTTTCAGACAAGGTCTCCCAGGCTGGAATGTAGTGGCATGATTTTGGCTCACTGCAACCTCCATCTTCCTGGACTCAAGTGATCCTCCCACCTCAGCATCCCGAGTGGCTGGTACATGTCACCAAGCCCAGCTAATTTTTGTATTTTTTGTAGAAATGAAGTTTTACCATGTTGGCCAGGCTGGTCTCGAACTCCTGGGCTCAAGCAATCCTCCCATCCCACCTAAGCCTCCACAAATGCTGGAATTATAGGTGTGAGACACTACGTCCAGCCTTTTTTTTCTTTTTGAGACTGGGTCATGTTCTGTCTCAAAAAAGAGCTGGATGAAGCACAGTGGCGCAATCTTGGCTTCCTACAACCTCCACCTCGCGGGTTCAAGTGATCCTCCCACCTCTCAGCCTCCCGAGTAGCTGGGATTACAGGTGCCCACCACAATGCCCAGCTAATTTTTTGTATTTTTTTGTAGAGACGGAGTTTCGCCGTGTTGCCCAGGCTGGTCTCAAACTCCTGAACTCAAGCAATCCACCCGCTTCAACCTCCCAAACTGCTGGGATTATAGGTGTGAGCCACCATGTCCTGCCATTTTCGGCTTCCTGACTTGAAATGTCTCCCAGTAAATAAGTATTAATTAGTCCACTGCAGGCCTAAAGAGAAAAAGATGAATGAGCCTCTTCCCAGTCCTGAAGCTGATCAGTCTAATGAACTGGAAATGGCAACATACTCTTATCTTTCTGAGCCACTTCTATTAGCCTCATATACTGCTGAGAGAGTCCAAAGTGCTGGGCTAAGCCAGGGAAGGTAAGAGCAGGCAGGTGACTGCTAAGACCCTTCTGTTCTACCTGTCTGACACCTGATGTCCTACAGAGGCCAAAGGCTGTATTTATGAACAGTGAAGCCAGTGGAAGCTATACTGACCTGGGGGTCAGAAAACCTAAGTTCAGGTCCTACTTCTGCCACTAATATGCTGTGATCTTAAGCAAGTTATTCTTCTCTCTAGGCCTCAGTTTCCTCATCTGTATACGTAATGGCTAAGCTGGTCAATCTATTAAGATCCCTTATAGGCTGGGCATGGTGGCTCACGCCTATAAACCTAGCACTTTGGGAGGCCAAGGTAGGCGGATTGCCTGAGGTCAGGAGTTCAAGACCAGCCTGGCCAATGAAACCCCATCTCCACTAAAAATTCAAAAAATTAGATGGGCATGGTGTCGGGTGCCTGCAATCCCAGCTACTCAGGAGGCTGACAGAAAATCACTTGAACCGGGAGGCAGAGGTTGCAGTGAGCCAAGATCACACCATTGCACCCCAGCCTGGGTGACAAGAAACTCCATTTCAAAAAAAAAAAAGATCCTTTACAGTGCAGTCTATGATTTTTTGATCTCCTCATGCCATGTAGCTAATAGTCACCTGAGTGAGGTGACCTATGACCTGCTTGCTTTCTTACCCCTAGGCCTGGCAACTTCCACAACCCAACTGTCTTGAGACAACCTTTGGCCCAGGGTAGCTGAAATGGACTTTTAATCTGGGATCAGAGTCCCCACCAATCTCCACACTACCAATGAGTGCTAATGTTTCACTTCTCTAGCATAGAACATGGACTCCTAGCCTTCAACCACGAGACTGGGTTCAGGGTGGTCACCCTGAAACTTCTCATAACTTCCCCTCTATGGCCTTGGGCAGGGACTTACTCTTGGCTTTTTTGAAACCACAATATAAACTAAGTAGGGAACTTTGAAGCTTTCAGATACCAGAGATTTTGGGTTGACTGACAGGCTCCAGAAAGTGAGGGAAGGAGGAGAGAGGAGTGGACCTGGGATCCCACCTCAGCCCCACACCTACAGACAGCAGTGACGTAGAGGGTGTCTGCAGAGCCACACCCCGTGTTTGTGGTTGTGGGGTGGGGAAGACAGATGTCTGGCTGCCTGGACGGTGACTACGGCCAAAGGGAGGTGCTTCCACTGGAGCCTCACTCTGCCCACAAATACCAGAGATATGCCCTCATTTTTCTCTTCATTTCTCAGACCCTTAGAAGGAAAGAAAGAAAACTAACATTTTCTGGGCCACTATTTGTGTCAAGCGCTGTGCTAGGCACTTTCACATATCTGATCTCACTTAACCCCCAAAGTAACGTTGGGAAGTGGGAGTTACTGTTGTCCTTAACAGTGAGTAAACAGGCTCAGGGATTCAGGATCTTGCCCAAGGTCATGAAGCTAGCAAGTGTAATTCCTAAGTCTGGCTTTTTCCTAATATATCGATTTGCTCTTCACCCCAAGATCTGGTTGACTGCCTGAGAAGCATGTAGTAGGAATTCTCATGCCGTAGCATTCTCTGACAAATCTGAGCTCTTCCTTCCAAGGTCCCATAAATGCAACTGGGAACTCCTTTCCCAGATCTCAAGACCACACCCCTCCCTGGGCCCTAATCCCTGGTGACTGCTCCTCAATTCAAAACACTCCAGGTCCCCACTAAGTTCTCACAAGCGAATCCCTGGGGAACTGTGACGAAGCATCAGTCAGGGTGATGGTTCAGAATGAGGGGCGCCCTCTCTCTAAGGCCTGGACTAAGCTTAGAGGAGACAGAGCCAGTGGTTAACAGGGAACTCCCCTGAGGGGAGGGGCCTGGATTTCTCCAAGGGAGAAAGAGTCCAGGTGAATAAGAGGCTCTGTGGCTGGGGAAAATCCCGGAAGTGATCGGTGTTCTTAGACAGTGAAAGCGCTTCCATAAATCATGAGAGAGTCTGGGGTGACCTTGGACTATCTCAAATGGTCAGAAAAAGGGAGAAAGGACATCCTCTGGAGTAGGGTCATGGCAGGGTCCCAGAAGCTCCTACTGGTGACTGGGATGGAAAGCACACATCAGGAGGGAGCCTTGTCAGTTCTGCGCACAACACTGATCTCAAGTGACAGTACAGCTGGGATGGGAGTGGGGTGTGGAGTCCATCTTTCCTGAGGGGCCCGCCATCCCGTACGCTTTATCTTTGAGGCCTGGGCTCGGGGGGTTCTGTGGGGCAACGTGTGGCCCAGCATGGAGGGAAGGTGCTGTTCCACGGCCCCACATTTCTCTGTCTGCCAGCTGGGTGCCTGGGTGCTCTCCGGATAGGGCATCTGGCGGTGCTATATGAACAGGAACGCTGTTGTCTCCCTGCCTGCCCCCCTCCCATGCCCAAGATCTCCCTTTGGGAGGAGGCGCATGTCCCCAGGACATGCACAGAGCCCACAACTGGCTCCTGTGGCTGCTGGAGCTGACTGTCTGTCCTGATAGTGGGGTGCTGTTGCCCAGTAGGTGCTCTGCCCAGAAGGGGGAGTACCTGCCCACCTGTTGCCAGTGCCAGTGGAGGAAGCTGTGTATGAGGGGGTAGGGGCCATTCTCTGACCCTTCCATGAGGAGAAGAGACTGTCTTTCCCAGGTTGGGGCTGTGTGGGAGGGAAGTGACCAGTGTCAGTCCATCCAGAGGTCTGTCTGCCTCGAGGAAAGGGTCAGTCTGTCCTGGGACGGGGTGGGAGCAGGGCAGTCAGTCCTGAAGTCGGTCTGAGGTCTCTTGGTGTGGGGCAGTGGGGTGGGGAGACAAGGGCGTTTGTGGGAGGGGAAGGGTTGGGGAATACGTGTCTACGGACGGGAGTGGGGGGCAGCCATCTGCGAGCCTGTCGGGATGGCAGAGACAATCATCCCTAAGGCCTTTGTGGCAGGGGTGGGTTTGGGGCAGTGTCTGTCGTTCTGTCCCACGGCTGGGAGGAGGGCACTGACCCTTCTGGGGGCGGGTCAGTCTGTCTGGAGGGTGGAGGTGGCGGGGTGGAGGTGTGGGCCCGTCCGCCCCTGGGTCGGAAGTAGGACGGCGAAGGGGGCGGGTCTGGAAAGGCAGGGGTTGTGGGGGTGGGGCAGAGGAGGGAAGGGGGATTGGTGGTCCCTGCTTGGGAGGGGGACGTGTCGGCGAGTTCCGAGGGCGTCTCCTTCCGCGTCGACGCCCCCCCTCGTGGGTACCGCGCTTGGTCCCGACCCCCGGCGCTACTCACGCGCCCTCGGCGCCCTGCGAGCCCACGATGAAGCCGAACTTATCGATGCGGCGCTCAGCGAAGCCGTTCGCCTCGGAGTCGGACCCGAGAGAGCTGAGTTCATCGGTGGTTGCGGCGTCGGGGCCCTGGGCCAGGCTTTCCCGGGTTCCCGACAGGCTTTCCCCGGCCGCGGGCGCGCGCGGCCCATTCTCTCCGTTGCTCTTCGCCATCCCGGCCGCACCCGCCGCCTGAGCCCCAGCGGCCACCTCAGCCGCCCGGCCGCCACCGACGCCCCGCCCACGCGCCGAGCCTATTGGCCGCCGCATGGACGGGGGCGGGGCTCCAGGCCCTCCCGGGAGCTCTCCCCCCATGCCCAATGGGCGCCGCAGACCCCGGGCCCCGCCCACCTTACCCCGGCGGGCGCCGACAGGCCCGACGTGAGGGGGCGGGGCAGCCGTCACCACAGCCGTCCCCGCCCTCCTCCGGGCTGCCAATCACAAGAACTCACCTGGACGAGCTCCGGCCTTTCCGGGTTGGCCCAAAGCCGGGCCTGTCACCTCACTGCAGAGCATGAGCCGGAGGCCCAGGGCTTCCTCTATGGATTCTTCATTTGCCTCCTCAGCCCCGCTCCTCGCGAGACCCCACGGACGTGGGTGGGGATTGTTTCGCTCATTCATTTATGAGGAACTTTGAGAAGACCCAGGTGAGTTCAGGGACGCAGAGAGGCTTAAAGGCCCAGCCTGAGCCAGAAGTTTGGCAGTCCCATCGCACTCACTGCTTCTGGGGCCTTAAATTATCTCGTGAGACCTAATCATTAATAATAATCAGCGTTTACTGAGCCACTCACTGCCCGAAGCTCTACCTACTTTCTCCTGGAATCTTTTTCCCAGCAGTTTTATGGAACATAATTAACATACCATACATTCACGTTTAAAGTGTACAGTGATTTTTAGCATATTTACAGAGTTGTGCAACCATCACAATACTCTAATTTTAGAACATTTTCATCACCCCCCAAAAGAAACTCCTACCAATTAGCAGTCACTCTGCATCCTTGTTCCCCCAATCCCTGGCAACCACTAATCTGCTGTTTCTATAGATTTGCCTTTTCTGGGTATTTCATATAAATGGAATTATACAATATATGGCCTTTTATGTCTGGACTCTGTTCTCTTTGTCATCTTCAAGGTTCATCCACAGTGTAGCATGTATCAGTGCTTCTGGATTCACATCTGCCCCAGGTATGTCTGGCTCCTACCCTCCCGTTCCTGGGATAGGCCCACATGGACTTGAAAGACTCATACTGCCCCTCCTGGGAGTTAGGACTAGACCAGATTATGTTTATCCATTCATCAGTGATGTTCATTCATGGGTTTCCAGTTTTTAGCCATTATGAATAATGCTGCTCTGACCATTCAGGTACAAGCTTTTGTGTGGGCCTATGTTATTTCTCTTGGATAGATGCGGAGGAGTGGAATTTCTGGGTCATATGGTAACTGTTTAACCTTTTGAGGAACTGGCAAACTGTTTTCCAAATTTGTTGCAAAGTGTCTTGTGATCTTTTAGCAATGAAGTATATACCATTATTAGTCCCATTTTACAGTTAAGGAGACTGAGGTAAAGTCAGTTAGTCTGTTGGCCTAAGGTCCCAAAATTACAGAATTGGCTGTAAATAGAGCCAGGATTTGAACTTAGCTCTTACCAACTGCTTATATTTGCAGGGATGGGCCAATTTTATCTATATGGGCTTAGCCCCCAGCAGCTGACTTCTGACCCCCGAGATTGTCAACTCTTGGATCTATAATATAATGATATCTCCTCACTTATGTCTAGTACTTTATGGTTTACAAGTCACAGTATGTTGTCATCTGATACTCCCTGCAGACCTGTGGGAGAGATAGCCTAGAGAAGTGAAGGGACCAGAAGACTCAGGCCTGGCTGCAGGGCCTCAGACAGACT
Source organism: Cebus imitator (assembly GCF_001604975.1). NCBI lineage: Eukaryota > Metazoa > Chordata > Mammalia > Primates > Cebidae > Cebus > Cebus imitator. The sequence goes on along the minus strand of NW_016107573.1, from coordinate 2,313,502 downwards.
CCTCAGGGCCCCAAGGCGAGCCCCAAGAGGGGGTCTTGACCCTTGAGTGATTTCACCTTGACACCACGTGGCCCAGACATTCTTGATGACTTTATTGTGCAATCCTCACATTCCATGGGGTTCTGGCTTTCTGTAAACAAGGCAAGAGCAAATATGGGAGTGGGCATAGGCTATTTTGGTCTTAAACCCTCAGTCGAGGAGGATGTTCCTTCTCTTCAGTGACTCCAGACACAGTGGTGGGCTCCAATCCCAGCTCCCAGGAGGGGCAGTATGGGTCCTTCATGGTGGTGTGGGCCTATCCCAGGAAAGGGAGGGGGAGGAGCCAGACATACCTGGGGCAGATGTGAATCCTCAAGTACAGCAAAGTATCCAAGACCCTTTGACTTCGTAATTCTATTCCTAGGGTCATATCCCAAACATGTTCTTATTCAGCTCTGTGAAGGCACAAATACAGAGACGTTCACCCCAGGGATATTTGGGGAGGGGCAGATTAGAGACCCTGAGTGTTCATCTTTAGGAGATTGCATAGATGTTACTCCACTGATGCTCCAGATTCTGATTTTCTTTAATCAAATTACCAGGATTTGAATTTCAGCGACTGAGGTGGCGGCTGGAGCTCAGGCGGCAGGCAAGGCTGGGAGGCCCAACGCAAGGGGGCAGGGCAGCTGTCACCACAGCCCTCCCCACCCTCCTCCAGGCTGCCAATCACAAGAACTCACCTGGACAAGCTCCGGCCTTTCCAGGTTGGCCCCAAGCGGAGCCTGTCACCTACTGCAGAGTTGATGATGCCAAGTGGCCCAGACATTCTTGAGCAAATGACTTCTCTCTGAGCCCATTTTCTCACCTATAAATTGGAAATCCTGAAAAAATACGTCCTTCGAAGAGTTGTTCTGAGACTTTACTGTAACAGTATGCACTAAGCACCTGGCACATGGAGAAGTCCAGTAAATAATGGCCAGAAGCCAGGCACAGTGGCTGATGCCTGTAATCCCAGCACTTTGGGAGGCTGAGGTAGGTGGATCACTTGAGATCAGGAGTTCAAGACCAAGCTGGTCAACATAGTGAAACCCTGTCTCTACTAAAAATACAAAAATTAGCTGGGCATGGTGACAGGAGCCTGTAGTCACAGCTACTTGGGAGGCTGAGGCAGGAGAATCGCTTGAACCTGGGAGGCGGACGTTGCAGTGAGCTGAGATTGTACCACTGCACTTCAGCCTGGATAACAGAGCAAGACTCCATCAGAAAGAAAGAAAGAGAGAGAGGGGAAGGAAGGAAGAAGGAAGGAAGGAAGGCCGGCCAGTCAGGATGGTGGCATTTGAAGTTTGCAAAAACACTTGCAAATTCATTATTGTTTTAAGTGTTCCCCATTACAGCCTGTGGCTACAGCAGGGGATTCTGCCCAATTTAATCTATGGCACATGGCTTGGGAGACTTCACTTCATGGCTGTACCCCTCAACAACTGGGTATCCTTGTGCAAAATTGCTAACTTTTGTATTTTTTGTAAAGACTAGGTCTCACTGTGTGACCTAGGATGGTCTGGAACTCCTGAACTCAAGTGGTTCCCACCTTGGCTTCCCAAAGTGTTGGGATTACAGGCGTGAGCCTCCATGCACGGCCAATGGATTTAACACACCTATAACGAGCCAGACATTGGTGCAGGGGTGTCCAATCTTTTGCCTTACCTGGGCCACACTGGAAGAATTGTCTTGGGCCACACATAAAATACACTAATGATATAGCTGATGAGTTTTTAAAAATTGCAAAAAGAAAATCTCATAATGTTTTAAGAAAGTTTATGTATTTGTGTTGGGGCACATCCAAAGCGATCCTGGGCCATGGGTGGGTTGGACAAGCTTGCTCTAGTGATTGAGAGAGATGGAGTCCTGGCCCAATAGAGTTTACGGTCCAGTGGAGGAGCAACAACATGAACAAGCATAGAACATTTGTCAGGCAGTGAGGGTAAGAAAATAAAGCCAGGTAAGGTATGGAGAATGCTGGAGTAGGTGTTGGGGAGGTGGTGGGGGCCGAAAATGAGGGAGCTCCTCTGCAGGGCTGAGAATAGTATACTAGAAGCATGGCTGCAGACGCTGTTTCCCCTTGAAGAAGAAACAAGCTGTGTTGTTAGATTGAAGTAAGAAAGCAGGGGGAGCAGTGAGCCAATGAATAAATGATCAAAAAGGATGCCTGCAGAATCATGTGGTTCACTGGAATACAGAATTTAGGAGGGCTTAGGCAATGCTGTGGAACATCCTGGTGAACTGGCTGTTATAGACATTCTTTTGAAGATAGAATGTGTTGATATCCCAGAGTCTCATCTTGCTTGGGTCATTCCCAGCAGCTGGGCTCAAGGAGCAGACATAGGCCTCTCTCCTGGATCCTGGAATGTGTAGTTGGCATGTGCCCAGGAAACCTGTGAGCACTGGCCATGAGAAAAAGTCCAAATGCCTTATTTATTTATTTATGAGATGGAGTCTTGCTCTGTTGCCCAGGCTGGAGTGCAGTGGCACGATCTTGGCTCACTGCAACCTCTGCCTCCTAGCCTCAAGCGATTCTCTTGCCTCAACCTCCTGAGTAGCTGGGACTACAGGCGTGCACCACTGTGCCCAGCTAATTTTTGTATTTTTAGTAGAGACGGGGTTTCACCATGGTGGCCAGGCTGGTCTCGAACCCCTGACCTCATGTGATCCACTCACCTCAGCCTCCCAAAGTGCTGGGATCACAGGAGTGAGCCACTGCACCCAGCCTCAGATGCCGTATCTTTAATTCAGAATAGACTGCAGGGTTGAGGCTCAAAAGGTAGACAGCTAGTACCCAGCAGCTTATGAAGCACAAGGAAACTATAAAGCTTATTTATCACAACATGGATAACAGGAATCTTTTATTAATATTCCAAGTAGCAGAAAACACTCAAATAGGCTTAAGCCAAACCTATACTTAGTGGGCTCCATAGCGTAAAACGATTCATCAATGTGGTAAGTTTTAGGAGCAGTTTGAGCTAGAAGTTGTAGCACCAGAACTATGGGCTCATGTTGCTCTTCCCTCCTTTTTTCTTTGTCCTCCTTCAGCTGGACAGTATATAGTTGCCAGGAGTGGTGGCAAGAACAGCTGGCTGCTTCATCCTCAAGTGCCCTTTATGGTACCAGCTCCAGGCCTCACACATCCACACAAGTCTTCTGTTAGGTTCTGTTCAAAGGTGAGGAGGCTGCATTCCTTCATGGGTCAACCATTTATACATCACAGTATACTTTTTTTTTTTTTTGAGACAGTCTCGCTCTGTCACCCAGGCTGGAGGGCAGTGGTGCAATTTCGGCTCACTGCAACCTCTGCCTCCCAGGATCAAGTGATTATCTTGCTTCAGCCTCCCACATAGCTGGGACTACAGGCATGCGCCGCCAGGCCTGGTTGATTTTTGTATTTTTAGTAGAGACAGGGTTTCATCATGTTGGCCAGGCTGGTCTCAAACTCTTGACCTCAGGTATATCCCATTATACATTTAAGTATCACATGCATACCCCTGATCTAATCAACAGGAGCAGTTCAGGGAGAGGGAACACTGATGGGCTTAATGGAATTCAGCTTAAGGCAACAGTAGTAACAGTATTCTCCGTAATGATCTATTTTATTAAAAAATAAAAAAAAACTTTTTTAGAGATGAGGTCTCACCATGTTGTCTAGGCAGACTTCGAACTCCCTGGCTCAAGCAATCCTCTTACCTCAGCCTCCCAAGCAGCTGGAACTACAGGTGTGCCACCGTGCCTAGAATGAGTTTATCTTGTCCTGCTTCATGGATTGTAGCACCCAGGGGTACCTAGAATTGTTGACTTACATGCTGGGAGCAGCGAGCAGAGCATGGTTTCAGGGCATCCACCAGGCAGAATGCTCTTTTATAGAACAATGCAATTTTTTTTTTCTTTTGATACGGAGTTTCGCTCTTGTTGCCCAGGCTGAAGCACAATGGCATAATCTCGGCTCAGTACAACCTCCACCTCCTGGGTTCAAGTGATTCTCCTGCCTCAGTCTCCTGAGTAGGTGGGATTATAGGCATGCACCATCACGCCCGGCTAATTTTGTTATTTTTAGTAGAGATGGGGTTTCTCCATGTTGGTCAGGCTGGTCTCAAACTCCTGACCTCGGGTGAGCCAGCTGTCTTGGCCTCCCAAAGTGCTAGGATTACAGGCATGACCCACCGTGCCCAGCCTCTAATGCAGAATCCTACAATGAAGAATTTTAAAAATGCAACAATGCTGAATAGTAAAGAGTAAATCTCCCTATCAGATAGACTTCATGATCATAACTCCAAGATCTTACATTTTGCTATTATTTTTCAAAAGTAAACTTCTAGGCCAGGTGCGGTGGCTCTCACCTGTAATTCCAACACTTTGGGAGGCTGAGGTGGGTGGATCACAAGGTCAGGAGTTCAAGACCAGCCTGGCCAGTATGGTGAAACCCCATCTCTACTAAAAATACAAAAATTAGTTGGGCATGGTGATGTGCGCCTGTAGTCCCAGCTACTTGGGAGGCTGAGGCAGAAGAATCGCTTCAACCCAGGAGGCGGTGGAGCTGAGACCACGCCACTGCACTCCAGCCTGGGCAACAAAGGGAGACTGTCTAACACAAAAAAAAGCAAACTTCTAAAAATCTTATACACTGGTACGTGTGTGTGCCCAAGAGTAGAGCTATATTATGCTTTCTTGTCTGATTTTTTAATGACAGGGATAAATGAAATACGACATAATTGCTAATAGTACAACACATATTTCCATCCAAGTATATATCCTAACATAACCCAATGTAACCATTTAATATATTCACTAATACAATATATCGATATTAAAGTGAAATGGTTCTGATTATTAGTGGCCTCCTCTAAAAGTACGTGACAAGTACTTTAGTGGGTAGAACCGAAAGTGAAATTCTTTAATTTCTACAATTCCAGGAGCCCTGTGTGTACAAGTCTTCAAAATTATGATTTGAGTCAAGTCCCGCCCCACCCGTTTTCCCAGCAGTCCTGCGACAGGAGCATTTATTCCTATTTCATAGTATGGTCTGGTGGAGCACTGCAGAGTGTGGTCTTCAGGAAGGGGTGAGCTGCTTTGGTTTTCCAGAGCATTCACTGGCTACATGACCTTGGGTATTCTACCTCGTTTTAAAAATGGGGCAGATAATCCTCAGGAGATTACAAGAAGAATCAGAAAAGCTGTGCAAAGCAGCTTTGTATTATAAACAGCAGGACGCTATGTACATGCTGTGGGTCCTAAACCAGTGCAGTGCCAGGCAGCACACTGGGCCTGTGGCCACTAATGTTCACAAGGCCTCATGGTCAATGGAGCTTCTGCGTCTGAGTGAGCCAGGACAGATGTTCATTCAGGAACTCCGGGAAACTGGATTCACTCTCTAGAGGGCAGCTGAAAGGGCCCATTCACTCACATTCCACCCAGCAGCATTCCTGGCCTCCGGTCACAGACTCAGCCACAGAGGTTCTGCAGGCTTTGCCAGTCTGTGGGGGTGAGTGCCCTGACACCATGACCTGCCCACTGCTCCCAGAAAGAAAGGAGAGCTTGGAGTATGGGACTCCCCAGATCTCCTGACCCCCTTCCTTCTTGGAATGAGACTCAGGTAGTGCTCAGGGGGATTTCTGGTTTTGGCCACGGACAGGCAACCAGCAGTGGCCTCACTTTAGGCACCCAAACCACAAAGCCCACTTTGGGAAGCCAAATTTCAACTCTGGCCCCTGGGGCAAACTTCTAGCAACCAGGCCAGAGGCAAATGTCAGACACCGTAAGGAGTGACATCCCATCAGTCAAGTTAAAAATGGGAGGGACCCAACAGTTTTTAATAAAGCCATAAAACTGGTACTGACCTTCGCTGATGGGGAGAGGCAGGAGTAGGGTGTGACTAGAGAGCTGGTCCTGTAACCTTGGGAAATGGTCTCACCCCTCTGAGCCCTGGAGATGACCTGATGGAGCAGCTAAGAGGGCCAAATGGAAGGACCGTAAATAAAAGGCACTGGGAACTCTCAGGGGCTACACACACGTGAGATCTTCCCAATGAAATCAGCCTTAGGTTTAAAACCAGGAAACTGTTAGCAACAGGCTCTCACCTTCCTCCCTCAACACCCACAGCATCGCCTCTCTCCCTGTGATAGCTTGATTCTAAAGATAACAGCCTGCCTTTACTCAGAAACCAGGACTGTGATGTGTTTTGCACACATTCTCTTTTCACTTTCATAGTGTGTGACTATGGGCATGCAACTCATGGTCTCTGTGCCTCAGTTTGCCCAAGTGTTCAACAGGTATACTCGCATGAGGATTACGAGTTAAAATGATAAAATCCTTAAAATAGTAAATTATTTGAATTTTATAAAGTCCTTGGCACATTACCTTAGCACAATTAAGTATTTGTTAAATAAATACATTTTAAAGAAACATCATCATATCCACACACCTGTGAGCCATCTGCCCAGAGCCACAGAGCCAGTCAATGAGGTGAATGGGTGATGCCAGGCTGGCAGGAAACCTCCAGTGTCATCTGCACGTGTCTCCACCACCCACTGACATAGGGACTGTACCATCCATCCTTGGCTGTCGTGGTGCCTGGTGTGCTTCCTGTATTACACTGTTAAATACACGGGGCTAGGCCTTTGGAGGATCCCAATGTTTTAAAAGGGCAATACGAATATGATTCTAATACATAAAAAGTATGATGGCAACAAGAATTTAGTTACAAAACGCAAGAATCCTCAGAGCAGAGAAGTCACATGGCCCTGTGCCTCGAGTCTGGACAGGGCACCAGTCTTATGTAACTGATTTCACAAGAAGGGTCCAAGAGTTTTATTAGACAATCCATGTCAAGGTACAAAATGATTAATGACATTAACAGCCATATTCTATTAGCCAAGTGCCACCTAGCACTATGGAACTATCCTGTAGGACATCCCTGGGCTCTCAAGTTGCTAATGGCTGCTTGAAGAGCTCAATGTCCTCAAATCAAGACCCTAATACAAAGATTCCAGAGAGTGGCTTAGAAAGCCCAGCTACTCTTACCAATGTGGGAAGGGGTCAGGGGAATGAACTCCTGGCAGGACAATTTGAATTCTCAAACTGAGTAAGAGGGAAACAAATATGCAGACAGGGCCCAAGGCCTCAGGTGGGCTCCTGGGCCTGGGGCAGAGAGTGGAAGACAGGAGAGGCAAAATGGCAGGGACTTGACAGCAGGTTCCTCTTATCTACTTCTTCCTCCCGCCTCTCTCTTTGAGGGCCAGGTGGATGATGGCACCATTGGCCATGTTGTAGTAAGCCAGTGAGTTGGAATCTTTGATGAAGATACCCTGGAAAACAGAGAGCATGCCTTAGCGTGGGGCAACCCAGCTTCGAGCATACCGCTGCAACCTTACAACTGTGCACTTGGTCCATTTGTGCTCTGAACTTAGCGAATACGGGAGCTTGTGAGACGGTAGCGTGTTGGGGATTAGAGGCCTCTCATTCCTCTCACTGTCTGCTTTCTTCCTACCAATTATGTACCTCTCCTTTATCAACATTTGACCCAAAAGCTTAACTCCCCCAAAAGTTGGTCCTGACCAACCCCATGGAGCTCTGACTCTGAAATCACAAGACCTTTAGGAATCACTTAGTCCAACAGCCTCAATTTATAGAGATAACTGAGGCCCAGAGCAGGGATTTGTTAAAGTTTAGAGAAGAAGAACATAATCTCTCCATGTGACCTGGCAGGCATCAGGCTGGGCTAGACTCTCACCTCCATGTCAGGCTGCCTGAGGTCATACCAGCAGGGATAGCCCAATCACTGGAACCAGAGTATGCCTAAGTCTTGTCCCTAAATCTCTATCCCCAGTCACTGAGGCAAAGAATCTTACAGATCCCTTATAAGACTGTACTGTGTCCCCACCAGAGCCCTGCACTGTTGGGCACACCTGCCCCAGCACTCCCACCCAGCATCATCACTTCTAGGATGGATTCAGATGGCGACACCCAGATATCACTCCACTCCCCTTTCTGTTTCCATGAGAGATTTAGCTTCTGTGTAAGCAGAGGTGTCAGGATCCAAGGGGCAGGTCTGTGGACAAATTGACTCACCTCATACTGTAGCTTCTGTTTCCCTGCAGGCATGCCTGTGGCTTCATGAATCTTCACCTTAATGACAGAGACCTGTGGAATCAAGCAGAGGTCATTCAACTCCTTGCTAAGGCCAGCTGGAGGAAGCTTTCCCCTCACCTCTTGGTTCTCATGCACCTGATGCCAGTTTGTGGCAGCAACCCATAATACCTGGTCCGTGAGCGGGAGGGTGAAGACCAGAACCTGCCCATTCAGTTTCCATTCCGTCTTATCCTGCATGTTGGGCACCTGGACTTTGATGGACACTGGACCCTATAAAACAGGAGGTGGTCATTATACCCAGGGGGCCCTGAGCCAGTCAGGAACTCTGCTCTGCCATCCTAGGCCTATCCAGACAATGTCATTGGTGAATCTGGGCTGCTAGATTCTGGCCTGATTCACCACTGATACCACTTGTGAGGCTGTAGAAGTCACTCCCCCTTTGCAAGACTAGGTTTCTTTTTTAAAAAAAAAAAAAAACAATCTTTATCTTGTCTCCTGGTGAGTCTGGAGCTAAAGTGAAGAACTTAGGTGAAAATACTCTGCACACCCCAAGGGAAAAGAATATGACCTGCAGGGTCAGAAGACCTGGATTCCCAACTCAGCTTCCCAGGTAACAAGGTCTGTCTGAGCTTCAGTGTCATTAACCATCAGACAGGGGTGATCATGACTGTTTTGAGTATTAAATACAAGTGTCTGTAAACTACTTAGCTCTATCCTGTCCTGCTACTTGAGTTAAGCGTTTTTGTTTTTTTTTTTTTTGAGACAAAGTCTCCCTTGGTTGCCCAGGCTGGAATGCAGTGGCACAATATCGGCTCACTGCAACCTCCGTCCCCCAGGTTTAAGAGCCTCAGCCTCCCGGGTAGCTGGGATTACAGGCACCTGCCACTGTGCCCAGCTAATTATTTATTTTTAGTAGAGTTGGGTTTTCACCATTTTGGCCAGGCTGGTCTTGAACTCCTGACTTTGTGATCCACCTGCCTCGGCCTCCCAAAGTGCTGGAATTACAGGCGTGAGCCACCATGCCCAGCGAGTTAAGTGTTTAATAAATTAGATTATTAAAAACCAAACAAATAGGGTGCGTGTGATGGCTCATGCCTGTAATCCCAACACTTTGGGAAGCCAAAGTGGCAGATCATTTATGGCTAGGAGATCGAGACAAGCCAGGCCAAAATGGCGAAACACCGTCTCTATGAAAATACTAAAAATACAAAAATTAGCTGGGTGTGGTGGTGCACACCTGTAATCCCAGCTACTCAGGACGCTGCAGCACAAGAATCACTTGAACCAGGGAGGCAGAGGTTGTTAAAACAAAACAAACAAAACACACCACCATAATAAATAATTTGGTCAAATACACTGGGGGAGCAGAGGCTGGGGCTGTTTCTGCCTCCTTACTGCAGCCTGACAGCCTCCCTAGAGATTGGCAGTGACAAGGTCCCCACATCCCCTTATTCCAGGAGCCCAGCAGAATCACCTCCTAAGGGCTCGAGCCGGGGAGGAAGGCCGTATTAAACTTTAAAACACCACACAGAATTTCCTCCAGGTGCCTAGGGTCTCTCCCACAAGTGAGTTGTTCTCCCTGCTGGCCTCTGTAAGTCCACACCAGGAGGACCACTACAGTCACCACCTCTGCCACCACCACCATTCTCATCACCACTAATGCTCTCTGCTCCTCCAATTGTTGGCCCCACATTCACTGTGTGCTCAGAAGCCCTTAGATGCCTCCAATGGCTGACCTAGGCCCCAGAAGCAAGACTGGGAGTGGAACACGGTCAGTTTGGGAAGCGTATGACAGGGGTGGGACTGAACTCTCCAGCTAGAAACTTCAGCAGCATTCTGGGATCACATACCTTGTTTCTGCGAAGGAACTCCTCCTCTGGCATGAGGCTGTCCTCTGTCTTCAGTTTTTTGGAGGTGGGTTCATCTTCCATGGGAGGTGGGGGATGAACAGGGGGCATTGGGGCTGGAGCTGGGACAGGTGCCACAGGTGGGGCAGGCACAAAGGCTGCAAAGATAAGAATAAGAGGGCTGAAGGGGCCCAGGACTCAGGGCTGGTGAGAAGCTGAGAGGGGAGGGTGCAAAGGTTTCCTCTAGTCAGAGGTGTGAAGTGCTGTGTTCCCTGCTGAGTCTGGCAGCTAGCAGGTTCCCCGGGGGAACCTGGGACTCTGCCCGGATTGGACAACAGAGGTGTGCAGGAGGGCAGGACTGATGGAAGGAGCTAGTGCCAGGCAACAATAAGCATTTCTAAGGTCTCTGAGCCTGTTGGGGACCTGACCCCTGAATGCACAGGCACCAGCTACACCATTTCAGCCTCCCATTTCTACCAGGAACTGTGGCTCCCAGCTCTAGGGTTTTGGATCTTTCACATGGGAAGCCAGGGCTCTCCTCTGAGCTGGACTCCCTGCTGGAACAGCTGGCACTAGGCATCAGCCACTGCTCTGCTGACAGTACTTGGCCTGTGGTCCCCAACCCAATGGCCTGGAAAGTGACACAAGAGATACTGACCTGTTGGCACAATCATGGGGGGTGGGCGGGGGGCCATGATAGGAGGGGCTGAGGGAGGCATGGGCACCACGTTGATTCTGGGTGCATGGATGATGGGTGGCATGGGAGCAATCACTGAGCCTGGAGGCAGCCGGACCACAGATGCCATTGGGGGCCGGGGCATGACGGGTACCGCGGACACAACTGTAGTACGAACTGGAGGTGGCATCTGTGCAGGAAAGAGACCCACAAGTTAAAGGAAGCCAAAGTTGGACTCCGGGTGCACACACAGTTGGTAACTGGCCACCTGTAGCTCTGAGGATGAAGGTTAGACAGCTCCATCCTGGCCCCTTGGGGTTGAGAAACTGTGGCCTTACACTCAGCATCCAATAGGAACTAAGCTGCTGAAAGCCCCAGGGTGACACTCTCTCTCTGCTTGGGACTTTCATGGGTCAAACTCAACCAGCCGCTGTGGCAAACACTGAGAGAGCTACTTCAGAGGCTGAGACCTCGACTAAGCCTCCTGGAGATAGGCCAGCAGTCCTTAAAGACCCAATAAGCCCCACAGCCCTAATCCGACGCAAACTGGTTTCTTACATTTGCCACTCACCTCCCTCCCTGTTCCTATCCTCCTCCTCCACAAACAGATCAAGCTAGAGGTGCCCACTTGCACTTAAAGGCTTTTTTCTCTTTCAAACTGACCCACCCAAAACTCAGGTCCCACTATAAGACAGTTCCCTTCTCAGCCAACAGTGTCCAACCTCAAGAACCAAGCTCTAAAAAGCCAGTTGCTGCAGGGTAGATGTTGGCTTACTGTGGGTGGTCGGGGCACTGAAGTGATGGGTGGGGCCGAGCTGGGGATGTTGGTGGCTGAAGATGGAGGCGGTGGCTGTTGAGGGATTTCATTGGGCTTGCTGGGGCCAATCTTCTCTTTGGTGTCATCTTCTGGCACCAGGCCTTTGGCCTTGTGAATGGCCTCAATCTGCTCCTGAAGGGTGATGTTGGCCTGGGCAGCCTGCTGGGTCCGGGCCATGCTGCCTGAGTGACCATCCCAGGTTACCTGCAAGTGAAAGCAAAGCCACAATGCTCCTGGAACTAAGCCCAAGTGTGGAAGATGGATGGCAGAGAAAGCACTAGGATCCACTTTAGCCGCACCTTTTCCTCTGGCTTCTGGATCTCCTCCTCACCGATCTTCTTACCAATAGCTGTTTCCTCTACACCGAAGATGTCAGTACGTCGCTCAGCCAACTGCTTCAAGCTGCTCTCAATATCCAGACCTGTACAGTCACAAAAGAAAGGCAGAAGACAGAAAGGGAAACTAAACCAGGTGTCCTGACAAGAGAGTAGCTTTCCTGGTGTGCAGGGTGGAGGCTGGTTCCATGGGATGAGGGTGACCTGGGGCCCCAACACAGCACTCTTCTCTGGGCTTGGGGAAAGCTACCCTATAGGTACTAAGCCAATAAACCCAGTGCTTGTGCAACTCCTCTGACTTATAAAAGGATGGTAGGCTGGGCACAGTGGCTCACGCCTATAATCCCAACACTTTCGGAGGCGAAGGCGGGAGGAACACCCTAGCCAACATGATGAAATCCTGTCTCTACTGAAAATACAATAATTAGCCAGGTGTGGTGGAGCATGCCTGTAATCCCAGCTACTCGGGAGGCTGAGGTAGAACAACTTGAACCTGGGAGGAAGAGGGTGCAGTAGCCAAGATGGCGCCACTGCACTCCAGCCTGGGCGACAGAGTGAATCTCCATCTCAAATAAATAAATATATACATAAATAAACAAATAAAATGAAGAGGCTGGTGAGAGGGCAACTGTGTGCAAAGGGCCACATGGTGTAAGTGGCAGAATCAAAACTAGAAGCCCCGTCTCCCACCTCTGACACAGTTCCTGCCCCATTCCAAGCAGCTCAGGGTACTCCAACCATCAGTGCTCTCAATAGTCACAGGAAGCCCCCTCAGCTAAAGCCTGAGCTTGCTCTGGGATGTCAACAGGCACATGTCACCTCCTTCATGTCTGCCTTTGGGGAATTTCTCTGGGGAGTCCTGCTGGAAAGTGGGGAGTTCTCTCGCAATATCATAGGCTGCATCTCTCCTCAAAAGCTTTTGTTGACTTCAACTGTTGCTTTCATGTTTGCTCAGAAACAGCTGACTGTAATTTGGAGATTACCATGGCCTCTCCTGGAACCCCCACCTCACCTGGTGCGTACACCTCATCATCACTCTGCTTCTCACGGATGGAGCGATCCCGCTGCTCCAGCCAGCGAGGGTCAAGAAGTCCAATGCGCATGTGTTCCTGCATTTTGCTGGCAGGGATCTTCTCCCCAGTAATGGGGGACACAAGATACTCATCTGGAGCAGGGGCTGGAGGCAAGGGCTTGGAGGCTAAAAGGAAACATGTTTCAGTAAGAACACTGGTGGGCGGCCACCTGGGTTAAGTGGGTGGTATTTCATTCATGCATCATTCATCGAGGCATCCATTCAGTGTCCCTCTTATGCCTGGCACTGTGAAAGGCACTAGGGCACCAGAGATGACTGGGCCCTGTTCCTCACCATGAAACCTCTAACAGATGGGCTGGCAATGCTTTTACAATAAGCTGCACCTCAAGCCCTCCTAGAAAGACAGGTGTGAGGAACACACGTGGGCACACAGGACCTTCCTGGTCAGCCTGAGGGTGGGGAAGCAGACCCTACCTTTGGGATCATAGTCCTTTCGGACAATGACTTGGTCTGGAGTTGGGGGCAGAGGTGGAGGCATGGGTGTCTCTGGGGGTGGGGGTACTTTCTGCCCTTCTTCTTCATCATCTGAACCCTGAAAAGCAAAGCAATAGCAGGACTCAGAGGGGGGTTGAGGCCACCTCCCTATAGCTGAGCTTGGCAGCTCTCTGGGTGGCAAGAAGCCTTGGCCTCTGCCAGCCAGCATCCGTGTGCTAAGCCTCCCAGGGCAGCTGAGGCCAGCCGGCAGCAGGCCAAGCTGCTTCCTCACAGCATGAATGGGAGTGCTGGGGCCATGGTCCTAGCACTCCTCCCAGGCATTTCCAGCAGCTGGCACCAGGCAGTCCCAAGAGGCCAAGGGCACTTAACATGCTGTGGGGGCCAGTGGGGTGGGGGGGCGAGGCAGCAATCAATGGTAGCTGCTCACACAGCAATGCTGGGAGGGAGAGAAAAAGTCAATTCCCACAGACACAGGGGCCCTTTCTTCTCGAGCTATGCACAAATTCTTTCCGAGTGGGGGAGAATGGTCTGGTTCTGGAGACTCCATGCCCGCTTGGAGGGCCTGGGCTTGAAGGGGGTAGGGATGCCTGAAAGGAAGTGTGGTCTACAATTACAAGAGCTCTGGGAGCTTGGAGCCCAGCTGAGAGATGAAAACAGAATAGGGTCATGCAGAGAGTTCCCTAGCTGAGGGCTGGCATGAGGCAGTGAGAGCAGAGTGTCCGGGCCAGGAAGGCAGCCACAGAACAGGTCGGCACAGCTTTTAGATCCTTGCCTATGAATGAATCTTTGTTGCCGGAGCTGGAAAGAGGCTCTGCGCTGCCTGGGCTTGGGCAGCTGTACAGCCTTGTTCAGGCCCCACGCCTCCTTTCAAGGCTCACAACAGAGCTGGATCTGACTAGTGGAGAGCACTTCTATCTCCAGGGGCTTCAGGGAAAAAGGTCAACCCACAGGCCCACCCAGCAGCTTACCTCATCCATGTCTTGCACTTGGGTGTCCTGATCCAGCTGAGAAGGAGGCTCCTCCGTCTTTTCCTGTTTCTCATCCTCCTCATCAGACTCGACCTCCATCTCAACTTCCTCACTCTCCCCAAACTTCTCATATCGCTCCTGAATGAGGATTCGGGCCCCTAGCTCCTCTGGTGTGGTGGGGGGCGGGAAATTCCCTAGAAGGAGCCAGAGGCAAAGGCATTCCTTATCAAACACCCATCTATTTACCCTGTCTGAGCTCTCCAAGGTCTGGGGCTATGTCTGTTTTCTCTCCAGCTATCTCCAGACGCCCATCTAGGGTCTGGCAAGTACATACTGAATCTATCTTGGGCAAAGTGGTAGAACTGAAGTTTTTTGGGAGCAGAGAGGAAATAGATACTGATAAAGTATCTGAGAGATTCTGAGAGATTCTCTGAGAGATTCTGCTGCTCTCTGGGAACACTTGCGCAAGGTATCCCGGGAAGTCTCAGAATTCCTGGCTCCCCATCTGGAGTCACTCGTCACAGACCCACCTTGCTCATTGGGTTGGAAGTCCACTGTTTCCACCACCACAAAATCATGCCAGTCGATCTGAGCATAGGCCACCCGTTCCTTCTCCTTCTCCTCTTCTTCCTTCTTCCTCTCACGTTCCTGGAATTTGGCCCATTCTACTCGGTAACACACCTGCAGGGATGGGAAAAGAGATTGGTGCTAAGCTGAAGCAGGGTCTGCTCCTGATGAGGGTACCACCTCCAGGGCTTTCATCAAAGCCAGTGCCTCCTTCAAAACAGAATGGAACTACGGTTCCAAACTATGGTATTTGTACCTGGTTCCACCCATACCCAGAGTCTGGAAAGAATGGAAATTCTACCCTGTGACTGGCTTGGGAGTTGGCCTTCTGCCTTCTAGCTAGAGTAAGAAAGGAGACATATTGAGGCTGAGAGCAAAGCAGAAAGTTGTGGTATGTTGGGAAGCATCTGGACTCCAGGTTTCTTTGGACTTTGTAGCCAGCAAGGCCTTTTTCCCACCATTCCCGTGACTGGAACATAACAAGGTACTGCTGCAGAGACCGTTTTTGAACATAAAACAGAACCTACCATCAGTAACTAGTTGCAAGAAATCCAATTCAGTTTACCTGATCCAAAACTTCTCGGGGATTCTCAGCCTCTTTCTTGAGCTTTGTAAATAAGCCTTTGGGTGGAATCAAGATCTGAAATACAGAAGAGTTAAAGCAATTGTCAGTGCTTTATAAGGCAGGACAAAGGGGCAACCATCCTGGGCCTGTGCTAAAGCATAGGAGATGAGAAGCATGGGATTCTGTGTCCCAATTCCAGTTCCACTTGGCTGTGGGACTTTGGGCAAGTTACTTAACCTCAGTAACTTATTTCCTTCTCCAAGATAGTGGCACCACCAAAGTTGGCACCATGAAC
Organism: Cebus imitator; assembly: GCF_001604975.1. Classification (NCBI taxonomy): domain Eukaryota; kingdom Metazoa; phylum Chordata; class Mammalia; order Primates; family Cebidae; genus Cebus; species Cebus imitator. The sequence continues at coordinate 2,297,792 of NW_016107573.1, read as the reverse complement.
TTGAAAAGGCTACTTTAAGGATTAGCAGGAAAGCACGCAAAACACTAGCAGGTTACCTAGAACACGGCCAGTATGAGATGGCTGCTTTCATGAGACTGATCTGCTCTTATCCCTTTGAAAATACTACACAGGTATCCCGACTATCCTATTCAGAACCATAGCCTACCTGCCCCACCTCTCTCTATTTCTGCCCCTGCTTTCTTTCTCTCCATAGTATGTAGCACCATCTGACAGACACTAACATTGCACTTGACTTCTCACTAGACTAGACACTCCACGAAGACAGGGATTTCTCTCTTTTGTTTACGATTACATCTCTAGCACCCTGAATAATGTCTGACGATGTATATTTACTGAGAGAACAAATGCGGCCTTTGTTCTAAACCGCCCCAACGGCTTCTACTGCCACTGGCAAAGTGGCTCAGCCCTATTCCAAGCCTCCTTGTACCTCTACCCCAAGAATCTATCTGCTTAGAGTCTTCCATGGCTAGAAACAGACACTAGTACTCAAGTTAGAGTGGTAAATGCCAACACCCAAGTTCTGAAGAAGAAAAAAAACAGGAATGTAACAGAATAAATAATAATGTGGGACCTTTAACACTGGAAGCAGTCCACTGGGAGAAATTAATCCAGTGCTCACTTAAAATTGATATTGTATATTTATAGTAACCCTTTGGCCTTGGACCTTCAATGATTGTTATTTTAGCTACCATACTAGCTTCTGGATTTGGTCATTTTCTAAACACACACATTTTTACAATTTTTTTCTAATTATATACTTAGAGTGAGTAAGGTTAGGAAATCCTCTCAAGTCAGATCTTTGAGGTGTTGTTTCTGGATATCAAGAACAGATGTACAGACCATCCCACTGAAAAGGGAAAGCAACCACTACAATGTACGTAGCAAGAAAAATATGCCACAGGCAAAGCTATACCAGTGCACTTTGCAATAAATTAATATTCTATTTTTTTTTTTTTTTTTTTTTTTTTGAGACGGAGTTTCACTCTTTTTGCCCAGGCTTGAGTGCAATGGTGTGATCTCGGCTTACCACAACCTCCCCTCCTGGGTGGTTCAAGCCATTCTCCTGCCTCAGCCTCCCGAGTACATGGGATTACAGGCATGTGGCACCATGCCTGGCTAATTTTATATTTTTAGTAAAGACAGGATTTCTCCATGTTGGTCAGGCTGGTCTCGAACTCCTGACCTCAGGTGATCCGCCCACCTTGGCCTCCCAAAGAGCTGGGATTACAGGTGAGAGCTATCACACCCAGTCTATATTCTGATTATTTTAAATGCCAGAACTGAATTGTCCAGATTCTTTTTCTTTTTTTTTTTTTTTTTTGAGATAGAGTTTTGCTCTTGTTGCCCAGGCTGGAGTGCAATGGTGTGATCTCAGCTCACTGCAACCTCTACCTCTCGGGTTCAAGAGATTCTCCAGCCTCAGACTCCTAAGTAGCTGGCATTACAGGCATGAGCAACCATGCCCAGCTAATTTTGTATTTTTAGTAGAGACAGGGTTTCACCATGTTGGCCAGGCTGGTCTTGAACTCCCAACCTCAGGTGATCTGCCTGCCTCAGCTTCCCAAAGTGCTGAGATTACAGGCATGAGCCACCGTGCCCGGCCTTGTCCAGAGTCTTGATTGCAGCTCTGTCTCACATGGTAATTGAGCTCTTAGGGTCTGGAGTAAAAATGCCAAGAGCTCAAACCCCAGCCTTGTCACCTCCTAGCTATGCGACCCTGGCCATGTTAACTTCTCTGGGCCTCAGTTTTCTCCTCTGTAAAGTGAACGTAACAATAGTGACTACCTTATAGGCTACTGGAGATTAAATGAGAAGAAGCTGCATACATAATTTCTTAGTGACATTAGTTATATAGACGTATATCACATCAAAGCGTCTCTCAATGCCTATTTAAGAGCTATTTCCAATGTAAGGTACTTTATAAGCTGAAGAACCAAAGTTTTAGGGTCAAATGTGGTTTAAATCTCAGCATAGCTATTTACTAGCTGACAGACCTTGAGTGTGTGACTTCACCTTTCTGAGCCTGTTTCTGCTTTTGAAAGCTGGGGGAAAAAAACCACTTACCTATGGCTTCTTGTGAGGACTAAATTAGGTAAAATGAGGCAACTGTTAAAGGCTTGCTTCTTCTTAGGACCTTATTAGGCAACTGAAAATGGAAATGTACTTACAAGCAGCAAGCACCACTGGGCCTTGTCACACAGCAGGCAATCGCCTAATGGTAGTTAGCAACCATGTGTTTCCCTTCCCTTTGGAAACAAGCAGTCTGTGTTGCACTTACAGAAATAACTGAACAGAAATCAGGATTTTACATCCAACTGGGATTCATAATGTTTGCTCAGAGGCCCCATGGAGAAACGATGTCCTTGTAGACAGTGAGTGGACACAGTGCTTCCAAGGGTAAGATGCCTTCCTTCCCTGGGCGCAGGACCCCAGCCCCACCCTGCCCAGGCACCTTGGTGTACTGCTCCACTAGCTTCGTGAAGTAGTTGAAGAGGCTGTGCTGCGGGCGGAGAAAGTCAAACTGGTAGTTACGCTGCTCTTTCTGCATCAGCTGGGTCAGAAACTGGCGCCCGTTCCTAGCCACAAACTGAGCTGTCAGCTTCACCACATCCAGGTCGAAGGCTGAGATGGAGGGGGGATCAGCAATGAACTCAAACTCAGGAGGAGGCTCTTTGGGCACGATGGTCTCTTGGATTACCTGGGCTTGGACCTAAGATGCAAAAGGAGTATGAGGCGAGAGGCACAGGGGTGGACAGGCTCTAGAGGAGGGGAGCGGGCATGGGCACGCACCCCTCAGCAGGACGGCTGTGAACCTCTAGAATTCTGTTGATTATGTATGCACCACTAGCACTTGGTGTGAGAGAATTCTAAATCACAAGAGCACTGAGTTCCCAGTCAACTATGGCCTCAACTCCATGAATGGCTCCAGTGAGAACCACGCCCCTCTGCATCTCTGCTGCACCTGCCTTGAAATAGAGAGGCAAAACTGGATGACAGAAGATCCAACAAAAATATAGCTTATTAAATCCCATCCAAGGCTGGGTGCGGTGGCTCACGCCTGTAATCCCAGTACTTTGGGAGGCTGGGGCGGGCGAATCACCTGAAGTCAGGAGTTCGAGACCAGCCTGGCCAACATGGTGAAACCCCATCTTTACTAAATATACAAAAATTAGCTGGGCGTGGTAGCAGGCACCTATAATCCCAGCTACTCAGGAGGCTGAGGCAGTTGAATTGCTTGAACCCGGGAGGCAGAGGTTGCAGTGAGCCAAGATCATGCCATTGCACTCCGGCCTAGGGTACAACAGCAAGGCTTTGTCTCACACACACACAAAAAAAATCCCACCCAAGAGGGATAGAAGTACAGTAAGGCCTGCATGTGTGCAGAGGACCCCACTGTACAAAATGTTTCCATGACCTCCGCATGAAGCATGATGCAGAACAGGTACCGTGAATCCTCTTTATGGATGAGGAAACCTAGGTAGCCTGAGGCCTTGGAGTAGTACCTTGCAATGCAAGGTCTTAGAACCTGACTTCAGCCTCTATATCCCACTGCAAAAGGAGGGGCTGTCTTTTCCACCACGGTTAAGGAGTGCAGAAAAATGAAGGGAACTGCCCAGGTCTGGACAGGAGGAACGTGTCAGCCTCTCTCTTCATTCATAACCCTAACAGTCCCTAGTGCTGGGCCTCAGCACAGGGAGGGTGGTATTAGGGGAGGCCAGATGGAGGGATCCTGGGAAGAAGAGACAGAAGGGAAGGGATAGCACAGGCCACACTGCATCCTTCAGCACAACCAGGTAGGAAGTCCTTCACACATCATGGCACTGCCCTCACACCCTGAGCAAGGCCTGGAATAAATCCCACTTCCCCCAACTCTCAGATTTGTTTTACAGCCTCTGTGAAGAGTCAATGAGACAAGACTCCTGAAGTAAAGCGCAGAGCTTGACAAGCAGTGCTTGGGAAACACCGACTATCATCAGTACTTTGCTGTCTGGGCCTCAGCCTGCCTCTCTGAGATGGGGATGACGGCCTCACTTCTCTCCCTGGGTGGTTGTGAGGTTTGGATAGCAGAGTTATTTGTGTACCCCCTCCCTATCCCTGCTTCCCTCTCAGCCCTGCATAAGTGAGGCGGGGTGGGGCTGGGCTCCAAACCTTCTGGGGCAGCTGCTGCTGGGTGGCCTGCTGCTGCTGCTGCATGACCTTTGGGATGGCAGCTGACGGCTCCTGAGCCTTCCCCTCCTTGAACTCGCTGACCTTGTGGCGGTAGTAGGCATGGTAAGGGTCATTGGGGTTCAGAAAGTTGAACTTGGGGTTGTTGATCTCGTTCTGTCGGATCCTAGCTTCAAATTCAGGCCCGTTTCTGGAGGGAGAAAAAAACAGGAAGAATTCACACCACACCCCTTGTGCCGGCTGAGATCCAGAACACCGCCCATTTGAACACCCTTCTTGCCACCACCCACTGCTCAAACCAGCCCAGCCTCCAGACACAGCAGACATCCTCCTCCAGCCTCCTGGCATTAGCGATCAGTGCCATCTGTCTCATTCAGCCTGAACCAGGCCACTTCTGCCACAGGGTCTCCCTGAACTCAGTCATTCCTTAGCTCCTCTTCCAGTTCTGCCATTTCCAAAACCATTTAGGCTATTGCTCATTTCTTTTAATAAAGTTTATTTACTTAGAAAAATCTATTTAAAATGGAGGGTACATATTACTACTTAAAATTAAAAAAAAAAATCAGTACGCCTTTACCCACAAAAGGTAGTCAAAAGTGAATACAATGCAAATAAAGTAATATTGTCAAAGTTTGGCTTGAAGTTTGCTGAGACTAGTTCTTAGTTCAAAGGGGTAGCAAGCACTGGAGAGCACCAAACCTAGGCTTTGTCCTTTGAGTAACGAGAAAGACTGAAAGACAAGAAAATTTAGATGATTTGAGCCCGGGCAACAAGGCAAGATCCTATCTCTACAAAAGAAAATAACATAAAAAATAAATTAGCTGGGCATGGGCGGTATGCCTGTATTCCCAGCTACTCAGGAGGCTGAGGTGGGAGGATCCCTTGTGCCCAGGAGTCTGAGGCTGCAGTGAGCAAGAACTGTGTCACTGTACTCCAGCCTGGGCAGCAAAGTGAGACTCTGTCTTTAAGAAACAAAAACAAAAAACTAGATTATTTGGTTTAATGCCTTGTCCAAGTACTGCCTAAAATCACCCAGTAATACTGGTAAGGCCCACACAGGAAACATGCACAGCAAGGACCCAGGCTCGCACAGCTGTATAAGGCACCTTCAGATGACAGGGGTGTGGTAAGATCAGCAGGGAGGCCTCCCACCACTGTCTGCATCTGGAATGGTCCCCTGGATATCCCCCATGTTCCCAGCAAGCCTTCAAAACCACAGGATAATGAAAAAATATCCCTGTAATGATGTTTAGGGAACGCTGATTTTTAAAAAGTCCCAATGGTAATCCTTCAAAGTGCCACGCTTACATACAACACCTGTGTCAGTCAGAAAATACACAAATCTTAAAGACACAGGATAGGAACACGTTCAAGTTTCAGGTTCACTACTGACTCACTCTTACCCGGAGCAAGTTACCAACTACTCATTGCTTCTATTTCCCCATGTGTAAAAAGTAGCTAACAACAGTTTCCCTTTCTACCTTGAAATATTATTGAGGAGATGCCAAAGTCTTTTGTTTTGTTTTGCTTTAGAGACACGGTTTCACTGTGTCACCCAAGCTGAAGTGTGTTGGCACAATCTCAGCTCACTGTAACCTCTACCCCCTGGGCTCGAGGGATCCTCCCACCTCAGCCTCCTGAGTAGCTAGGACTACAGGCATGCACCACCATGCCTGGCTAATTTTTTTTATACTTTTGTAGAGATGGGGTTTCGCCACATTGCCCAGGCGGGTGCCAAACTCCTGAGCTCAAGTGATATGCATGCCTTGGCCTTCCAAAGTGATAGATAACAGGCGTGAGCCACTGAACCTGGCCCTCAAAATTTTCTCAAATCATACAGTAGCCAGCAAATGCAAGGGGTCAGGACGGGTTGTTCCATAAACATTTTAGATGATTTGAGTGTGAGATGTCTGTGGGGCTTTCCACTGCTCCTCTGGCCAGAACCTTGTACTCAGAGCTGCCCCAAACACATCAAGACATGGCCCTGGCGTCTGGTGCCAGCTGGCTGGCTCTACTCGCTTCAGCCTTTCACATCCCTGCCCTGTGAGTTTAAGAGGGGGTGGTGAAGCCTGGCACGGTGGCGCACACCTGCAGTCCCAGCTACTCAGAAGGCTGAGGCAGGAGGATCACTTCAGTCCAGAAGATCATATCTAAGCCTGGACAACAAAACAAAACTCTATCTCTAAAAAAAATTTTTTTCTTAATTTAAGAGAGACACAGGAGACATGGTGCAGGCAGTGCTGTGCCCCAGATCAGGCACCACAGCAATGTGTGCCACACTAGTGACCAACACCCAGACTGGCTCCTCAGCAAGACCTGGTCATACCCTGCAGGGTGACTAATACCCTGAGGTCTCAATTTGACAGTGCATTAGTCCAACTGGAACCTCATGCTTTGGGAAAAAAAATTATCCCCCTTCCTTGAATAATGCAAACCACAAATAAGAATGAAGGTGAAAGCATGCTTAAATCCTGCTAAACTAGACCTCTATGCCCAGCAAATGCCTTGGACAGACAAAGGGCTCCTAGAAAAAGGGGCCCTGGTCATCTCCTGTATCGCTGCCTAAGCCATAACTTTACCCCATCTGGGAACAATGTGAAAGATGAAACAATGAGAAGGTTCATTCCAAGCTATTCTGTTGCTTTAAATTATCTTAACGTTAATTTTAGAATCATACTCTCTACCACAAGGAATAGATTTCAACAGAAAAAGACATGATTCTGACTCAACCCAGCTGGTGGGGCTTTTTTAAGGGTAATTTCCACTTTAGTTTCTGGACAGGAACATGCAGGAAATGATAAGCCTAACCTAGTGAAAAAACTCCTTTTAGAAAACGGCTCAGTTGTGGATTTCTACTGCATGCTCCATAGATATATGTGAACTCAGGAGAAGTGAAGCACAGATTTCTGCATGCCTGCTTTAACTCAATACTAGTCTGTCTCTTCGTTGCAACATAAATGATAAGGTTACAGATTTTATTTATTATTATTTTTGAGATGGAGTCTTGCTCTGTTGCTCAGGCTATAATGCAGTTTTATGATCTCAGCTCACTGCAACCTCTGCCTCCTGGGTTCAAGTGATTCTCCTGCCTCAGCCTCTTGAGTAGTTGGGATTACAGGCATGCACCACCACGCCTAGTTAATTTTTGTATTTTTAGTAGAGATAGGGTTTCACTATGTTGGCCAGGCTGATCTCAAACTCCTGACTTCAGGTGATCTGCCTGCCTCGGTCTCCCAGAGTGCTGGAAAATCTGTGAGCCACACCCAATCACCATAGCTAAAAACCAATCTAGGATGTGCATGGTTTTGGTATTCTTTTGTTTTGTTTTGAGATAGGGTCTTGCTCTGTTGCCCAGGCTGGAGTACACCGGCATGATCCTAACCTTGACCCCTCAGGCTCAAGTGATTCTCCTGAGCAGCTAGAACTACAGATATGCACCACCATGCCCGGCTAACTTTTTTAATTTTTTGTAGAGAAGGGGGTCTCACTATGTTGCCTAGGCTGGTCTCCAAGGCCTGGGTTCAAGTGATCCTCCCACCCTAGGCTCCCAAATTGCTAGGATTACAGGTGTGAGCCACTGTACCTGGCTGGTCACAGTGATTGATTGATTGATTGATTCTTTCTTTTTTTTAACCTGGTTCCCAGCCCTGCTCCTGCCTCACATATACTGATTGATTGATTGATTTTTTCTTTCTTTTTTTTTTTTTAAGATGAGGTTTCAACCATGATAACCAGGCTGGTCTTGAACTCCTGACCTCAGGTGATCCACTCACCTTGGCCTCCCAAAGTGCTAGGATTATAGGTGTGAGCCACCACGCCCGACACATGTATTTATTTTTAAGGGAACTTGGATGCACTCTTATTTCTTCAGCAGCCGAAAATGGCACAAAATTAGAAAGCTACTTGGCAAAATGTTTACGAAATCTTTTAAGGATGCTCTTTCAGCCAATAATGAGCCACACAGAATTTTCTTCTAAGGAAACAATCTAAAAGGGAAAGAAAATATTCAGAGATTTCCCCACAGCTTCATTTGCCAAAATGAAATGTTGGGAACAAGCCAGGTGCAGTGGTCATGCCTGTAATCACAGCAATTTGGGTGGCCAAGACATGAGGATCACTTGAGGCCAGGAGTTAAAGACCAACCTGAGCAACACAGAATGACCCTATCTTTATAAAAAATAAAAAAATAAATTAGCTGAGTGTGGTGGCAGGAACACAGAGTGGAATGTAAAAGTATCTCTGCTAGTATTACAAGGATCTAAAAAAGGATGTCAAGGACAGAAGGAAACAGAAAAAAGTGAAAACAGCTGGCAGAAACTATTTTGGTAATGAGAATATGGTGATTCTTAACCCAACACCTCTTTTCTGTATATTCTGCTCTTAAAATATCAGGGGAGGCCGGGTGCGGTGGCTCAAGCCTGTAATCCCAGCACTTTGGGAGGCCGAGGCGGGTGGATCATGAGGTCAAGAGATCGAGACCATCCTGGTCAACATGGTGAAACCCCGTCTCTACTAAAACTACAAAAAATTAGCTGGGCATGGTGATGCGTGCCTGTAATCCCAGCTACTCGGGAGGCTGAGGCAGGAGAATTTGCCTGAACCCAGGAAACGGAGGTTGCGGTGAGCCGAGATTGCGCCATTGCACTCCAGCCTGGGTAACAAGAGCGAGACTCCGTCTCAAAAAAAAAAAAAAAATCAGGGGAAAAGGGGAAGCATGAACATTGCTAAGAGCCATTAAACATTTATCTCAAACACACACTTACCGTTTAAATCTGACATGACCCTATCACCATCACCATCATAATGTTCAATCAAGTACAGAGCAGCTTTCAACCTAATACCCAGATTAATCAAAGCCCCTGAAATGTAATGAGATGAATCTGCAGATCTGACACAATGAAAGTCTAAGCAAAGTAGGCTGGGTGCAGTGGTTCATGCCTGTAATCCCAGCATTCTGGGAGGCCAAGGCAGGCAGATCACAAGGTCAAGAGATTGAGACCATCTGGGCCAACATGGTAAAACCCCATCTCTACTAAAAATACAAAAATTAGCCAGGTGTGGTGGCGCGTGCCTGTAATCTCAGCTACTTGGGAGGCTGAGGCAGGAGAATCGCTTGAACCTGGGAGGCGGAGATTGCAGTGAGCCAAGATCACGCCACTGCACTCCAGCCTGGTGACAGAGTGAGACGCCATCTCAAAAAAGGCAAGAAGGTCTAACCAAAGTAATCTTTATTGATCTTTATGTTTAATTTCATAGATTGGGAAAGGAAGGAATACCGTTAAATGATTACACTGACTGAGGCACTGCCTCAGGGGAGTGACATGGGTCCCTGGAGAGCACACGCTCTGACTGAGCCTGCTTCCACACACAAAGGAGCTGTCCAGAAACCCAGATTGATTGCGAAATCTCATTTTTACTTGTTTTGGTTTTTTTGAGACAGGGTTTCACTGTCGCCCAGGCTGGAGTGCATGGCTCACTACAGACTCAACTTTTTGGGCTCAACTGATCCTCTTGCCTCGGCATTCTGAGTAGCTAGGACCAGAGGCCCATGCCACCACAGCCAAACAACTTATTCTTTGTAGACAGAGTCTCGCTATGTTGCCCAGGCTGGTCTTAAACTCCTGGGGCTCAAGTGATCTTCCCACCTTGACCTCCCAAAGTGCTAAGACTCAGCGAAGAGCCACAGCACCTGGCGTCCTCATTTTAAAATAGTGGCAACAAATTTGAATTTTGAAAAAATTACTGTGAGGACAAGCAAAACATCTGTAGGCTGGACATGACCTGAGGGCTGCCAAAGGAACACCTTAAATACCCTAGAAGATGTATTGACCTTTGGAGTCAAGGGGCCATCAAAAAAATTCCATTTAAGGATGTGAGTGTAAGTACAGTGGAAAGAGACGGGAGGAACTCGGAGCAATTCCCATTCCATCTGAGAAGACAGCTAGCACTGGCATACGGTCCCATGACTTTGCTTCTGTCTCACAGCAAACAACTCTGAGATGGCATTTTGTTCCATTTTGCAGATAGGTCATTTAAGGCTCTTGGAATGTGGTCTTTGCACACACTCCCCTTTTGATCTTCCTCAGGCCAGCAGCTCAGGCACAGACACACACCATCTGTGACGAAGTAGCTCTCCAGGCATTTCCTCAGGCCTGTTTTGGAAGCAGAGGCTCCTGGTGACCGTGGGGTTAGTGTGACTCTCCCTTTGGCCATCGCTGTGCTGTGTCAGGGACACCAATCCTGCCTACTGCCCAACCCACTGCCATGTTGTGGTTTTTTTATTAACTAAAAGGCCCAAGCCAATGCCCCTTTAAAAACCCTTGTGCTGATTCAGTGCTGAAACCTCTTCATGCTGAAACCCACCTCTGACCCACCCATGTAGCTCCGTTACCTGGCCACAAAGCTGGCAGTCTTGTCAACAATATTTCTGACCTCTGGAGGAGGGTAAATAATCCCCACAACTGGTTTAGAAGGTGCAGAATCCTCCTTTGAAGATGCTTCTTCTTCTATGGGCTGTGAAAACAGGAAAAGAAAGAAGGTTTTCAAGTCCCTGGTTCGGCACAGGTTCTCCACTGTGAAACTCCTCTAGGACATCATTCAGGGTAGACTTTCACTCAGACTTCCCTCTGGTTAGGACCTTCTGCTTCAGAAAAGCAGTTAAGTTCACTGCACCTGCCAAGGATGCTCCTGGGGACCCGGGAAAAGAGTAGTTTCCCTGGCTCTTCTCCAGCTGGATTGTCTCAGTGAGACCAGGAATCTGCATTTTTACCTAATGCCCAGGTGATTCAGATGCAGGGACTCCGACTACATACTGAGAAACCAATGCAGAATCCAGGCCTTGTCTGTAACCCTGCACCCAGCGCTGGGCTTGGCATGGAATTTTTTTTTTTTTTTTTTTTTTTTGAGACGGAGTTTCGCTCTTGTTACCCAGGCTGGAGTGCAATGGCGCAATCTCGGCTCACCGCAACCTCCGCCTCCTGGGTTCAGGCAATTCTCCTGCCTCAGCCTCCTGAGTAGCTGGGATTACAGGCACGCACCACCATGCCCAGCTAAAGTTTTGTATTTTTAGTAGAGACGGGGTTTCACCATGTTGACCAGGATGGTCTCGATCTCTTGACCTCGTGATCCACCCGCCTCGGCCTCCCAAAGTGCTGGGATTACAGGCTTGAGCCACTGCGCCCGGCCTGGCATGGAATTTTTAATGATTGTTTGCTGAATAAAGAAATGGAAAATTATTTGCTGACAGCTTCTTCTGCCCTGAATGCCCTCTCTCTCTGCCTCTGTTCCACATCTTAACCACCATTCAACGCTCAAGTGTTTTGTGAACCTCCACTGAAATGCTCAGCATTAACTATCCCAGAAGTTTCAATATTTTCTCCAGCAGCTTCTTCCCCTTAGTAAACAAAGGGTCAAGTCTCTTATCTTAGAAAAATGAGGTTTCTCCTCTACCTTCAGGTTCCTTTCTGCCACTACCTTCTCCCACCCCTTCCTTTGGCAGCTAAACATCCTGAGTTCTCTTCAGTCTTGCTAGTCTCACTTCCTCACCTGCCATTTGGTCCCCATTCATTTTAAGTGCTCTCAGCAAAGTCAAAAACAACTGCTCACAGCCATCCACCGCCATTATTTGGGCACGAACGGTGAGCACTCCTTCACAAAACTCTCAACTCCCTGGCCCCGTTCTTCCCTTCTTCCTGTCTTGCTCATTATTCCATTCAAGTTTCCTTCCTGGCCCCCGTTTCACCTCCTGCTCTATAAAGTTGGTGATTCCTACTCCCCGACCCCGCCCAGTTCTGTTCTTGGTTTTCAGTTTTCAGTGTCCTCCACTTCCCCTACTGCCTCTAGGCTAAACAATCTGGCCCGATTCAATGTCCCAGAACACTCCTGTGTACCAAACAGCTTTGGGTCCAGCTGACTCCTGGGCACTTTCGTCTCTAACCTCTTTCCTCAGGGGTAGCTACCCAGTCATCCACGATAGAAAGTTGGGGTTCCTCTCTCTTCCTCAGCTTCCACACTCAATGATAGTAACATTTATCAAGCTGGGCACAATAGCTTGCACCTATAATCCCACTGACTCAGGAGGCTGAGGTAGGAGGATTGCTTGAGCCCAGGAATTTGAGGTAGCAGTAAGCTATGACCGCACCGTTACATTCCAGTCTAGGCAATGGAACAACACCCCGTGTCTTAATAAAACAATTTTGGCCGGGTGTGGTGGCTCATGCCTGTAATCCCAGCACTTTGGGAAGCCAAGGCAGGCGGATCACGAGGTCAGGAGTTCAAGATCAGCCTGGCCAACATGGTGAAACCCCATCTCTACTAAAAATGCAAAAATTAGCTGGGTGTGGTGGCGGGCACCTATAGTCCCAGCTACTCAGGAGGGTGGGGTAGGAGAATCGCTTGAACCTGGGAGGTGGAGGTTGCAGTGAGCCAAAATTATGCCACTGTACTCCACCCTGGGTGACAGAGCAAGACTCCATCTCGAAATAAAAATAAAACAATTTTTTATCAAGCACAGAGTAGATCCCTGGTATTTTTCCCAAGTACTTTAAATGTATTAACTCTTTTTTTTTTTTTTTTTTTTTAAGGGGTGGGGTCTCTTTTTTTTTCCTTTTTTTTTTTAAATTTTTGGCCTCACTTTTTTTTCCTACCTCAACCTCCCAAAGTGTTAGGATTATAACCATAAGCCACCATGCCCAGCTAATTCTTTTGTAGTTTTAGTAGAGACGGGGTTTCACCATGTTGACCAGGATGGTCTCGATCTCTTGACCTCATGATCCACCCGCCTCGGCCTCCCAAAGTGCTGGGATTACAGGCGTGAGCCACCGCACCCGGCCAACTCTTATAGACCTTATAAGAAGCCTATGAGATTAAGTATTATTTTTTATTTTTGAGGCAGTCTTGCTGTCACCCAGGCTGGAGTGGAGTGCCATGATCTTGGCTCACTGCAGCTTCCACTTCCCGGGTTCAAGCAATTCTCACCCGAATAGCTGGGATTACAAACGTGCACCACCAAACATGGCTAATTTTTTATTTTTAGTAGAGACAGACTTTTGCCATGTTGGCCAAGCTGGTCTCAAACTCCTGAACTCAAGTGATCTGCCTGCCTTAGCCTTCTGAAGTGCTGGAATTACAGGTGTGAGCCACCGGACCGGGCCAAGTACTCTTAATATCTTCCCATTACAGATGACAGAACTGAGAGACGGCGAGTTTATTCCAACTGGCAGAACCAGGATTCTAACATAACACTCTTGCTGGAGAACCTGCCCACCACCCTCTGCCCCAATCTAGGCCAGGCCTTCAGCCTCTTTTGAACAGTGTGACTGACCTCCGTCTTCCTAGTGATTCTCCACGTCTGCCTACCTGAATTTCTGAAACACAAATGTCACTATCTGGCTTAAAACCCTCCCTTTCCTGATCATGGATGAATTTTCTGACTAGGAAAAAAAAAAAAAACCCTCTCTTTTCTTCCCATTGTCTACAAAGAAAAGTTCAAATCCTAAGTAAGAATTGCATCTCCTGCCACCATTCTCCTAAGTCTACCCTTCAACACTTCTTCATTTACTCTTGACTAGACACATCATTTGATTCTTACCTCAGTATCTGTGTGCATATTATCTAGCCATTACCTTATTTTTCCCCAATGCCAGGAAAAATTCCAGGGACACACAAGCACTTAAATATCTGTGGAAAAGGCATGGCTTCTTCAGTCATGTCCCCCCCTTATTCTGAACCCAATGCGGTGATCAGCATGTGCTCGATAAATATGTGCTGGATGAATAAAGGATGCTATTTCCCTTCCCTAGTCACCTACCTGACTAACTCCTACTCCTTTTTTTTTTTTTTTTCTCTTTTTCTTTTTTTTTTTCTTTTTTGTTTTTTTTTTTTTTTTTTTGAGAAGGAGAAGCCTCACTCTGTCACCCATGCTGGAGTGCAGTGATGCAATCTCAGCTCACTGCAACCTCTGCCTCCCAGGCTCAAGCAAGTCTCCTGTCCCAGCCTCCCGAGTAGCTGGGACTACAGGTTCGCGCCACCATGCCGGGTTAATTTTTGTATTTTTAGTAGACATGGGTTTTCACTTTATCGATCAGGCTGGTCTTGAACTTCTGACCTCGTGATCCACCCCCCTTGACCTCCCAAGGCCACGGCGCCTGTCCTATTCCTTTTTCTAAAAGAAGGAATTTCTCTCTCACTCCTGTGAGTTTCCCCTACCTTAATATCCCTTCTACCCCAGCAAGCAATGCTGATTAGATTTGTACCTGAAACTTCTATCACTGAGCATATCACACCATACTACAATAGTTTATGCACATTTGAGATTGGAGAGCTTTATTACGGGCGGGCTGTCACTGTATCATTGATGGTCATCGGGGGGGACAATAAACATTTGGTGAGCATTCTCACATGTCTGCCTTCCTTTAGCCTGTGAGCTCCCTAGACAGGATTGTGCCCCATTCATTCTGGTAAACGTGGGAGCCTACTATAGTGTCTGGCTTGGGAGAGACATCGAAACAGATTCTGAGAATTAACATCCAAAGATACCACGCAGGCTGAGAAATTAGGCATTAGTGGGCAAAGGCTGGGGCCAGTGGCCCCAACTGCCACAGAAGATCAGAGGATCTTCTCAGAGGATCAAATGATCACTGCCTCTTACACTTTAATCAATCACCTTAGGATTTTGTTCAAACGTAGATTCCTATTTAAAAGGTCTAGGGGCCGGGCGCGGTGGCTCACGCCTGTAATCCCAGCACTTTAGGAGGCCGAGACGGGCGGATCACGAGGTCAAGAGATCAAGACCATTCTGGCCAACATAGTGAAACCTCGTCTCTACTAAAAAATAAAAAATTAGCTGGGCGTGGTGGCGCGCGTCTGTAGTCCCAGCTACTTGGGAGGCTGAGGTTGCAGTGAACGGAGGTCGCGCCACTGCACTCCAGCCTGGCGCCTGGCGACAAAACGAGACTCTGTCTCAAAAAAAAAAAAAAAAAAAGGTCTAGGGCGGAGACTCCGCTTTTCTAAGAAGCTCCATGCTCGTGCCGATGCTGCGGATCCGCGGACCACTTTGGAGAACCCTGTTCAGGGCGGTTCCTTTCGCTACCAGAACGACACCGTAGCGTGGGAAGCGCGCAAAACGCGCAGCCTCCTGGGACTTGCAGTCCCTCCAAGCCGTTCATAGCTGCCGCTTATTCCTACGCGAGTGAGGAGCACCCAGGCCCACGCTCGGGCTGCAGGCTGAGGTGCTGGGGGAGAAGTACCTGTTTAGGCTCGGTGGCCACCGGCGGCGGCGGAGGCACCGCCTGCACGGGTCCGGCCGGCATGACTGCGACGCTCAGGGCTGCCAGTCCGCCTCGGTGTCGGTGAGGGGTGCCGCCTCAAGGCAGCCTCCCCGCTCAGACAGTACGACGAGCTCGCAAGATGGCGGCGACCGAGCGAGTTGTGACCGCGAAGGTGAGACTGACGCACTTCCGGGACCTCCCCCTCTCCGTGGCGCGCTTCCCATCCCTCCCCGCGGGCACCGCAGCTTTCGACGCCGTTGCCAAGGCAACGGCCTGGGCCAGGCTAGGGCTTTCCGGGGATCACAGGTGCCGCAGGCGCGCTGGATACAATTTCGGTAGCCGACCAGACACAGAGGCTAAAGCTGTGAAGCTGAAGGCAGGTGAGATGTTCTGCATCACCCGCCGGACCCCCGCTGCACTCACCTCGCGGCTCTTTTACTCCACAGGCCAGTGGCTCGCTCCCTTCGACCCCGCCTCCCAAGAGCCCAGCTCACTCCCATTGGCCTTATTTAGGAGAGCCCGGGTCCCCTCAGGCTCGCCGCCTCAGAGCCCCACTTCCTTACTCCCATAGTCCCCTCTTTCATTTCACATCCTCCAAGCCCCTCTTCCGAATCCTACCTCCTTAATTCCCATTTCCCGTGGGTCTGCCTTTTCTTGCTTTCACCCTCTGCCTTTCGTGGTCCCGCCCTCCAGCCCCCCTGGGGCCTCCCTCTCAAATCAAGGCTGCTGCTTTCTTTTACTTTTTTTCTGAGACGGGGTCTGGCTCTGTCGTCCAGGCTGGAGTGCACTGGCTCAATCTCGGCTCACTGCAACCTCTGCCTTCCGAGTTCAAGCTGTTGTTCTGCCTCAGCCTCCCAAGTAGCCAGGACTACAGGCACCGACCACACCCAGCTAGTTTTTTTGTATTTTTAGTAGAGACGGGGTTTCACCATGTTGGTCAGGCTGGTATCGAACTCCTGACCTCAAATGATCCGCCCGCCTTGGCCTCCCAAAGTGCTGGGATTACAGGCGTGAGCCGCCACCGCAGGGCTGCTGCTTTAGGCTTCACCCCTCACTCTTAACAGGTAAGGCCCTGCAAGCTACCCTCACTCCCTAGAGGCCTACCTGGCACCCTGCCGGCTTCTCACCCTTTCCTGAGATTCCCCTCTCTCCTTCCTCCCCTCCCCAACTTCAGAAAGTGGGGACCTGGCTCTGAACCTGTGCCTGGACTTCAGTTTCCTCACCTGTGAAATGAGGGAGTGATAGGAAAGGTTGCTCTTTCAAGCCTTCTCCTTCCCCCACACACCATAGCTGTATGTCACTGTTTTTTTTTTTTTTTTTTTTGAGATGGAGTCTTGCTCTGTTGCCCAGGCTGGAGTGCAGTGGCACAATCACTGCTCACTGCAACCTCCACTTCCCAAGTTCAAGTGATTCTCCTGTCTCAGCCTCCCAGGTAGCTGAGATTACAGGCGCTCACCACCACACCCAGCTAATTTGTGTATTTTTAGTAGAGACAGGGTTTCACCATATTGGCCAGGCTGGTCTTGAACTCCTGACCTTGTGGTCCACCCACCTTGGCCTCGAAAAGTGCTGGGATTACAGGTGTGAACCACTGTGCCCGGCCTCAATGTTGTTATTAATGTAGAATAATGATAGCTAGGATGTACTGGTCACTTACTATGAGCCAATACACTTCATGTAGTACATTTATTCTTTATAGCAATATATTTACAAATGAGGATAGTGAAGTTTGAAGTTGGTAGAGTGGGAATGCAAGTTCAAGCCAGGCTTCTTACTCTACTAGTGCAGTTACTCTTTTGTCCTCACTCAGTCCCTTCAGTGTCCCCGGGGATCCAGGCAATTAACAGTGTCATGCTTGAGACTGACATTTGCCACATAGCTGGTTTTAGAGTTTTCCGTGTTTTCATGATGGTGACTTTGAATCTCAGCAGGCCCCCTGGCTGGGAAGTAGACATAATCTTTCAGTAGGGGTAGGGTACTAGTTCTGAGAGAGAGAAGGTGCTTGAATGTTGAACGGAGGTGTAGGAAAGGCTCCTCCTCTCTTCTCTGGGAGTCAAAAGTCCACCTTGAGCCCCAGGAAACTGAGGAGAGGCAGAGTTAGCTGCTGCAGCTTCGTACGGGCTCAATTACTGCTGTCACCTGTGTGGTCACGGCAACAGTGCAGTACTTGAGTCTTCCACTCAAGACCCAGGAATTACAGAGATTGCTCATGTCTTCACGTGACACGCACATAAGTACTTCTTTTTTTTTATGAGACGGAGGTTCGCTCTTGTTGCCCAGGCTGGAGTGCAATGGTGCGATCTTGGCTCACTGCAACCTCTGCCTCCCCGGTTCAAGCGATTCTCTTGCTTCAGCCTCCCTAGTAGCTGGGATTACAGGCATGTGCCACCATGCCCAGCTAATTTTTTCTTTTGTATTTTTAGTACAGACGGGATTTTGCGATGTTGGTCAGGCTGGTCTTGAACTCCCAACCTCAGGTGATCCACTCACTTTGGTCTCCCAAAGTGCTGGGATAACTGGCATGAGCCACCGCACCCAGCACGTAAGTACTTAAACCATGCTTATATCTGCGTGACCTCAATTTTCAGAAGAAACAAGGTGAGGTAATTTACTGCTAGTTATCTGAACCAACATCTAGTGGGAGTTGATATCCAAGATGGCCTCATATGGCAGCTGTAGTTATTTGAAGATGAGCAGATCAGCGTTTCCTGGTGCCTTCACAAGCAAGCTTATGAATTCCAGGTGCTTTGCCACTTGAATACACTTCCTCCCAGGTTGGGGCTTCTTGATTGCTTTATTTCCTTCATGCCCATTCCAGGAAGGAAACCCAGAATACTTGCCTATGTTATTTTCCCTTTGTTTCTGCCTCCCTCCTTGGAGACATAAAATCTCTTGGGCAGCAATAGCTCATGAGAGGCAGTTGGCAAGACAACAGGAGTGCAGGATGTGGGCATGTGTGTTTTGAGTGTCATGAGGCAGACACATATCACTTGGGTGATATCCCACGGGTCAAACTGGCACACACAAGCTTACCCCTTGCAGAGACCCTCAGATATCGTTGGTAGTTCCTGGAGGACAGGGCTTCTTCTGCCCTGCTGTGTTCCTGGTCTTGACACAGTGCCTCCTGGCGTGGAGCAGATGCTCAGTCCTCATTTGCTGATTGCACACACAGCATCTGACCCTCTGCACCATCCAGTACAATAGCTACCAGCCAACGTGGCTTTTGAACTTTGAAATGGTTAGTAGGGGAGAAAAAGTAATATATTTTCCTCATCCATCACAGGTTTAATAAAAGACAGATTAAGGTGGCTCACGCCTATAATCCCAGCACTTTGAGAGGCCAAGGCTGGAGGATCACTTGAGGCCAGGAGGCCAAGACCAGCCTGGGCAACACAGCAAGTCTCTGTCTTTACAAAAAATAAAAAAAATTAGCCAGGTGTGGTGGCACCCACCTGTACTCCTACCTACTCAGGAGGCTGAGGTGGGAGGATCACTTGAGTCCAGGAGTTTGATGTTACAGTGAGCTATGATAGCACCACTGCACTCCAGCCTGAGCAACAAAGTGAGACCCTGACTCTAATAAATAAATAAGAGAAATAAAATTTAAAAACATATTAACAAGAGAAAAGATACGAATTTATTTAATAAAAGTTTTTCCTGACATGGAAACCTTCAGAAATGAAAACCCAAAGAAACAAGGAGATCTGTGTTTTTTGGGTTTTTGTTTTGTTTTGTTTTTCTGTTTTTTTGAGACAGAGTCTCGCTCTGTACCCCACGCTGCAGTGCAGTGGCACGATCTTGGCTCACTGCAACCTCCGCTTCCTGGGTCCTGGTTCAAGTAATTCTCCTGCCTCAGCCTGCCGAGTAGCTGGGATTACAGGTGCGCACCACCATGCCCAGCTAATTTTTATATTGTTAGTAGAGACAAGGTTTCACCATGTTTGCCAGGCTGGCCTTGAACTCCTGACCTCATGATCCTCCTGTCTTGCCCTCCCAAAGTGCTGGGATTACAGGCGTGAGCCACCACGCCCAGCCTGGAGATCTGTGTTTTCATGGATAGTCATTCAGAATTATGATTGGTGGACCAAAAGGTATGATCTAGCCAGACACGGTGGCTCACGCCTGTAATCCTAGCACTTTGGGAGGCCAAGTTGGGTGGATCACCTGAGGTCAGGAGTTGGAGACCAGCCTGGCCAATATGGTGAAACCCCGTCTCTACTGAAAATACAAAAATTAGCTGGGCATGGTGGTGTGTCCCTGTAGTCCCAGCTCCTCGGGACTACAGGAATGGTCTGACAAGAAAATTGCTTGAACCCAGGAGGCAGAGGTTATAGTGAGCCGAACAGGAGAATTATTTGAACCCTGGAGGCAGAGATTGCAGTGAGCCGAGATTGCACCACTGCACTCCAGCCTGGGTGACAGTGTGAGACTCTGTCTCAAAAAAAAAAAAAAGAAAAGAAACGGTACGATCTAACAGTAATAAATGAGGGAGGGAATGGATTTAGCAAGGGCTGTTTTCTCAGATTCTTCTTGGTATCCCTGTGTGACATTTCTTCCCATCTGGGTATAGGGCAGCATACCTGTCACATGAGGGTCTTCAGGGGAGAAGGAAGGGAGAGGTTACAGACTGACCTTCCTGGTGGCCTGCTTTAGAGAGGAAGGATGAGGGGAAGATGAGGGTGGCCTTCCTGCTTCTGCAGTTTTTTGCATTTCCAAGGTGCCATATTTTTGGGTACCATTTCCTGTAGCCCATCAGTGGCTAGTAGAAATAACTAAAATCCCATGTGTGGCTTGTGTTATATTTCTCCTGGACACTGCTACTCTGGAAGTAGCATGGCCTGAGGACAGAGCAGAGATTGTGGACTCAGAATCTCAGCTTCCTGAGTGACCTCGGGCAAGCTCCCTAACTTTTCAGAGCCTCAGTTTCCTCCTCTGTAGAAATGAGGGAGATTGAGGGAAGCGGTACACAGTAGGTTCTTCAGTCGAAGCCAGCACTATCGAAGAATGCCCTCTGCTCAGGCTGGAGGCAGGCAGGTGTCCAGAGGTGGCTTTTCGTCCACAGGCCAAAGGGAGTACTGAGACACTGTGGCCAGCATGACGTGATCCAATAGAGTTTGGTCCAGGTCTCTGGAGCTGAAGGTGTTCAGAAGATTGGAGAGGGTAGGCCTGTGACCCAGCTGGAAACTGCTGCAGTGGTCTAGGCAGGAGATGACAGTGGCCTGGTGTGGCCCAACACTCCCCATCACGCTGTAGCTGTAACTCTCTATTTCAGTTGTGTGTACCCTGTTCCAGGATTCACTCTGGGAGGAAAGGACAGCAGGCATATTCTTGTTCATAGCTGAACCCACCCAGCCTTTAGCACGGGACCTGACATATATAAGCCCTCAGGAAGGACTTGTGGAGTGATGGACTCTGCAGTATGTGCTCGGGGTAGGGGGACTGAGAAGCTGGTGAGGCCACTCAGAACCAGGTCCGAAAGGCCTTGTGTCACGTGGGGCTGGGAAACAGACTTCTCCCAGGGTCTGGGGTAGACTTTCAGCCTACCCACAGTTTCAGGGAGTTTCCTCCAGCAGCAGCCACACGGCTCTAGCTGGCAGGGCTCCTCTGTGCTCGCCCTAGGAGCTGTGAGGATGGCACACCTGCTGGGCAGCCAGGCCTGCATGGACAGCCTGCGCAACGACCTCACCGACCTGCAGGGTGCCATCGTAGACGTCTTCTCCCACGCTGGGCCCGTGCGCTTCCCCTCCTGGAAGTTCCCTGATCGCGTGGCCTGTGACATTGACATGGTGGCCCTGCTGGAGCACTATGACCATGTTCCGGGTGACCCTGAGTTCACACAGCTGTCCCATGCTGTGCTGCTGGAGCTGGTCATCGACAGGTGAGGGCCTTGACCAAACCTGGTCATCTCAGGATGCCGGTACCTGCCCCTGAAACCAGTGGCAGCTGCGGAAGCCCCTCCAGAGGCGGGGGTGATGTTGGTAACACAGTGACCATTGAACCTGTCGGAGCCACATCGGCTTCGGACTTTCAAAGTGGTCAAGTACTTTTATCATGTATCTTGTGTTGTGTGCTGTGCTATGCCGTGTTAGGCTAGCCTAGCCTGTCCACCACAGGCAGTTGATTTCTACTCCATTGGTTTCTGTCGCACCACAGCTGTGACCTGGGCCTCTCAGCCACTCCCAGCTGCCTCCTCAGGGTTTCTGTGTCCGGGACACCATAGTTGCTTCTCACAGTTTCCATCCCAGGCTCTCTTTCCTGTTGTCCTGTGGGTTGTGCTGTTCCCTCTGCATATCACAAGGCCAGACACAGGATGCGTTTTTCCAAATCATAACCCTCTGGGAAGAGCCTCGTGGATTCTCCTGCAGCCCCATCACTTCTAAAGTTAACGTGGTTGGCTGGGCACGGTGGCTCACGCCTGTAATCTCAGCGCTTTGGGAGGCCAAGGCAGCCGGATCACTTGAGGTCAGGAGTTCAAGACCACCCTGGCCAACATAGTGAAACCCTGTCTCTACTAATAATACAAAAATTAGCTGGGCATGGTGGTGCGTGCCTGTAATTCCAGCTACTCAGGAGGCTGAGGCAGGAGAATCACTTGAACATGGGAGGCAGAGGTTGCAGTGAGCTGAGATCACACCAATGCCCTCCAGCCTGGGTAATGGAGTAGATTCTGTCTCAAAAAAACACAACAAACAAAAAAAATGACATGGTGTGTTGGGCATGGTGGCTAACACCTGTAATCCCAGCATTTTGGGAGGCCGATTGGGAGGATCATTTGAGAGTTCGAGTCTAGCCTGAGCAACAAAGGGAGACCCCATCACTATAAAAATAGTTTTAAAATTAGCTGGGTGTGTTGGTGCATGCCTTTTTTTTTTTTTTTTTTTGAGACAGAGTTTTACTCTTGTTGCCCAGGCTAGAGTGCAGTGGCACGAACTTGGCTCACTGCAACCTCTCCCTCCTGGGTTAAAGAGATTTTCCTGCCTCAGCCTCCCCAGTAGTTGGGATTACAGGTGCCTGCCACAACTCCTGGCTAATTTTTTGTATTTTTAGTAGCGACAGGGTTACACCATGTTGACCAGGCTGGTCTTGAACTCCTGACCTCAGGTGATCCACCTACCTTGGCCTCCCAGAGTGCTGGGATTACAGGCGTGAACCACTGTGCCCAGCCGTTGTGTGCCTATTGTCCCAGCCACTTGGGAGGCTACTAAAAATATAAAAATGAGCCGGGCATGGTGGTGCACGCCTGTAGTCCCAGCTACTCAGGAGGCTGAGGCAGGAGAATTGTTTGAACTTGGGAATTGGAGGTTGCAACGAGCTGAGATTGTACCGCTGCACTCTAGCCTGGGCAACAAAGCAAGACTCTGTCTCCAAAAAAAAAAAAAAACCCAACATAAAACCAACCTTAAAGCCCTGAAGGCCTGACAGGTGATAGAGAATGTGAGAGGGACTTCAGTCTCCAGTGGTTTCAGGATGAACTGCTCAGGGACAGAGAAGCCACTCTGAGGCCAGGAGGAGCCCTTGGTACAAAAGCACCATCTGTAACCTCTGAGTGGCTGAATGATGAGCACAGAACACACCTCCTTTCCTCCATGACTTTATGCATTACACTGTCCCTCTGCTAGGAATGCCCTGCCCATCTGTCATGGCTAGGTTTACCCACCCTCTTCTCCGTGCAGCTGTCGCCGACATGCCCTCTGCCCTGCCTGACCCCTCTGCCTACCTCTGCCTGAGTTAAAGCCTCCTCTGGGCTCCTGTGTGTATAAGTAATTCCTGGCAGAGGCTGCTGGGTGAGACCTAGACCAGCCTATGAACCCTGGAGTCTGGGGCCCTGGCCTCCACCACATGGTGTAGCACTGAGCTGCTTAGTTCATGGCAGGGATGGGATCACGGCTAAGGCTGCAGACAGCAGCACCGCAGTCTCCCACTGCTAGGGTCGGTCGGTCTGGGCAGACGGATTGCCCTGTCAGGGTCATGATGTGTCCTCTTTTCAGGTGCTTCTCCCTTCCCTGGTGTTGCCTGGCACCATGGCAAGTGCTGTTGTCCATGTTTGCAGAGGAGGACACATTGGCCAAAGAGGGGCAGAGCCTGGAGGCGGTTGGCACCTCCTCCCCCAGGCCCTCTCTACCCAAGGCCCCACAGGGTTTGGGAAGAGTCCGCTGCACCTGCAACAAGCTAATTTCACTTATCTTCCTGGTGCGTGTTGTCAACACAATACTTCTTTAAAATAGCTCGGTTCCCATGCAAATGCAAACTTAGCTTTTTATTATAATATTGTGTTTTCTTATAATTCACACCTGACTCTAATTTTGAACTTAGAGGTTAGGACAGAGACCTAGCTGTCGCGACACAGGTCCCCACTGTTGCAGAAGCAGCTCACCCTGCAGAAGCCCTTGACTAGCCTCAGGAGACTGTGCACACACTGCACTCTGCCTTATCAACCTATGGCTGTGGGCAAGCTCCTCCCCTCTCCTGGTCTCAGCTCTGTCATCTGTCAGAGGCTCTGGGTCACTGGATGCAGGGCAGCTGTTCACCCAGCACTTTTCAAGGACTCAGGGTACAACTGAGGTAAGGCCAGGCTCGGCTTCACAGTGAGCCCTGGTCCAGTGGAGAAAAGCCAGGCAGAAGTGCCACCCAGAAGACCCAGCAGAAGCTCCCAAGCAGAGATTATGGCCAGGGATGACTTCCTGGAGGAAGCAGCCCCTGGGTTAGGTTTGAAGCTGGCCCAGCAGAGCGTATTCTGAGACTCTCCAAGTCCCTGATGCCTGGGCCAGTTCCCCAGAGCCAGGGCTGCAGTTGTATGGTCTGAGGGTACATTGGCACCAGCCAGGGCCCCAGCAATCTGGCATTTCTGCCCACAGGCTCCTGCTACTGCTTCAAAGCTGCATGAGCTACTTGGAGAACCTTGGCTCAGAGCAGATGATGCCCCCCACACGGGCTGCGGGACCCTGCATGTCCGTGGGGCTCACGGCGCGGCGCTTCTGGGACAGCCTGCTGAGGCTGGGCATGCTCCACCAGCAGGCGCTCCCCCAGGTAGGTCCCAGCCTCTGTCTCCCCACTGTGGTGGCCTTCACACCTCGCCACCACTCTGGCTTCCTAGCCTACCACCATGTGCACCGCAGCCTTCACTGGCCTCCACCACCCTCCCAATCAAGGCCCACACAGTGTGGCAGTTAAGAATTCAGGCCTTGGGTGGTCATGCCTTGCTCTCTGGCTCTGAAGTCCCTGTGGGACTTTGGAAAAATCCTGCGTCCTCTGAACCTCAGTTTCTTAATCTGAGGTTCAGACAGCGGAGGTCATGTGAGCCCCGTTTGTTACGGGCTATCCCATAATCCACACAGGCACCCACTGGGGAAGGGCCACTGTCACCATGATGGGGAAGAAACTAAAACTGAGAGTGGCTATGGTGACATGAGAGCAGGCACATCCACTAAGCAAGAGCCCAGTAACCGGCAGCTGCGAGCATCACCATCACCCTCCCAACGCCATGCATACAATCAGATCAAGCCTGGAGTTTGGGGCATGGGCCTTAGAGAGGAGGCCTGGGTGTGGTAAGTTAAGTCAGAGAAAAAGAGGGAGAAAGTTCTCTCTTATTTACATTGGTGTCAGAAAACGTCTGAGGGTCTGAGTGTCAGGTAAGGCTGTCACACTGTCACAGAACATGCCCAGGGAACAGTCGCCTCCCTCCATTTTCTCTCAGCTGGTTTCCCTTTTCTTTTTCTGAACACAGAAAGGGGCAAACCAAAGGGAGACCCCTACCTCCAAGCCCACTGCCAAGGACGAGCCAGCCAGGAGCCCTGAATGTCTGACAGCCAAGTTCATCAAACCCTCCTCCCCAATGCCAGGCTTGCCCCAGACCTGCCAAGACCCAGAGAGCATCCCCGTCAGAGCCTCCCTGCAGTGTCCAGCCACGGCCTCCAAGAACACCAGGAGTGTTTACTCCCAGACCATTGAGACGGCCCTGGTGCCCTGTGACGCGTGTGCCAGCGTCCAGGGAAGCCTGTCGAAGGTGGGCAAGGTGGTCATCAGCCTGTGTCAGAGCCAGAACTTACCCTCGTCCTTAGGCCAGTTCCAGCAACTGGTGCAGGACAGCATGGGGCTCAGGCCACTGCCAGCTGCCACAGTGAGCCGCTGGGCAGCAGAGCAGAGCAAAGACCTGATGCGCCTCAGTAAGCATGTGGAGGCCCTCAGGGCCCAGCTGGCAGAGGCTGAGGAGCGGAAGGATGGCCTGAGGAAGCAGGTGTGCAAGCTGGAGCAGGCGCTGAAACAGGAACAGGGGGCACGGCGGCGACAGGCGGAGGAGAATGAGCAGTGCCTGGCTGAGTGGGAGCATGACAAGCAGCAGCTGCTCAAAGGTCTGTGCCCCAGAGGCTGGACGCCTGGTGCCCAGGGGCTCTGCCACAGCCTTTGCAGGGGTGCATGAGACAGGGCTTTCAGGGCAAGTGGTTTGTGTGGAGGAAACCCAGGCTGGGGCACAGGCAAGAGGCAGGGAAGGGAGGGCAGCAAGGAAGCGTGTGTTCATCCGGCGGTGACACTGCGAGCTCAGTCCCACTGGGGCCACCAGGAGCCGGGCTAGGATGCTTGCCCAGACTTGTCCCTCAGTCGGGGAGGGAGCTGGGGTAGGTATCCACTTGCACTGTCAATCATTGAGGGCTACTTCCAGAGAGTTATTCCCCTGGCACTTCCAGCCAAGCAGAGCAGCCTCTCTGGTTTTGGCAAAAGCCATCAGAGACTCAGTTCCTGGCACTGGAAGTTGGCCAGTGCCTACTGATATGAGGCCTGAGGGATTTGCCCATTCTGAGCCTCACGGTTGCCTCCATGAATGATACCAAGGCCCAGAGAGTTGCAGACACATGGCAGCCAGCCCATGAGAAGCAGGGTGGACGAGGGCCCAGGCCCCTCCACCAACTCCCCAGAACTCCTCCCACAACCACAGGCGGCTCCTCTGCAGGCAATGGGCTGCCTCCATTGCACAGGGCACACTGGGCATGAAGGTCACCGGCCAGGCCCATGGGACCCTCTGAAGGGCCTCTCTCTTGGCTGCCATAGAAACAAGTGACCTAAAGACAAAGATGGCCACCTTGGAGAGGGAACTGAAACAGCAGCAGGAGTCCACGCAGGCTGTGGGTAAGGAGCCCCGTCCTAGGCCCCCATGCCACATCTCAAGCTAGTCGTGTGGCTGGATGAGCATCGTCTGTCTCTGTCCCCTGAGCATCCAGGGCAAAGATTAAGGGAACCAGCCACAGGAGGGTGGGCCTGGCCAACCACCCTGCTGGGCAGTGGCCAAGCTGGGGTGCCACCTCCCACCCAGAAAGCACCTTCTGTTTTCTAGACCCACCTTAGGCAGGGTCTAGAGCCCATTTTGTGGCTGAGGACTCTGAGGCCCAGAGATGTGATCTCCCGCTTGGGTCCCGTCCGGGGTCTGAGGTACTACAGCACTCCCCTGTCCTACCCCATCCCACACCTGCTCAATGCTGCAGAGGCAAAGGCCCAGCAGCTGCAGGAGGAAGGCGAGTGCAGGGCGGCGGCGGAGAGGCAGGTGCAGCAGCTGGAGGAGCAGGTGCAGCTGCTGGTGGGGCAGCTGGAGGGCGCCAGCCAGCAGATCTGCTGGGCCAGCAAGGAGCTGGACAAGGAGAAGGCCCGTGTCGACAGCATGGTCCGCCACCAGGAGGTGAGGCCAGGGCCCTCACCAGCCTGGGAACCCACAGCATAGGCTGCAGGGAGAGAGGGCTGTGCTGGCAGGGAATGGGGGCTCATCTGTTTGGGCATCTGCTCCCTGAGATACCTCCAGGTGTAGGGTTGATTCACCCTCACAGAGAGTCTGCCCTGAGCCAGGCACTGGGGAACAGTGACCTAGGGACAGGTACTCCCTAATGAGGCCTCACTCTGGAGGAGTGCCCCACAGGGAAAGATGAGCAGATGTGCCACACTCTCCTGCCAGATGGCTAAGGGGTACAGGGGGGCATGACCACATCAGCTATCAGCCAGTGGAAGGATAGGGCAGGCAGAGGGTGAGCCAGGGCCCCGGGCACAGCTGTGTTCTGGGCAGCGGGGCCTTGCGGGAGTCCTCAGAAGCATCGTTGAGGGAATAGGTGACCTGTTGCCCAGTGAAGGGGGCAGGTCTGGGGCTTCCCTGGCTGGGCTACCCTCAGAAGCTCAGCAAGAGCCAGGGAGTTCAGCTGAGAGTCCCCAGGGTCAGGCATGGGCCCAGGATAGGGGAAGCTCTGTGTGCCCTGCAAACCGTCACAGCCCCGTGTATCAGGTGTCTGCTGTGACCCAGCCACTGGCTTCCGGATCCACAGCCTCTGATGCTTACTCCTTGCTACAGCAGGAGGCAGATACTCTTGTCACCCCCACTTTACGAATGAGGAAATGCAGCCTTACTGAGGTTAAGGAAGTTGCCCAAGGTCACACGCTAGCGAAAGGTGGAGCCAGGGTTCGGAGCAGACCGGTGCTAGTTCTTCCTGCTTTCCCTTCAGTGGGCATTAGGAAGTGTGGGCTTCAGTGGTGGGGGGTGATGTGACACTGGAGACCCAAGGAGAAGAAAAACTTAGTTCCCAGAATTCCTCTCCAAGTGGGGTCTACGTGTGACTGGAAGGAAGTGGGGGTGAGACCCCCAGAGCCAGCCAACTGTGTTCCAAGGGCCGGGGTGTTTAAGTTGGGGGTCTTGGCCTTGACCAGATGTGCATCTGCCTGCTAGCGGCTTCCCCCCACCCCTGCCCTTCCATGTGTGTGACCAGCATTCCCTAGACACACATGAGGGAGCGGGGATGGGAGTAGTAGATGCTGTAGCCTCCTTAGTTCCATGTGGCTGGGCCTACCCTGTGGGTCTCACAGCCTCCCTGCTTGTCCATTCCTGCTTAGTCCCTGCAGGCCAAGCAGCGAGCCCTGCTAAAGCAGCTGGACAGCCTGGACCAGGAGCGTGAGGAGCTGCGGGGCAGCCTGGATGAGGCCGAGGCCCAGCGGGCCAGTGTGGAAGAGCAGCTGCAGAGCGAGCGAGAGCAGGGGCAGTGCCAGCTCCAGGCCCAGCAGGTGAGGGTGGGTGTCTTCCCTTTTGCCAGAGAAGCCTCTGGTCAGCTGAGTGCCAGCAGGCCTGTCTTGTGTCTTGGGGGTAGGGATGGTGCCCCAGGGGTGCTCAGTGCCATGTGGCTCACTCAGGAGCCAGGCCTGAGCCTCTCCTGCCCCAGGAGCTGCTGCAGAGCCTGCAGAGAGAGAAGCAAGGCCTGGAGCAGGTGACTACAGACTTGCGGCTGACCATCCTGGAGCGGGAGCGGGAGCTGGTAGAGCTGAGGGAGCGGGAACGGCTGCTGGTGGCCTTTCCAGACCTGCACCAGCCCACCGAGACCCAGATCCATGGTAGGGGACTGGGGATGGTGCCAAGGGCATGCCAGGGCTCAGGACCGGCAGCTGAGGGCTCGTGGGCAGGACACTGGGGTCTGCAGCTCCCAAGCCTATAGTGAGGGTGGTAAAGCCAGGCGGCCAGCAGTGCAGCCCTTGTGGACCCACCACAGTATGCAAGCACTTCATGCATTATCCACTCTGTGCAGACAGGGACGTGAAAGTCTAATAGTGATGTGACTGCCTCTAGTCATGACAGCCAAATCCAGACATAGGTGGTTGTCCCTGCAGCCCATGCTCTTCACCACGTCACATGCCAGTCCTTGCTCAACTTGCCTGTGTCCCCCTTCTTGGTCCTTGGAATGGGTCCCCAAACCACACCATGGGACTAGTTCCAATGACAGCCCCCAGCTGCCTGCTGTCCTGGACCCTATGGCACAGAAGTGCTAGGTACCCATCTTGGCACAGGACTGGATATCAGGTGACCTGGGTTCTCCCAGCCCCTCCAGCCCCCTAAAGTGCTGGGGCGAATCCATTCACAGAGCTGGCAGGAAGATCTGCTGCAATTTAGCTGCCCATAAGACGTCATCCAGGCCCTTCTGTCCCCTTCTCAACCACTCTGTGAGGCAGGTCATAGCCCCTTTTTACAAAGCAGGAAACTGAACCAAAAGGGGCAGCAATTCTCCCAGGCTCATGGAGCCAGAAGGAAGCATCCATCACAAAAGCAGGGGAGAGAGCAGCCTTGCCGAATTCCTGCCATTCCCACCCTTGAGCTGGCTGTGACCTTGGACAGCTCATTTTGTCTCTGGCCTGTCTGAAACGGGGCCTAGGAAGAGATTCACTCTTCTGCTTATTTGCTAAGTCTTTTGAGAGCTCTAGGCCCCACCCAGCTCTGAAATTTTATATAATAGTCATCTTCCCAGCAGGTAGGGGGACAGGGAGGTGGGAACAAGGCTTCAGGAAAAGGAAGGTGAGATGAGAGGCCTGGTATACTAATAGCTCCCTTGGGCCAGGTGCCGGGCCACCCACCCAAGCTGGTATGCCTCCCTCCTAAGGTCCTGTCCCACTGGGCACAGGAGGCAGATCGAGCAGGGTGGAGTCCCAGATACCATGTCCCACAGACTCTGGCAACGTCACAGATCACATGGAGAGGCAAGTGCAGGCCAACGACATCCGCATCCAGGTCTTACAGGAGGAGAACGGGCGGCTCCAATCAATGCTGTCCAAAATCCGGGAAGTGGCCCAGCAGGGTGGCCTCAAGGTAGGCCTGAGAGGGCAGGCCCTTGGGGAACAGGAGGAAGCCCCTACCCAGCAGAGGTCTTCAGACTCTGCCCCAGGAACTTATGGGAGCCCACCTCATTGCATGAGGCCTTAGGCTGTGCTTTTGTGAAACATTTTTCACATTTCCAGAAGGCGTGAGGATGTTTAGGATCCAGCACCTTCCAATCCCATATCCTCTATAGCCCTTCATGCCTTTAAGTGCAACAAGAAGCCTTGTCAGGCCAGGCGTGGAGGCTCATGCCTGTAATCCCAACGATTTGCGAGGCCAAGGCAGGCAGATCACTTGAGCCCAGGAGTTTGAGACCAGCCTGGACAACATAGTGAGACCCTGTTTCTAAAAAAAAAAAAAAAAAAGCCATGCCAGAAAGAAACCTCCCCACACTTGCTGTCTGCCTGAGGTTTTGCAGCTGAGAATAGGCCCTAGAAGGCTTCCTAGGCCCTTCCCCAGGTGGAAGGGCTCGTGGGTATGCGTTCAGGCCTTCCTTCCTCATCCCTGATTACAACACCCTCTCTGTACAGTGGGGAGGGGACTCCTGGGCCCTTCTAAGACCGGCTTTTTTTTTTGTAGCTGATCCGACAGGACCAGCTCTTGTCCCTTTCCAGCAAGGGAACCCCGGGAGCAACACCGCCAGTCCAGACCCAGAGCACATCCCCAGGGTGAGTGAGGCTTTACCAGAGGCAGGGCAGGTAGGTGGAGCATCCCCCGCACTCACAGAGGATCTTGGATCTGGTTTTCCTTCAGGCTCCTGGGCAAACAGCACCTTCCTGGCGGCAGGATGGACAGGACCCCGCCCAGCCAGCCCCGCACCTCTCCACCTCGGCAGCCCCGCACATCCCCACCTCAGCAGCCCCGCACCTCTACACCTCAGCAGCCCCGCGCATCCCCACCTCAGCAGCCCCGCACCTCTCCACCTCAGCAGCCCCGCGCATCCCCACCTCAGCAGCCCCGCGCATCCCCACCTCGGCAGCCCTGCAGCCAGCCCAGCAAGTCCTTGCTGGAGGATGTGACCCACTCGGCCACCTCTACCCAGAGCCCCATCAGGGCCTTGGTCAGGCTGAAGAGGAGACTGTCACCTGGCTGGGGCCAGGCCGGCTCTGCACACCAGCCCCAGGAGCGGCCCATGTAGCCTGTGGTAGGGCTGGGGCTGGATGGCAGGTGGCTGGCAGCTCCCACTGTAATAAAGGCCCAGCCAATCGCCCACAGCAATCTTGGCCTCACAGTACGGCTGAGCTGGGGAAAGAGTCCTTCCTTCCCTGTCCTGGGCAGGGGCCACTGAGTCCCCAGCCATGTAGGTCATCAGCCAGCAGAGTCCTAGCCCTATTGGCCCTCAGTAAAAGGGGCCTTCCTGCTTCCCTCCTGACAGAGACTGTGGGATAGGAGAGTACACCCAGGGCAGAGAAAGCTCCTAGGACCTGGGCCAGGTGAAGGGCCGTCTTTCTATCCCCAGAGCAAGGGCCCAGGGGTGAACCTGGGCTCAGTGTCTTGCACAGACTCAGATGGGTGTCAGGTGAAGGTGGACAGAGGAAGGGCCATTGAGGACTTCTGAGGCAGGCAGAGGGGAGCGATGCCTTCAGCCTCCCACCCTGGCTCTGGACCTGCACTGGTTACATTAAGGACCCAAGAGGTAAGCCTCCTTTCACTGAGGAACTCCTCTCCTTTAGGAAATGGTGCCCATCATGAAGGTTTCTCCAACTTCTGGAGGTCAGAGTCCAGGAGGCCACTGAATGCAGGGCAAGGCCTCCCTCAAGCAGAGGACATCCTCCCAGCCCTGGCTGTCCCGTGCCTGTCCCTTGCCCCCCTCCCCAGCCCAGGATGCCATGCAGCCGAGCATCCGGGGCTCCTGTTTTCCTCATGAAGCCACCAGTCTGCCCTGAGCCACTTGCCTGTGAAGGACGGTCTCCAAAAACTTGCTGAGGCCTTCTCAGTGTGCACTCTCCCAGGTGCCTGAAGCATTTTTCCTTGGTGAAGAGGCCATCAGAGCACCTCAGTTCACAGAGGAGGGTCAAGAGGGGCCATGGTCAGCCTAATTTCCTGCTTCGGAGGGGCCCAGGCACCCCCCCTCACAGGGGAGCACGAGCCCTCAGCACCCTGAGCCAGGAGGCCTGTGGCCAAGTCCGGGGGAACAACCTCACAGCTGAGCAACTCTCTCAGGCTGCCACCAATTTCATACCCGTGTATTCATTAGCTCCCAGTTCTGGAGGTTAGAAGTCTAGGTTCCGTGTGGCCGGGTTTTCTGCTAAGGGTCCCAGAAGGTTGAAATCAAGGCATCTACCAGGCTGTGTTCCTTTCTGCTGGCTCTGGGGAAGAATCCACTTCCAAGCTCATTCCACTTGGTGGCAGAATTCCGATCCTTGTGGCCACGGGACTGAGGTCCCCATCTCCTCACTGGCTGCTGTAAGCCAGCTCCTGCCTCACCACCTAGAGGCTGCCCACTTTCCTTGCCATGGGGCTCCCTCCATCTTCAAGTCAGCAACAAAGAATTTCTTAGGCACCGAATCCCCCACATGCTTTAAATCCTCGACTTCCTCCTCTTGTACCAGGAGAAAACAACTTTTAATGGGCTCATGTGGTTAGGCCAAGGCCCACTTAGTACTTTCCCTTTCTTCAGGTCAATTTGCCGTACCACATAACCCAACCATGAACATAAAATCCCTTAGTCACAGTTCCAGAGATTAGATTAATACAGGGCATGTTCATGGTGGGTTGGCAGTGGGAATCTTGGGGGCCATCTTAGAATTCCATTTACCACAGGCAGTAGAACCTAAGGTGACTTTTTAAATCTTAAAACATCCATACACATTTTACATCTTATATTAAAATATAGCCATGTTTATTTTACTATTAAACCTTCCCTACCCCAACTCTTTAGAAAAAAAAAAAAATGGATGCCCCTGGTTGATGCACCACATTGATCCTGTGAGTTGAGTGTCCCGGTCAGCAGCACAAAGTTGCAGCCAAGGAGTCCAGGACAGGATGGTTTCTAAGGCCTCTGGTCCTAGCTAGGCCCAGGAAGGGAGCCAGGCTGGACAGGCAGCAGGACCCATGGCTCCCGGCACCCAAGGGCAACAGGCACACAGCCTTGACAAAGACATATCCCAGAAGATGGTCAGGCCAGGGTATCCCAAGGCCAGACAGCTCTTCCCTCAACCCACCCTCCAATAAATAAGCACACAGCCTGGCCACTGCAGTCTCAGCCCCCAGGGATTCCCTGAGAGGCCACAGGGAGCTCCCAGAACCCTGGGGACAGCCGCACTGGCCCCATATTCTCTTTTCCTATTAACCTGGGAGCTGCCTGTGAGGAGGGCAGACTCTCGTCCCAGGATTACAGAGAAGGTCCCAAAGTGACCTCTCTTCCTTGACTGACGGGTCCCGGCCCTAGATCCTCAGTCTGAAGCTGTGGGGCCCTCCTTCCCAGTGTGGACATGGTGGGGCCCTCATCCTTCCACCCACTGGGCCTGCTATCCTGTCCGTCCTGCTGTCCCATCCTGTTCTGTCCTGGGAACCAGGCTGAGGACCAAGGTGCAGGCAGGAAGGGTCCATCCCCATGTGCAGTGTCCAGCAGGGCAGTTAATCGTCAGAGTAGCGGTTCCCTGCAGGGGAGGGGAAGAACAGGGAGGGAGGCATCAGGTGAGGAGCAGGTGGAGTAGGCCGAGGGCCCCCACCCCTGGTGCTCACCCAGGACGTTGAATTTGCACAATGGGCAGGTCTGCTGCAGCATCAGCCAGGGGTCCACACAGTCTCGGTGAAACTCGTGCTTACAGGGCAGCACTCGGAGCCACTACAGAGGTTGGGGAGGAAGGGCTCAGGCCATCGAAGCAGGACTCCACATGGGGTGCCTGGTCCCATGCCCCTCGCCTCAGCTGGGGAACTGAAACCTCATGGCTTCCCACACCCCCAAATTCTGCTCTGTAGCCCTGGCGGCTGGAAGAAGGGACTGTTAGGGGTAGTTCCAGGGTCTCGGGAATAAGGTGGGAGGCATCACAGGTGAGCTGATGGCTGGTCTCTACCCAGGGCACTAGCCTGCTTGTTGCAGAAGTAGTCCAGGCACACAGCGCAGGTCTCAGCACCCGGCTCCGGGAGACCCTGTGCTGCCCTGCTCAGCCGGCAGCGCCGTGTCTTGAGGGATGCCAGTCTCCGCACCACGCGGCGCTTGAACAGGTCCACCTGTGGGTAGAGAACAGGCATGGTCTCACAGGCCCAGGGGCTCATGGCACTGGGGCTCCTTGGGGCTGGCTCCCACCTGGCCTCCGAGCTCCCGCTGGCTCTGCCGCGATGCCTGCCGCTGGGCCTGGACCATGAGGCCTGTGCACAGGAGCATGGCCACCAGCAGGATGGCGTTCCACAGCTGCTGCAGGGGCTTCTGCGGAGGGAAGCAGTCATCAGGGACATGGGGCCGCCCCCACATGCTTCCCGCAGGAACATCCACCCCCAGGAGCACCAAGGAGCAGACAGGTGAAGGGTGCTGAAGACCACTGTGTCCCTGCAGTCCCTGGCTTCCTCTTCTGAAGGCTCTGTTCCTCCCCGTGTGCTCCTCAGGGTCCACTGCTGCTGCTCTCGCTCTGCCCTACACGTCTCCCCATCCAGCTCCAAGGACAGCCACGTCCATTCCCAGCCCAGGGCTGTCCTGGGCAACAAACCTGATGTTTTACACTCACAGAAGCCTCTATCTGGTAGCCTCAGAGACTCCCCAACCCAGCACCCAGCAACCCAGCACCCAGCCTGGGACCCGCTCACTCTCCCACCTGCATCCTCTTGCACTTCCTCCTGGTCGGCTTTCTCAGGCCCTGCCATCACCCACTCACCCATCCAGGCTGAGTATTCACACCCCCCCAGTACGGGAGGGAGCCAGCCCCCAAGGCCTGTTGCTTTGTTCTCCTGGGGGGGGTCTCTCACACCCTCCTTGCCACCATTTACCACCCACAGCGAGAGGGCTCTCCCCTGCACCCCAGGCCCCGCAGCTCCCCTGCCTGAGCTCCTTCCCTGGAGTGTCATCTGCCTCCTCTCAGCGTCCCGTGCTGCCGGCTCCCTCCTGTGTCTGTGCCTTTCCACACTGTTCCTGTCTTGAAAATCCTTTTCCACCTCGCCCCTTTCCTCGGCTACTGCCTCTACTTGCTCTAGAAGCTCCCTGACCTCTATGGCTGGGCGAATACCCCCGCCCAACCTACCGCTGCCCAGCCCTCCTCACACCTGCTCTACCCAGCGTTCCCTTGCAGCTGCCCTTGGTCTGTGCGCTCCCATCAGTGGGAGGCAGCCGCAGCTGATGTGCTCACCACTCTCGCCCAGTGCCTCCCGCCGGCTTTGTGGAATGAGTGAATTTGGAAAGGAAGCATGACTGAGAGGACACTTTAAAACCTGGGGGCCCTGGGCAGCCTCCCAGTGACTCAGGGAACCACAATGACCTTGACTCAACTCAAGATGTGGTGTGGCTGCTGGGCTTAGAATACTCAACAGCTGGATCAGGAGATGGTGCCGCGGAGTAAGCAAAACACGGCACGCCCCTCCGAGGTGCGCCTCTGCACAGGGTCTGCGTATGTGTGTGACTAATACACTCGTTCACTTCAAAGCTCTCTCTTCCTGACCAATGCCGAAGTTCATCTACTGCCATGTGGGGAAGAGGGGCTGAGAGACGGCCTGATGTGAAGAGGCCACTGCTCTAGACAAGCCTGAGTGCTGCTCACACCACGAGCCGTTCCTCTGTCCAGAGTGGAGGTGTTCTGGGGGCCCTCACTGGGAAGCATCTGTGAGCCCCAGCTTGCCTTTCCGTCCTGCCTCTTCTTTCCTCCAGCTGCAGCTGGGAGTGCCACCTATTCTAGGAAGTTGTCCCCAAGCCCTAGGCTGAGTGCCTTTATTATGCTTTAGAGGGTCCTGGGCCCACCACCAACTCACCCCAGCAGAGTGACAGCATGTCTCTGGCCTATCTGCCCTCCAGATTAGGCGCCCATGAGCCCAGGGCTGGAGCAGCCCACGTTGGCCAACACCTGCTGGGGGCTGTACCAGAAGACTGGGGCATCACTGCCTGGCAGAGAAGTGACTCGAAATACTTGTGGACAGAAAACCCTTGATGCCAAAGGTTAGAAATCCAGGGATGATAAAACACAGCCCTGGGAGCCGGGCGCGGTGGCTCAAGCCTGTAATCCCAGCACTTTGGGAGGCCGAGGCGGGTGGATCACGAGGTCAAGAGATCGAGACCATCCTGGTCAGCAAGGTGAAACCTCGTCTCTACTAAAAATACAAAAATTAGCTGGGCATGATGGTGCATGCCTGTAGTCCCAGCTACTCGGGAGGCTGAGGCCGGAGAATCGCTTGA
>NW_016107573.1:2252768-2261387 GCF_001604975.1 Cebus imitator | reverse complement strand
TGCACTCCAGCCTGGGTAACAAAGGGAGACTCTGTCTCAAAAAAAAAAAAAAAAGTGAAAAAAAATAATTTTTTGATAGAAAGGAAAAAAAAAAAAAAAAAAAAAAAAAAAAAAAAAAAAAAAAAAAAAAAAAAAACACAGCCCTGGCCATCAGGAGACAAAGTGACGCTCCCCTGAGCCCCATGCCAGAACTGAGTGGCCATCACAGCGTAAGCCTCAGAGCAGCCAGCTGGGTGGGCTGAAGGTACGGCTAGCCTGAAGCTCTGGTGCAGGCCAGAGACCCAACCTGTCCAGGCTCATGCGGAGACCCAGCCTGCCCAGGCTCAGTGCATGCTGGGGAGCCCTATGTGCGCCAGGTTCAGTGCATCCTGGAGAACACAGCTTGAGCTCCAGGTGAAGATGGAAGGCAGGATGGGGTTTGGCGTCAGAGCAGTAAGGACTGTTCATTAGCCAGGCATGGTGGCTCATGCCTGTTATCCCAGCACTTTGGGAGGCCACGGTGGGAGAATTGCCCAAGCTCAGGAGTTCGAGACCAGCCTGGGCAACAAAGTGGAACCCCATCTCTACAAAAAATATAAAAATTAGCAAGACATCGTGGCATGTGCTTGTAGTCCCAGCTACTTGGGGGGCTGAGGTGGGAGGGTCCCTTGAACCCAGGAGGTCGAGGCTGCCGTGAGCCAGGATGGTGCCACTGCTGTTCATCAGACCTTCCTGATACATGGGTGCTACTGCTCTGGAATCTCAGAGGCTAGAGGGATGGTGACTGGGACCTGGGGTCAGGACTGAGAGCCTGATGCCCATCAGGCCAGCCACTGAGATGCCTACCCCAACCACTCTTCAGACACCTCAGCTGCTTTGACCACCCAATACTTGGGTTGGGACCACCTTGACCCCGGCCTGTAGCCTGGCCAAGCTGCTCAGCTCTGCTCTCTGGAGCAGCCAGAGCAACCTGCAGACTGTGCACAGCCCCACCTCAGGCCTCTTGCTGATGCCTGCTCTGTCCAGAGGACTGTGTGGGCCACCCATGACGGGGATACGCAGTGTACCGTCCCTGTTCGCAAAGGGACACGAGGCCACGGCGGAGAAACTCCCAGCCTGAGATCAGTCAGCTAAGGTTTCTGAACCAGGATTTGACCCCAAGATCGCCCATCTTGAAGCTGCCCTGCACGGTCCACGTTGGCCAAATGCCTGCTGGAGGCTGCACACCAGGAGACCGAGACGTGACTGTGGGACTCAAGAAATGCTTGTGGACCGAATACCCCCGAATGGCCTGACGCCAAGTGTTGGAAATCCAGAGACGATAAAACACCGTCCTGGCTGTTGGGACAGTGATGTGCCCCATCACATGCAGGATAGGCTGTCCTGAGAAGCCCAGGAAAGGCCTGACCATGCCTTGCTGTGATACAGAAGAGGGAGAGAGGGGACTTCAAGCTGGGGTGCGAGGGAGGCTTTCCAAAGAAGGGTGGCAGGGCGAGCTGTGAAGGTTCTAGCTAGACTAGGACATGTGGACACGGACAGAAAGGTTGTCCATGTCTACAGCTAGGCATAGACAAGGCCCAGTGGCCGAAGGCCAGGGTATGTGTGGTCACTGGCACAGGGTAGCCACAGCATAGGAAACAGGGCTAGAAAAACAGAGCGAGTGAGTAATGCAGAACTGTGAAAGCCAAGTGAAGGGGCCTGAACTTTATTCTACAGGCAGTGGAATAAGGCTTCCCAATGCTGCAGGAGAACACCAGGACAGCAGCTAACATGCACTGCACATGACCTGGGCCAGGCGCCCCACTAAGCGCTCACCTCACCATGTCTCTGAACACTCACAGCATTCCTGTGGGCTGGGAGAGGCTGTCCCTGCCACCAAGGCGGGGAGAAGCCATAGGATTTGCAAGACAAGGCGATGTATGCGGCCCCATGAGCTTCCTCTCCCCAGGCCCCTTGTAATCTGCTAGCACCCACCTGCTCCTGCGCACGACTGCCTCCCAAGCAGACCAAGTCCTGCCATCCTCCATAGCCATCCTTGGAGAGGCCACAGGTGGTCCACAAGGTCAGCTTCCACTCGATATTGGCAGACAGGGACTCTCCGCTGGTAATTTCAGCCGTGGCCTGGGTCCTCCTGGGAGAGAAAGTCACCAGGGCCAGATGGAAGGACTCTTGGAAGGCCCAGATCCACCCACCCCAGCTCTGCAGGAAAAGGATACCTAAGAATGTCACCCCCGTAGGCCTTCCACTTTGCTCCAGCCCTCTGCCCTCTATTGGTTTTTCCAGCTTTCACACCAGCAAGGCCAGGAAGCCTGCAAGCCCAAGGAGCCCACCTTCCTCCTTGCTGGGGCCAGTCCCCTCTGCCCACAGAGCCACCTCCTTGCTCCAAGCTCCAGGCTCTGGAACCTCCTTCCCATCCCCTCACCCATTTTTCAGCCTGGAGTGGACAGTCTTTTTTTTTTTTTTTTTTTTTTTTTTTTTTTTTTTTTTTTTTTTTTTTTTTTTTTTTTTTTTTTTTTTTCTTTTTTTTAATTTGAGACAGAGTCTCCCTTTGTTACCCAGGCTGGAGTGCAGTGGCACAATCACAGCTCACTGCAGCCTCTGCCTCCCGGGCTTCAGTGATCCTCCCACGTCAGTCTGCTGATTGGCTGGGACTACAGGCATGTGCCACCACGCCCAGCTAATTTTTGTATTTTTTGTAGAGACGGAGTTTTGCCATGTTGCCCAGGCTGGTCTCAAACTCCTGGACTCGAGCGATACTCCGGCCTCAGCTTACCAAAGTGCTGCCAGGATGAGCCACCATTACCAGCACAGAGGGCAGTCTTAAAGCTAACAGGTAGGCTGAGCCCTGCCAGGCCCAGCCACAGTGGCAGCAGGGGCAGCAACAGCAGCAGTGGCAATGAGGGCTCACACCTGTAATCCCAGCACTTTGGAAGGCCAAGGCAGGTGGATCACCTGAGGTCAGGAGTTCGAGAGCAGCCTTGCCAAAATGGTGAAACCACGTCTTTCTACTAAAAATGCAAAAAATTAGCTGGGTGTGGTGGTGGGTGCCTGTGACCTCAGCTACTTGGGAGGCTGAGGCAGGAGAATCACTTGAACCTGGGAAGCAGAGGTTCCAGTGAGCCAAGACTGTGCCATTGCACTCCAGCTCTGGAAACAAAAGTGAAACTCAAAAAAAAACCCAAAAATGGCTGGGCGCGGTGCCTCACACCTGTAATCCCAGCACTCTGGGAGTCTGAGGCGGGCAGATCACGAGGAGGTCAGGAGTTTGAGACCAGTCTAGCCAACATAGTGAAACCCCATCTCTACTAAACAAACAAACAAAATAGTCGGGCATGGTGGTGTACACCTGTAATCCCAGCTACTCAGGAGGCTGAGGCAGGAGAATTTCATGAACCAGGGAGGCAGAGGTTGCAGTGAGCTGAGATTGTGCCATTGCACTCCAGCCTGGGCGACAGAGCGAGACTCTGTCTCAAAAAGAAAACAAACAAAAAAAAATCTAACAGGTAAGACCCTGGTCCCAAGCCCTGCCCAGCCCGTGGGAGAGCCAGGGGCACTCTGTGCCCAGGCCCAGGCCTCTGAAGTCTAAATGCCAACTCACTGCAGCAGTGCATCCAGCAGCTTGGTGACATTGGAGGAATAATGGAGG
Organism: Cebus imitator; assembly: GCF_001604975.1. NCBI lineage: Eukaryota > Metazoa > Chordata > Mammalia > Primates > Cebidae > Cebus > Cebus imitator. The sequence goes on along the minus strand of NW_016107573.1, from coordinate 2,257,762 downwards.
ACGATCACTGGCCTGAGCAGAAGCTGGGATATGTCCAGCTGCGGGGAGACAGGGAGGTCAGCAGGCCTGGGTCCCCCTTTCCCCAGCTTGCTTACCCTCACGACCTGGTCTGATTTACCTCTCGGACCACGTTGTGGTTCAGGATGAGGAGAAGCAGGGCAGAGGCCCCCAGGAAGAGGGCCCGCCGCATCTGCAGAGGGACAGAAGGCGAGAAGCTAGCATATACTCTGCCTGCACACCTGTCTCACCACCTGCAGCCCCAGCTGCTCTTGGCCTCCCGCCCTGCAGTGAGCAAAATTCTGGAGACTAGCCATAGCTCCTTGAGGTCAAAGGCGGAAACTGCTTCTTCCTACCTCCCGTCAAGATGCGGGGTTCCTTCCCAGTCCTAGCAGGGCAGTCCCCGAGTCCCCACAGTGGCCGCCAGCAGCAACTCCCCCACCCCATACTCTCAGAGCTGGTCAAGCTTCCCAACCTCTCTCTGGCCTCTCCTCACCTTCCTGCTTTGAGGCCATACTGACTCCATTCTTCAAACTGGGGTGACCTGACCCATGCACGCCCAGGGCTTCTCTGCAAGCTCGTTAAGGGCCTACCTAAAGAGGGCCTGGCTCTAGCGGATGCCTTGGAATCCTTTCCTCCAGCCCCTCTCCCCCATAGACCTCCCCTGCACCTGCTGGACCAGGGCCTTGGGATAGGCCTGCGGGCCACTGCCCTTATTCTCCTGGTGGAACTGGCCCGCCTGCTCCTTGCCCACGTATGCCACTGCAATCCAGCCTTCCACGGGCGCCTCCTGCTCGGCATCCACGATGTCCATCTGCGTGGCAAGGGGCCATGAGCAGAGAGAGGCCGGGTGTGGGGGAGGAGGGAGCCGGGGTCGTCACACTGGATGCAAGGCCAGAGTTCGGAGCGCATCTGGCTCTGGGAAACCTGAATGCTGGGGGCTGGGCAGCCTGGGGAGGGGCGCTGGACTGCCAGCGCTCGGTGGAGGATGAAGGTCGGTTCTGGGTGCGGGGTCTATAGGGCGGGTCGGGAGAGGGGTTTAGTGATGCGGCCAGATGGCTCAGCAGCGCTCACCAGCAGCAGGCGACCGCCCAGCAGGGGCGCCGTGTCGGCTTCGGGGCCGATCCTGACGCCCTCCAGGACCAGAGCGTCCTGGCGCGGCAGCCTCACGTCCACCCGCACGGCGCGGGCTCCGCCCCGCCCCGCCCCGGCCGCGGGCTCGCTGCCGTCCGCCGCGGCCCCTGGCCCCGCCAGGCCCAGCCACAGCGGCAGCAGGGGCAGCAGCAGCAGCAGCGGCGACGGGGGCGGCGGCGGAGGCGGCGGCGGCGATCTCAGCGCGGGGCGAGCGGCGGGACCCATGGCCGGACCAGGCGGGCTGGCGCAACAGGGGGGCCGAGGGTCCCGGGCGCGGGGGGATCGGAGGGAGCGAGGCCGCGGCCGGACGGGGCGGGGCGCCGGGAGGGGCGGGGCCGCGGCCGGACGGGGCGGGGCGCCGGGAGGAACGGGGTGGGCGCTCGGCGGCTCCCGCGCCCAGACTGGGCCGCGCGCGCCCCCTTGTGGCCGCGGAGAACTCAGGCGCCGGCGGCCGAGGGAGCTGGAGAGGGGCAGAACCGGGGTTGCAGCGGATAAGCGGGAAGTCAGAGAGGAAGGTGCTCGCAGCCAGCGGGGCGCTCGGGCCGCGGACGCGTCAGCTGGGAGACAGGGAGATAGTTGGAAAGGGTGACCTGGGGGAGCAGAGACACGATCAGAGTCCGACAAGGGCAGGAGCAAGGGATGTCTAGGGGGCCTGGTGACAGACCCTTGTTCTGCGGCAGCCCCACGGACCCACGGGGTGGCCAGGGCCAAGTCACGTCTTCCCTGGTGCTCCCTGTCTCAACCGCACTAAACAGCAGGAGGTAGAGAACCAGAGACTGGCAAGGGAAGCCGACGGGGGAGATGGAAGGGCAGGGGAGAGGGGCTGGGGGGCAAGGCAAGACGAAGCAGGCAGGGACCCAGTGCCTCAGTGGGGCCGAGAGGCTGGGTCACTTCCCTCATCTGTGAAACGGGCACCATAGGCCGGGCGCGGTGGCTCACGCCTGTAATCCCAGCACTTTGGGAGGCCGAGGCGGGCAGATCACTAGAGGTCGGAAGTTGGAGATCAGCCTGGCTAACATGGTGAAACCCCGTCTCTACTAAATTTACAAATCAGCTGGGCGTGGTGGCGCGCGCCTGTAATCCCAGCAACTCGGGAGACTGAGGCAGGAGAACCCGGGAGGCGGAGGTTGCAGTGAGCTGAGATCGCGCCACTGCACTCCAGCTTGTGCGACAGAGTGAGACTCAGTCTCCAAAAAAAGAAGAAGAAATGGGCACCAGCAAATAACTCAAATGTCTGCTGGAATATGGAAGTCCCACTACTGTCCTAAAACTTGTCCTTTTCTCCAAGGGTCGGGGCTGCTGGGAGCTGGCCCAGTCTGAAACCTGAGCCTTTAAAAATTTTATCGTGATATAAGGGCAAGGGCCAGATGAGCCATAACACTCTTTTTCTCCAGAAAATTGAAAGAATTTTACAGTGAACACCTGTATGAACACTGATATGGGATGTCAAGTTGCTCCTGAAGAAGTGTGAGATGGGAAAATAAGACAGCCCCTGATATCAGCCTAAAGACAGACAAATGAAATATGAAACAGGCCAGAAACTGACCCATATATCTAAAGATGGTGTATGTCAGAGAAAGTATTGTGTTTGTGGAGATAGAACGTGGAGGCAGTACCATGGACTGTTGGGTAAATTGTGCTAAGAAATTGAATTAACCATTAGGAAAAGAAATGAAATGAGACTCTTATTACACATCATATACAAAATATGAAGTTCATATAAAGACCTAAATAAGAAAAGTGGCTGGACGTGGTGGCTCACGCCTGTGATCCCAGCACTTTGGGAAGCCAAGGTGAGAGGATTTTGAGGTCAAGAGATCGAGACCATCTTGGCCAACATGGTGAAACCCCTTCTTTACTAAAAATACAAAAATTAGCTGAGCGTGGTGGTGCATGCCTGTAGTCCCAGCTACTTGGGAGGCTGAGGCCAGAGAATCGCTTGAAATGAGGTGGAGGTTGCAGTGAGCTGAGATTGCGCTGCTGCACTCCAGCCTGGTGACAGAGATAGACTCCCTCTCAAAAAAAAAAAAAAAAAGTAAAGTAAAAGTCTAAGCATTAAAAAATTAATTGTGTATTTGTTTATTTTTGAGACAGGGTCTCACTCTGTAGCCCAGGCTGGAGTCCAGTGGTGCCACCTCAGCTCACTGGAACCTCCACCTCCCAGGCCCAAGTGATTCTCCTACCCAGGCTCCAAAGTAGCTGAGATCATAGGGGTGTGCCACCACACCCAACTAATTTATGTATTTTTTTTTTGTAGAGACAGGGTTTCACCATGTTGTCCAGGCTGGTCTCGAACTCCTGGGCTCAAGGGATCTGCCTGTGTCAGCCTCCCAAAGTGCTGGGATTGCAGGCGTGAGTCACTGAATGTAGCCAAATTATTCCATTCCATTGGTCTACAGTAGTCCCCACTTACCTGAGGTTTCAGTTACCTTCAGCCAACCGAGGTCCAAAAAAATATTAAGTGGAAAATTCCAGAAATAAACAATTCATAAGTTTTAAATTGCATGCTGTTCTGAGTAGCGTGATGAAATCTCTTGCCCTTCCTCTCCATCCCACCCTGGGATGGAGAGGATGTGAATCCTCCCCACACTGTAAAGGTTACCACCTGTTAGTCACTTAGTAGGTCTCAGAGTTATCAGACTGAAGAAACACAGCATGTGTTCAGTACTATCTGAGGTTTCGGGCATCCACTGAAGGTCTTGGAACGTATTGCCCAAGCATAAGGGATCACTACCTGGATGTGTTTTGTTGTTGTTGTTGTTGTTTTTGTTTTGTTTTTGAGACGGAGTCTTGCTCTGTTGCCCAGTCTGGAGTGCAGTGGCACAGTCTCAGCTCACTGCAACCTCCACCTCCTGGGTTCAAGCGATTCTCCTGCCTCAGACTCCCAAGTAGCTGGGATAACTTGGATATGTGACTCATGTTCTTTCGTATGTACGAAATCACTCTTCATAAGCTACAAAATGCACTGTGGAAGCCCCGTGGTGCCCATGGAAAGGCTTGCTTCTCCAATTCTGTGACTGTCCCAGCCCGTCTGTCAGCTCCAATGACAGGCCTGCAAGGACACACCCTGCAATCAGCCAGGTCCTTGGCTCCATGTTCTGCCTGCCCTGTCCCCACTTTCTCCTTACCCCTCACCCACCGACCTAGCTACCCCTCAACATACACACTCCAACCAGATGCAGGTCCTTGTTCACGCTTGTCCCTCACCTAGAACACAGCTCTGCATCCCCACAAATATCCACATCCTAGCCTTCCCTCAATGGGAGTCAGAGGTCCCCCCCTTGCAAACTTGGTGGGTAACCCGTTCTCTGTGGTGTGTTCTCCTGAGGGATAACCCCTGGTTATCCCAGAAGGAACAGGAGCTGGAGGATGTTGTCTCAATGTGGGTGGGTGCAGCCCAGCCCAGCCAAGGCCCTTCTGCCGCTTTTGGGGTGAGGAGGGTTAGGGAGCGGGTAAAGAAACAGTGAAGATTGGAGCCAGTGCTGGGGGTAAGGGGGTGCAGCGTAAGCTCAGGAAGTGAGGCAGCCAAGGACGGGAGATTGACCGCAAGGAGATGAGTGACCTTGAGGCCCTGCCTGGGAGTGGAGCGTCTGAGAAGGAGGGGACTAGAGGACCTCAGAAGGGAGGGGACTAGAGGACCTCAGAAGGGAGGGAAGGGATGTCAGCTAAGACACGCAGGCCACCCTGCTCCCAGGGATGGACGACAGGACCCTCAGCCCCGTGGGCTCTCTATGGAGTAGTCCAACCCACAGCTCCCAGCTCCCAAGAGAGGGTGGGGAACTAGAGGGGACAGGGCTGTCATTCTCTGGCCATGGGCCTCTGGATAAGCCACTTGCATTTTCTTTTCTTTTTTTTTTTTTTTT